>NC_090931.1:402158811-402498774 GCF_040938575.1 Ambystoma mexicanum
AATTCCAATCTGAACGAGAGTACCACCAGCAACCCCATACACGTGTTTCACCCTTGTTGGGGATCATCAGTGAGGTGAAGTTGATGCCTCTCTAAGCACAGTGAGAGGGAGACCACGTCTGGTTGCCCCCAGGAGACCTAGGGTTACCAATCCCAGGTTCCTTAACAAATAGTTCTACAAAGGTAGCGGGCGCCCCTCTCTCGCAAGAACAGACATGATAACCTGTTCAGTGGTTATTAACCACTTGAGAGTTCGCAGCCACTGCTTTTACCCACTGTGCCTTTCACAGATGGGAAATATCCATTTGCATATCAGTCTTTGTCCTGCCCAGGGGCAGTCCAGCACCGAAATACAATGGCAATTCCAATCTGAACGAGAGTACCACCAGCAACCCCATACACGTGTTTCACCCTTGTTGGGGATCATCAGTGAGGTGAAGCTGATGCCTCTCTAAGCACAGTGAGAGGGAGACCACGTCTGGTTGCCCCCAGGAGACCTAGGGTTACCAATCCCAGGTTCCTTAACAAATAGTTCTACAAAGGTAGCTGGCGCCCCTCTCTCGCAAGAACAGACATGATAACCTGTTCAGTGGTTATTAACCACTTGAGAGTTCGCAGCCACTGCTTTTACCCACTGTGCCTTTCACAGATGGGAAATATCCATTTGCATATCAGTCTTTGTCCTGCCCAGGGGCAGTCCAGCACCGAAATACAATGGCAATTCCAATCTGAACGAGAGTACCACCAGCAACCCCATACACGTGTTTCACCCTTGTTGGGTATCATCAGTGAGGTGAAGCTGATGCCTCTCTAAGCACAGTGAGAGGGAGACCACGTCTGGTTGCCCCCAGGAGACCTAGGGTTACCAATCCCAGGTTCCTTAACAAATAGTTCTACAAAGGTAGCGGGCGCCCCTCTCTCGCAAGAACAGACATGATAACCTGTTCAGTGGTTATTAACCACTTGAGAGTTCGCAGCCACTGCTTTTACCCACTGTGCCTTTCACAGATGGGAAATATCCATTTGCATATCAGTCTTTGTCCTGCCCAGGGGCAGTCCAGCACCGAAATACAATGGCAATTCCAATCTGAACGAGAGTACCACCAGCAACCCCATACAGATGTTTCACCCTTGTTGGGGATCATCAGTGAGGTGAAGCTGATGCCTCTCTAAGCACAGTGAGAGGGAGACCACGTCTGGTTGCCCCCAGGAGACCTAGGGTTACCAATCCCAGGTTCCTTGAAAAATAGTTTTGCAAAGGTAGCGGGCGCCCCTCTCTCGAAAGAACAGACTTGATAACCTGTTCAGTGGTTATTAACCACTTCAGAGTTCGCAGCCACTGCTTTTACTCACTGTGCCTTTCACAGATGGGAAATATCCATTTGCATATCAGTCTTTGTCCTGCCCAGGGGCAGTCCAGCACCGAAATGCAATGGCAATTCCAACCTGAACGAGAGTACCACCAGCAACCCCCTGGTGCTGGATTACTCCTGGTGCTTAGTAATCCAAAACTGTCCCTTCCGATACTTATGAACATCTTATCAGCTTTTAACCGGTGTTCGGGTTATAAAATAAAATTGGCCAAATTGGAGGTTCTACCCCTAGTACATTTTTGCGACAAACAAATTATCACACCGTTGGGGTTTAAATGGTGTGCTGAGAAGCTATTATACTTGGGAGTATGGATAACAACTTCATTAAAGAAAATGTGACCATGGTATGCTTTGCTTTTAAATTGGATTTAGAGAGATGGAGACTACTTCATCTCTCTCTTTGGGGGAAGTTGAATGCTTTGAAGATGGTTTCGACCCCTAGAATAAGCATGATTCTGTTTGATATTGAGAACAAATATTGGATGGAGCTTGATAGGATCCTTCAGAATTTCCATTGGGATTTACTTAGTTTGAAACTAAGTAATTTACAATTGCTCTTATCAAAAGGTGGTTTAGGGGAACCGAAATGTAAAGCATATCACTTGGCTTTTATTTCACAATTCCTAGTTGATTTCTTAGAACCTGAACCAAATGATTGGGTGCTTGCAGAGACCAGTTTTTATGGTCCACTCACCCCTAAGGCAATGTTGATGACTGTGTCTAGAACAGGTGGTATAAAAGATCCCTTAACTAAGAACCTATGGAGCTCCTGGGAGAAATTGAATGGTTACCTTGGAATTGATGCCATGAGAGATCCAGGGGCCTCAATCTGGATGAATCCAAAAATCAAAATAGAGGGAAAAGTCATTTTTTGGCATGAGTGGTTCTTTTGTGTTGTAAGATGGATTGCAGACCTTTACAAGAATGGAAGATGGATGACAGCAAAGGAATTACAATCTACCTTTAAAATTTCAAATTTTAGTGTGTCAGATTATCGGAAAATAAGGAAGGCTGTAGGAGAAATTTAAGTGAAAGGAGGGTTGAATTTGAACCTGTTTCGGAAAACTCCAAAACCGGGAGAGAGTGGGTTATGCCGTGTATATGGAATGATTGTGGCTGCATATAAAGGAAAGGTCTCACTGAGGGAGGAATGGAGCAGGAGAATTGGAAGCAAGATTGATGAAGGTGAGTGGTCTCGCATGTGCGTAAATGTCAAACTATGCTCTCTGCAGCTAACAGAGAGATCATGTGAAATCAAGATCTTGAACCAGGTTTTCTGGACAACAGAGCGATTAGAGAAGAGGTATGAGTGATAATTCAGATTGTTGGGCTTGCGTACAAGAGTCTGGAATGCTAGAGCATATTTTATGGGATTGCACAAGAGTGAGCAGTTTTTAATTAGAGAATGATAATATATGTGAGAAGGTTATAGGTGAAAGACTAAAATTTGATTTCAAGACTCTGGTGTTGGGATGTGATGTAATGTTGGAAGATCTGACTGTCGGAAAAACATTGATTTTCAGAGGCGCTATGGTGGGGTAATAAATAATCCTGAGAGGATAGAAGATGGCAGAATCCCTCGATATTGCTTTGTGGCTCAGTGAAATGCATAATCTGGCAGAGCTGGAAAGAGTGCTTCACCGAAAGGATAAGAAAGAAATTTGCATTGTTTGAACAGATTTGGAGAAAGTTTCTTACATTATACTGATCAATTGATTACACATGTGAACCTTAAGTTTGGGGGGGGGACTAGATTTTATTTTTGTTGTATTAACACAATCAGATGTATATAATATGTGTATAATATGTATCACTTTGTATATAGTTTAAACTAAAATAACATTTTCAGAATGGTTAAAAGCAAGTGAGGCTGTGAACTTGCTTGCTCTGCTTTGGATTGTCCCCAGGGCCCCAGCAGTCTTCCGCAGGTTCTGAACACTGAAGAATGGTTGATTAGCAAGCCCTTCACAGCTAGCTGTACTGCTTCTCAGCTTCTGGGTTCTGAGTGAACGCTCTTCGCCCATCATCCTTCTTTGCACTTTCTGTTCTGAATGTACCAAGGACTGCAATTGATCAGATGTGCTGTCAACCACCCCTTCCCTTCCTACTTCTTCCTACTTCTACACTACTGCAAAACACAGCCACTGTCACTTGAGAGGCGAAAATACAAAACAAACAATACAATAAATAAATGCATAGATATTTAATAAAATGTGTGTATGGGGTTTGGTAATGCATGTGTGTCGTGTGTCATGGATCTATTTAAATGTGCCAAAAAAACACAGAACTCTAGATCACTCATACCAACATTTAAAAAAATGCCAACATGAGCATTACTTCTTTAAATTCGATATTTGTATTATAAAATGCAATAGTCTGGCACTGGTAAACGCCTTACTTCTCAGTTGAATCGTTGTAGTGTCTATTTTGAGGCAATATTAAATTCGTGGGCGTTGCAATGCAAGTCTTTTTCGTGTCAACGATATCGAAGTGCTGAGCCATACAAGTAATACAGCATCAAGCTAGAATGTATGAGTTTCACACTTCAAGAGTGCTTTTTCAAGGTTGAGATTGTGAAGATACTGATAGTTCTTTGTCAACACTGATATTTAGGTTCGCTATTTGTAAAAAAGTGTTTATACATCAGAGTCTGTGCAAGGTAATGTACTTAAGTCAACTGTGCTAACTGAGGTTAAGTGTTCGCAGTGGGTCTGGGGTAGAACCAGCCTCACCATTTTGGGAAGGGCTAGATGTGAGTTTTGAAAACATTTAGTGAGATGAGACATTAAACCTATTGAGCTATTGGCTCCTCCATGTCCTACCGCTCTCCCCAAGCCCAGGAGGCTGAGTAGATATTAAGCCTTCCTTTGGCCCAGTGGCGGAGCCAGGGGTCAATTGCCCCAGCCTAGTGAGCCCCCCCATGCTCCGCGGGGCTGAATGCATCCGGTGCCGGGCGCACACACCACAGAAGTGGTTAGAACAGACTAGCAGCCATCTCTACAATAGCACCCCTCTAATATTCTGTGGGTCATGCAGCAGGGGTTGATATAGACTAGCAGACATCTCTACAATAGCACCCCTCTAATATTCTGTGGGTCATGCAGCAGGGGTTGATATAGACTAGCAGGCATCTCTACAATAGCACCCCTCTAATAGTCTGTGGGTCATGCAGCAGGGGTTGATATAGACTAGTAGGCAACTCTTCAATAGCACCCCTCTAATATTCTGTGGGTCATGCAGCGGGGTCAGAATAGACCTAGCATGTGCATCTTCAATAGCCCCTCCACCCCCCAAGCTGTGGGTCGCTGCAGCAGGACTTGGAATCGCTGTCTAAATTTCTTTCACGCTTTGATCAATAAATAGATGCTAAAATAACATTTTGAAACGAAAGGAATATTTTCTCCTTTGTGCTTCATTACTGCTGTCGAGGGGGCAGCACTTTGTCTCTGCTCTTAGTATCCCCTGAGCTGACTAAATGGAGGGTCGGAAAAAGCATGGCGTTTCTCTGGGTGACCTGAACGAACAGGTTATTATTATTTTACATTGCCGTGCCTGTTTTTCGTTAAATGGACTTTAAAAAAAAATATATTTTCTCATTGTCATTTTTCATTCTTTCACTTGTCTTATCCACACCCCCCCCAACCCCCAATAAACTTGTGACATTTTAATGGAACATTTCTGGAGCATAGCCCATTGAGCAAATGCATTTCGGAATAAAAGTAACTAAGTGCCAGGTTGATAGCGTGCAGTGTATTTTTAGTGCATGCTAGAGGCTAAAATGAGAATTGATGCACAGAGACACGGACTAATCCCAGAGAGGTAGTAAGGTGCCATGACTACCTGAGCTGCTTTCAGTTATCTGGTGTGGCTGTGCTTGCAAAAGACCCATACCTCTACCTGGCTTCCTACACCCTCCTATCTCCAACCCAAAAACAACCAGTGCCAACAGTTTAGGCGTTTGTGTAGTCATAGGAAATATACTTGCTAGGCACAGACGTACTGGTATTTACTGGCCATTGAGGGTAGCAGGTGAGAAAATGGTGTGAGTACCTGGGCATCTAATAGCAGTGCTTGCCAAATTCCTAATACATATGAAAACTATTGGCCTTCCCAAGGCTTGTTCGGTTACACCTGGTGTTTGAGCAGGGCAATGATGCCCATTCTGACTTGGTTTATGAGATGTTTCAAGAAACAATTATACTAATTGCTGTGTGAGCTAAACTTGCACCAAAGCTAGGCCAGGCGAGGCAAGGTCCCATTTATTTGAAGTAACAATTATAATAATTGCTGTGTGAGTGAAACTTGCACGCAAGGCAAGGTACCATTTGAAAATGACGATTTTTAGACTGTAAAAAAAGGTCTTTTTTAGGTTTCATTTCACTTGCTTTGTGAATAATGGTCAGTTTGGGAGAGAGCATGTGTCTGTCAAGCCAGAGGGCAGGGATAGTGTCTTTCTTACAGGCTCTGACTTCTAGGCGTTGCCCTGTGTTTGGCGGGGGCTGATGTGATGGTGGATCCCCATGTTAAAGGCGAAGCTAGCAGGAAGGCTTTTTCAATGTGTGTAGGCTGTACATAGTCATTTGCCCCAGAAAAAGCTGTCAGTGGAAGGTTTTTCACAGCTTTATAAATTACTTGTTAAGCTTGTGTTAGGCTGTGGGCTACAATTTTATGCAGTTTTTCAGAACCAATCCCTTGAAAACCAAACAGTGTCAGAAGAACTGCGTGACACACTGAAGAGTGTTGCTAAAGGAAATTAGCAGTGTATTAAAGCTACAGGATGAAAGTCTCTGTGCCATACCCTACTAATTTCTGTGACATATCTCAAAGCCCACATGAGCCAAGCCTTCATAGCTAGCCGTCCTCATCCCTATTCTGTGTGTGAATTTTGTCTGTGGGATGTCGAAGTAAAATGAACATCCTTAGACAGGTAAACAGTGTTCACCATTGCCATACTTTGCCATTGTCGATTACGTTCACAGTGCATCAACGGCAGTGTGTTCATGAGCCATACTAAGGAATCCTTTTTTTTTATGCTTGATTCAATCAAAAAAGAAAGAGTTTTGGGGTAAACAGAAATATACATTTTCCCACGTAAATATTAAATGTTATATTTTGGGAAGGCTATTTGTATGTCTTTTAACCACACAATTATAGTGAATAGTAAACCAAACACTCAAAAGATGTGTCCCCTTCTCAAATGCAAATGAAATGCAAAGGGAAAGTGTAAAGAAAGACATCCAAAGGTATTGAATATGCTTTGAAGAGAAGGCTGCTCTATTTAAGTAGACTTAGGGCCTCATTACAACCCTTGCGCTCCCGGAATGAAGGGGGCCGGTACGTTTACCTGTCATTTTGTTACCGGTTGCTGAAACCCATTAATTCCACCTAACACTCTTTCTGTAGCCTAACTCACTAATTCACTCACTCAGTCCTTCCCTCAAATTTTGGTACAATGAGAAGCGTTTATACACTCAATCATGTACGCGCAAATACATGTATATGCATTCGGTCACTTTATAACTTAGTCCCTCATTCACTGGCCCATATTCACTGACTCACCACCAGATCACGTCACCTTTCTTTTCTAAAGCATAGAGGGAATCTTAAATTGTGTGTGTAGGCATATGGAAAGCAACACTCCATAATCCGCGCATCTGTCCATTTGGACCCATTACATAGCAATTGCTCGTTCCACTTTCCCCCCAGAAATGTGTAGAATGAGTCTTGTTTCTGTTTTTTGGCATAAAAGGCCGCAGATTTATTTTTCTACAACAACATAAAAACCATACTGCACACATTAGTGGAAATAACTCAGAAGATGTGTCGACTGCTCCGTGTCCAACAACCTGCTTCCCCCTCTCTTTCCAAAAGTCCAGTATAGGCCCAACTCTCCCATCCCTTTCCTTGGGCGAAGCTGAGCCCTTGTTGTTCCCCCCAGACACCCCTGCCACTTAAGCTCCCAAGGGGCGCTGGTCTGAGAAGAGCGAAGACCCTTCCTGCTTTCTCCTGGCTCATCCGGAGTCTGTCTCTTGTGCTTGGTCGCCCAAACACCGCCACACCACCTCACCGTCCTGCTACATCGACGACCAGGCTTGTGTGTGCTTTGTCCTGTTTGTAGGGTGGGTGTGTGGAAAACGAAATCCTCCTCTTGGCAATTGCGGGCGGGCGTCCTTCTGCAAAGGCTGGATGCTGCCTGCAGTAAGGAGCCCGCCCGTTTATAACGGGGGTAGCACCGCCCCTTTTCCTTTGTAGCCCTTCACAGGCTTTTCCTTCTTCTGCCACACTTTCTGCCGGCGCCTCCCCCTCGTCCCGGGGGGGGACAGGAGGAGGACACTGCCCGGGTTATCGGGGTGCCTCCTCCATTTTCTTTGCTTCTGTCGTCGTCACTGTCATAACCCGTGCATCCGTCCATTTGGACCCATTACATAGCAATTGCTCATTCCACTTTCCCCCCAGAAATGTGTAGAATGAGATTAAAAGCCTGCAGATTTATTTTTCCACAACAACATAAAAACCATGCTGCACACATTAGTGGAAATAACTCAGAAGATGTGGCGACTGCTCTGTGTCCAACAACCTGCCCTCTATTTCCAAAAGTCCAGTATAGGCCCAACTCTCCCAACCCTTTGCGCCTGAGCCTCGCCTGCCCATGCAGGTGTTCCTGGGTGGGGAGAGTGCCGTTTCCTTGGGGGAAGCTGAGCCCTTGTTGTTCCCCCCAGACGCCCCTGCTGCGTATGCTCCCAAGGGCGCTGGTCTGAGAAGAGCGAAGACCTTTCCTGCTTTCTCCTGGCTCATCCGGAGTCTGTATCTTGTGCTTGGTCGGTCAAACACCGCCACGTCACTGGTGGGTTACCCCCCACCGTGGCTCCCCCTTCCCCTCCCTCACCGTTCTAGGATTTAGGTGCAGAGATTCCAGTAGAAGAGGTCCATCCCCATTGGTGACACGTGCACCCCATCCTTGATATAATACTCAGGGGATTTCAAATTAATCAGGCCTGCCTGATCCGCCCAAATCCTCTGCCCCTGCAGAATTTGGCCCTTGCACAATTCAACTTCCGCCTTGATCTTTCGATGGCTGCGTGATTATCTGTGCCTCTCCCTTCTGGTCATGGCATTATTTCTGACCAGATGATTTCTGTTTCTCCCAATGCCCTGCTAGTTCCTGTAATAAGATCATTATTTCTTGCATTAAAGCCCCACTCCCCAGACTTGTCAAATCATTACCTCCCAAATGTATGACCAAAAAGTCCATTTTTTTTCTGCTTCCCCAGCAAGTTGCGCACCTGCCCCTGCAGTTGCACCCATTTCATTCCTGGCACCCGTGCCACCCGATCCTGAATTTGCCGGCCGTCAACTCCTCCTGCTTCGCCGCCCAGCTTGCCCCTGCCCTAGACACCAATGAGTGTCCTATCACCCAGACAGATCTCCTTCTGGCTGGTGCTAATGGGATGAGAAGGCAGCATGTCCACCTTACAGCTTTTCATGTCTGATGGCCCTAGGCCCATGACTGCGGCCGGCGTGGCTGCCCCCATCCTAACTGAATGTGTCCCAAACACTCCCTTTGTTTCCCCAATTCTCCCCAACGCTAGCTCCATAACCCTTCTAAACTGGAGGCAGCTTAATGCGTACCCATCCTGGTGAATTAGCAGTGGAGCCCCCTTCCCTGAGAGCAGCCTTTGCTCGAGACGGCCCGAGACGCCCCTGACTGGGCAAACTATGCTTCCTGCGATGGGTTGGGGAGCCACTGAACCTCTGGTGGATGTTCCCTCCTGGCGCCCCTGGGGTCTTTTTCGAGAGGTACCTTTCACCAGGGTTTGCTGTGCCCCTGCCCCCTCTTGTTCCACACTGATAGTCCAACCTTGCATACCCATCCAAACCTGTTTTTGGGACAAATCATCACATTGTTCCTTCCACCATTGCCAAGTCCACATTACCCCTCTATGATGCTCACCCTTCCCCCCTATATTACTGTATTCCCACAGCTTGGTCCCCGGCACTTCTTACGGGTCAAAACTGAGGAAAAGAAACACCCTTGCACTGATACCTCCAGTTTGCCGCCTGCCTGTGGTGTAGTAGGCATGTCTCTACCCAGCAACATACTAGGATCTTCTCCTATGTGACAGGTACAGTGGGCAAGATTGAAGGCAACAGGCTGTTCCATGGTACCCTGCGATGTCTATGTAACTCTTGGGAACACCAAAGTGGTTATGACTGGAACCACGCCCCTAGGGAATGTACCAGTGGCGCGGTTGTCAACTGCTCCAACTGCCCACCTTGCTACCTCTCGCCTTGAAGTGGGGCTCATGTTCTGTGGCCGGCAGCATGTGGCTCTTTGTTTCTGGAGTGGCTAGTTTCCTGATTGCTATAGATGGTAAGATAGCCCAGTGGGTTGAGTGCTGGCTGCTAGCATGCGTGTGCGATCTGCAGGTTGTCTGTCCTACTCCCAGCAAGGCCAACTCAGCCTTTCATCCTGCTGGGTTGATACATGAGTACCAACACAGGTTATATTGTATTTATATTTGTTCTATTTGGAGGGCTTAACCGTAATTGCTTTATAATAACACATCTTTGTTGTTTGGCCCTGCACGTCTGCTTACCAATACAGTGATTTGTTAATATGAGCCTATACGCACTGATAATAACAATATATATGGTGTTGCATTCTTGTATGCAATGTCTATAATTCTACAGTGATATCATAATCAACTTTTGTAGTGAACTTAGAACCAATGCTATGTGATGCCACTTCCTGTATTGATGAAGGGTGAAAGGTTGCGTTCCATCGCTTCCCATAATGTCACTTCAGGGTGGGGTCAACCGACATCACTTCCCGTGATGTCATCAGAGATGAAGGGTTGTGTGATGTCCCTACGCTACCCGTGGCAATTTGGTGAAATGGCATCCCTCCCTAGGTACCTATGCACTGAAGAGAATAATGGAGTGCATTGCTATGAAACACAGGAGCAGAGGGGAGACCCGTGACCCTATGTGCAGGGCTTGACATTAAGCGATTTAGTTCCTACTTCGAAGCTGGGGAGAGCCGGATAGCTTGATACCAACCGCCTCCAGCTGCCTTTTTTTTTCTTTTTTTTTTTTTTGCGCTCCCTGGGCCCGCAAGTGTCATTCAACTGTACCCATGTAATATTAGCTCTGTGTCTGGGAATGCCAGACACATTTCCATGCACTTAACACCTAACGGACCCCGTGTATTGGCTAAAAGTCATATCTCACGTGACGTTAGATTTGTGGCACAAGAGCTCCCAGTTCCCTCAATGTAGCTCATCTTCACCCAGTTCCCTCAATGTAGCTCCTCTTCACCCGGTGGGTACCCAGGCTTTTCGCTCCAGCTCAAATATTATTTGGATCTCCTTAAGCGAGATGGGGCCGAGGCACTACTAGAAGGGGGTAGGAGAGTACCCAAGCATGGAGGGTGCCTTCTTAGTCTTATTACACAGGCCCAACAAACGTGGTCCTTACAATTGAGAGGAGTGTTTGTAATCTGGTTCCTTTCTAATGACTAAATTACAGTCTCGCCTGCCCTAGAAACGCCTTAATCACACACAAACGATGACACGAACAGGAAAGGTCAACAGCCACTCACTAGGATTTCACCAGCGAGGGTTTGAGCCCCAGACACTCGTGCACTCCTCCAGACTATGTCTCAGGTGTCCAAACACGAGGAAAATAAACTCATCACAGGATTGCTCTGCCGACAAGGCCCAGACAATCTTTTATTTTTGACTCATGTTGGGGAACAAGCATGGCAGTAACAAATCACATTGTATTATCTCAAGCTGGCCTGCCCCATGAATTTTGAATCACACGCTTAGACCGTCTTTTGCCATTTTACTAATTAACATGGGACCTGGGGATACGAACCCCAGTCGCCAGCTTCACAGGTTGGGCCCTTGGCCACTCCTCCATATAGCCTGGTGAAGTAATGTCATGGAAGTAGCCTTCTGAACTGCACCTGTAGTGGCCTCAGAGTGCCGCAACCGGTCCACCGAACATCCCCCTCCACCCAGGAGTCACACCTCGGAATTGCACGACACCCACCACCACAAATTGAGTGTGAATAACGCGTAATCACATTTGGTATAAGCGCAATGTAAATGCCATATCATGTACTCCCCTCGGCGCAAACAAGTAATGCGGTGGAGAAACCCGTAAAAGCGTTCAAAAAAGGCTTTCTGTATGCGGGCATGGGGCAGTAGTCCACGGCAGCCCCAGTACAGCGCGCTTTGACATAAACTAAAAAGCCTTCTGCATAGTAATGCGCTTACCTTAAATGGCATTGGTCTCCCCTCGCAACGCACCACAGCCGCCCCTGAACAACACATTCTAGGCACAATGCCTTCACCACTAACGCGAGAACTCTTTCATGCTACATTGCACCCATTTAAAAACATTCCTAGTTTTCCTTCTGAAATGTATCCGTCGTACGCCGCCATTTGTACAGCCATGAACCCCGAAGAAATTGTTAATTCAGACGGGTCCGCCATGGTTCAATGGGGAATTATCACCCCATTCCAAGGTTGGCGGGGCGGTAATTCCCCATTGAACCATGGCCCTTCCCCATTCCCATTTTCGCCCCATAGGGCTCTATGGGAATGGGGAAGGCGCTAAGTACGGTGCCGCAAATTGCGGTACCGTACTTAGCACCAAGGTCCCTTTGCGGGTCCCTACTTTAACAGCTGGTCTAGACCAGCCGTTCAGGTCGGTCCCGCAAAGGGACCTCGTAGTAAGGCGCTAAGTGTTTAACGGCGCCTCAGCCTTTTACGGCACCATTAAACACTTAGCTCCAGGGTCCTAATGAGGCCATGAAATTAAAAGACCACCGAGGAGCAACGTGGCGACCCAATGTATCCCTCACCAATTTTCCAGGGGCATAACCGCTACCAGACAAGTACCCGTCTGTATACTCTTTCCATCTTATTTACCACAACCCTGCAGTCAAAACCAAACCCCATGCGCCTACCACCGCACAGTGGTAGCAAGGTTGCGGCTCAGCGGCCGGAGCCACCCCAACATTCCACCCAGTGACATAACCGCCTTTGAAATCTAAATCCCCTAGGGATTAGTGAAGGCATTTGGGCCAAGTGTATGCTGGTACTTGTGGTCCTATCGTCATCTCACCCCAAGGCCACCCTATATACCCCACAGACATCCATGCTGAAGGCCTCATCACCGCGCGATGTTCCAAGCACAGGTGCTGCAAAGTCACCAACCCTTAATGATCCCCCGTAGCAAACTCAAGCCACCCGGTGCGTACTGGTGGAACCGTAATTACCAGCAATATTTGTAACTTATGTTAATTCTTGATTCCAGACCCCCGTCCTCCCGTGCACTACCCAACCTAGGGTGAACCAACGGCTGACCCCGATTGTGCCTGGCAAAGAACTGGCCGCACCATGTGTAAACGCAAACCCCCTCAAACCGTTTTGGTGCATACGGTTGCCATACAAGATCACGTGAGCTCTGTCTCGCGTGTACAAGTGGCCACTCTTTTTTGCGCTAATGGTTCTCCTCAATTGCCCTTTAAAAATGACAAGCAATGCGCGGCCCAGAGTCAACGTTCGGATATCATTTTAAGAAATGGGGGGGACAAGAGGAGGACACCGCCCGGGTTATCGGGGTGCCTCCTCCATTTTCTTTGCTTCTGTCGTCGTCATTGTCATTTCTAAACCAACCCCTTTTGTTTCTGTTGGAATGTGTGCCCCGTTTGACCGCATCTGGTGTGGGCCATAACACTCCCCAATACATCTCTGATGTGGTGATCAAATGCTAACGCTTTAAATAAACCCATCAACAGAGCACTCTACAGCACTCAATCCACGAGAACGTGACAGCCTGTAACCTGGGGCAACAGAGACTGGCTGGTAATGCCGACACGACTCTGCCCGAGTCCTTTCCGCCTCACAGAAACACCGCGTTATCTGAGACCCTTCCAGTTCTTACAGACAACCTGGTGGCTTTAATAACAGAATGCCCCTCCCCCACACCCCAATGAAAAGCAGCCATCACCACACTGGCAGACTCTCAAGCTCTCTGCACACAACTGCTGAATGGCTATCACACCCTCTCTGCCGACTCCCACTCCACCCAGTCAGGAGCACGTGTGGGGATTGGCAGTGTTTACATTGCTTTTCGAGCTATGGCATGCAGGCGCGTCCTGGCCTGTCAGGTCCTCTGTAGGTGCCACAACCACTCAATGTGTCAGCACTCTGCCAAGCTTTTGTGTCAGTTACAGGTCGTCTGCAGGGAAACAATGTCTTTCACACGTAAATATATCCGAAACTGATCCTCCCAGGTCTCTGCAATTGGATAGCACACTCCACTTGTTCACCAATTCTTAATGCCCAGGTCTTTGAAGCAACATTTCCAGTGATAGGTGCAATGTACAAAACAGACCACCTGAGATCTTGGGCAGCAACAAGGCAAGTCTTCCTTGCAATGTCTGGCTTTAAATATCCCATACTTGAAGGTATTATTACCAATGAAAGTATCTTGCTATCAGTGCATGTCTGCCTGGCCATCACCTGCGGTCAGTATGAAACGCAAGTGACAAGCCATCCTTCCTCTCTGCAACCCGAGCATATTAAAACAATGCCACTCAAAAACCCTCTGCATCCCCACTGCCATGGTGATAGCTGCCAGAGGGCAGTGCTCTTTTCATGGCAATCCTATTGCAACTTGCATTACATGCTGTTTCTTTCCAGTTTCCACCAGCACCCCTCGCCCCGAAACACTTCTGACTGTGTTTCACATCTGACCCTTAAGTGGTTACTCTTGCAGATCTGCTCCATCACTGCTCAGCAACCACTTCTTGGCACTACATAGTATGCCCCCCTTTGAACTGAAAAGGAGCTGTTGTTCGGTGTTACTGTTTACAAGCCCTTAGATGCAGTGGCATCGCCAGGAATCACATTTCAAATTTAGGAGGGGAACAGAGGGGGCCAAAGACAAAAGTAGGGGGGGGGGCACAGACAAAAGTAAAGGGAGAACATGGTCACTGCTCGTCTTAGGTAGGGGGGGCAAAAGGGGGGCACAGGGTTTCACAGGGGGGGGGGCGCCCCCTCCAGACACCCCCCCCCACCCCCAGCGACACCACTACTTAGATGCATTATCCTTCGTCCGCAGGGCATAAGGGGTCTAATGTGCATTCCATCCAATAAATTACAAGGCCACACAGTTGGTGAAGTTCGTAATTGGACTTGCTAATGCATTAATGACTCGACCCCCCCACCCCCAGCATGCGTACAAAAAATCCTATGTACTAGAGTGCCCTTCTAGCACAGATTGTGAAATGTCGGATGCCCCATGATGTAGAATTTCGACTGCGTGTGCTACAAGGCAGAAAGAAGCAGTGCTGTGGCCTTCTTTGAAATTCTGTCAGCATTCAAGATGGATGTCCTTCTGGTGTCCTTCCAGGGAGGGAAGGGAGAGGCGATACAAACAAGGATGATATTATGAATGTCAAAGGCCTTATTACTTTAAAGTGCGAGGGCTTGCAGTTGCACTCGACCAGCACATTACCGCTGCAATGCTGGCCCGGGAGCGGTATTTTGTGAAGTACATCGGGCATGCATTATCAGAGATGGTTTGAGCTCGAGTGCTCCACTTCCCCCATCAAATGCAGACGAAAAAAAAAGATTCACCCTCGGAGGCCCGCAGGGAGCAGGTCCAGCAGTTACCTTGGCTTGCTCAAGTGGGCAGGAGGCATCGTGTAAGTCTGTAGTGTAGGAGGAGCAACCTGACCTTAGTTCTCACATTGCACAGGAGTGACACTGTAGCTGTGCCAGCGGCAGTGGCAGTTACATCAAGTCGGGTTGCAACCTGCTTAAAGTTTGCAACTAAATGCTTGTCTGCAGTTGAGCTGACAAGGGAGAAGAGGCGGGCTCAGTGCACCGTGGCGGGGCTGCCACGAAATTATGACAGGAATCATTGGCATACACACATTTCAAATAGCTCTTTCAATCCCCTTAAAGAATGGCAGCATAGCTGTAGAACAGACAAGTATGGAACAACTGTGTGATTTAAATCATTAAAAAATACACGCATTAATCCCTATTCCATTATTCTATACAATGAAGGATTAGTACAGTACTTTCACAATTGCTGCCTGGATTTGTTTCCTAATATGTCGGCTTATGGTGGGTGCGGTGCCTCGTGCCAATGCCTGGCTGCACCTGCGAGCAATCATCAGGGGATAGGAGTACGTGGAGCCAGGCCCTCGGGCGTCAAGGCACTGCTGGGGAACTGTCTGCAGCAGCAGGGAGGGAGCAGGCAAAAAGTGCACCCGATCCAGTCACCGCACCAGGTCCAGACCAACAGCAAGCATGTCATATGCGATATGACAGATAGTGCGCTCCACTCGGCTGAGTCGGTACTCAGCCAGGCTCATGGCACGCAGGCTGGCAGCGAAACACAGAAGTAGAACATTTACAAAAGAAGAATAGGACATGCGCAGTGGCACCGGACTGTTGCCACCTGCGTGTGGGTCTGAATCAGATGGTCTCGCAGGCAGTGCCGGTGAGGGCTGCAGCTAGGCCATGGACGGTCAGTCAGAGAACATTCGAATCGCACAACCTAAAGTGAATCAAGAGGGTCGAGGGCACGTGCAGTGCTAATGCGCAGGTCGGCCTGAGGCCCTGCGCATGGCACCGCACTGCGCCACACCCTACCCCGACCCCAAGTCCCCAACCTCACAGTGCCTGGTGCCGCGCTGGCACTGGCTGGCCTGCTTGTAGTTGATACAGACAGTGTGCGTGAGTGCTGCCTCAGACGAGAGACAAATATCAGACAGTATACAAATAATGTATACCAGTGAAGTAATTGCCTTCGGCAGTATTTGCCACTCTAACATTTACACATTATAGGCAAACGCCTAACCTTGCCTAGGGTTAGCACCGGCCCTGACCCGCCAGGTAAAAGGAGAAGGGACTAGGTGTAGTTCACATCTCCCTTGACAATAGCAGCCATCTTGGCTTGTAGTTTTTTTTTTAAAGTTGAGATACAGCAACTGTGCCATTTCTCAATTTAAAAAAAAAAAAAAAACTTTTAGCACCCCATTAAACCGGCTAGGATGCTAATAGCAATAAAACCCTCTGTGATGGTGGATTTACCTAGTGTGGTAATGCCCAGGCACTCACGTTAAAGCCCTCTCTTTGCTCGGGCCTGTAACATGTTCTGAGGCATAACATGACCCGTCAAAGCCCCGCAATCTGGATTTCCTTCTTTTAAAAAAATGTTTTAAACTTTGTTTATTATTTTTCTTTGTCAGTACAACAACAGAACAAAAAGAACAGACAAACGTTGGAGTGGTCCTTTAGAGCGCTCCCCTCTTATCCCATTACAGCTGCCTGTTACAGCCTTATTCTGGGATGGTTATGTTTCAACATTTAACATCTCGATGAGAAAGGTTGTGTTTGTCATTTTGTTTGCCCATACACGTGACTTCACAATAACAACACTTCCCTTTCATATTCGTGATCCATTCACATACATTTCGGCTTGACGGTAATGTCCCCCAGAGCCTGTTACAATTTACTGGGCTGTGCAACCCCATTCCAGCGTGTCTATAGTCCAGCAATCAGCATACAAGTGTGAGAGGCCCCACCCCTGTCAGTCCACTCTTTCATCTACAATATCTACCTACTGACATTGCTCTCCTATCACAAGTACACGTTACACAAATACAACACAGTTTTACAGTGGTTACCCCTTGGAATTTGGTGCCACCTGCTGAGCCTGTGCAATCAGATAATGTTTGTATGGGTCCCATATGTCCTTAGGCCTGGCACATGGGTGTACCAGTCTTCCATATTTAATTTCCATTTCTTTGCAGTAGAGAATATCGTCCTTCCATTGATCCACCACTGGACTACGAAATCTCCCCCACACGATTGCCACCCTCCTCTTTGCCAGCAGTAATAATAATCCAGCTAGCCCATCACCCGACGCAAGATCCCTCTAGTGTCCCCCAGGGCAGTCCCCGGGAGAGGCTCCACCTGTTCTCCTAAGATATCACTCCTTATTTGAAATACCCGCTCTCAGAACCGTTGCACCGGGGGGATTTTCCATGCCACATGCATGAAGTCTGCCGGTGCCGCATTACACCGAGCACATTTATCTGAGGTGTCTGGAAAAAATGTATGGAGCATCACAGGTGTGTAGTAGAACTGATGGATGTACTTTAAGTGAATCAGTTTGTATCGACTGTTGAGTGCTATCTTTCTCGTCTGCCCACAGCAATATCACCACATTTCTTCCGATACAGTGTTCCCCAGAGCAGTTTCCCATTTCCTCCAGGAGGGTGCTACCCAAACCACCCGTTTTCCCTGTGTTTTGTTATATATCATGGATACTGTTCTACTAGTGTCTACACACTTCAACATTCCATCTAGCAAGGGTGCCATCTCTGGTTCTTTTGGACAGGTCGGGAACATGTTTCTCAGGATTTGTCGCATCCTATTGTATAGATAAAAGATCTAGTGATGTGAATGTCCCTCTGTCACGCATTGTTAGGGATAATTCCCCAGAATGACTAATTTCCCTTATCCACTGAGTCCCTCAGCAGCTTTGCTGGATTTCTAGGATTTACTTTTTCACCTGGTAAGAGTGTGAGCCTTTTTTCCCACTCTTAAAAGTGTTTTGCTCTGTGTTTTACATTTTTGTGTTCATAGATTGTGGAGCCTCACCTACTCCAAAGGCATCATCTTTTTACTGTGTGTCACACAGCACCATTAGTGCAGTGACAGGGTTGTCTTTTTCAGACTTCCCACATTAAACTCCATTTTCTGGGACTGACTACTGTCTCCCAGAACATGTAAAGTTGCCATTGACTTTATTAATCTTTATAAATTCACAGACCCAGTACAAACTATTTTACATAGAGTACTGGAAAGGGTTAAAGTTATCCCTTTGTGTCTGTCTCTCATGGAAAATTATTTCGTTCCCCTTTTTTTAAGATTTGGCTGGGGGCAGTGGTATCTACATTATTTTTCCTACCGCGGTTTATGAAAATAGCCTTGGTACTGTTTTAGGCTGTGTTAGTAGCCTCGAACTTAAATCCGCTGGACCCCATTTACTTTTATTTGGTTCCGGCTGAGTTTATTCGCCATTTCTTTTTGTAAAGGTCTTTCTCATGTTATACTCTGCGCGTCAAACCAGGTTTGGTTTCTTGGTTCGCCGTCCTTTGGCAGGCTTCTGCACAGAAGCCCACCTTAGGTGCCTGAGAGTCTAGGTAGACAGGATATGAGGGAGGGGTTTTAGGCCCCCTGCACAGGGTCTCTTTGGAGACCCAAGTCACATTCTTGTTCGATTGACTAGGTGACTGTCCTGCCAGTACAGCCACCCTGCTGTGTGATTGACAGCCAGGCTGTGTGAATGGGGGAAAATTGCATAAAAAGCAGGTCTGTGGGACTTGGAAGGCAGAGTCCCCACAGGATCGACAGAACTGAAGAGAAGATGAAGGGAGAGGACTGCTGCAACTACTGAAACTCCCTGTGAAGCCCTGCTGAGGGTCCGAATCTTCTTTTTCAACGACAGAGAAGATCTGCAAGGAATCTTCTTCTCTTGAGCTGGTGGGACCAACCAGTTCCCCACCCACCACGCAAGGCCTCCCTCCCCTGGTTGAATTTTCTGTGCATCGCTGCAGTGAACCGGATAGCCAGGAGGACCGGACCCTGTATGGGTTTTAAGGAGCACCTTTTATGTGTTGCTTTGCTCTGCTGCTGGTTTCTTCCCTGGGCAGTGCAGGACCCTCCGTGTTCCTCCTTCTTGTCAGTCTGACAGTCGCTTCAGGAATCGTGAGCCTACAGCATTCTTCTTTTTCTAAGGTACTGTTCAAACCCAGTTGTTCGTTCCGTCTGACCGCGATGAAAATCTTTTAAATCTTTCGCCAATCCAAGGACTTGTCCTTCTCTTCCCTTTTAAATAACTTTTCCTTCGACCAACTTCATTTCGAACTCTTGGCAAAGACTTAACCGCAAACTACTCTGAACTGTATGATCCTCTGCAAAGACTCTGAACCATTAACATTGGCCCAGGCCTATTGATTTAAATCCTCATTGTAGGAAGCCTTTTCTAGATTGCACTGCCTACTTACTTGTTGGTGCTGTTTAATTGTTTATAACCTTGTATTTCCCTCCCTTTTTAAATTGCTGGAGTGCCATGTTGTTCACACTTCATTTTGAGCTTAACTTGTCCAGAATTGATTGGGTGTTGTGTAGTATATTAAGATTGTGATTTTCTACTGCTTGATAATAGTGAATTGTTTTACAACTGATGTGTAAATAAATATATACTCTTTTACTCAGAAACCTTGAGTCAGTGTTTGTTTGAACCATAGCAATCGCTGTCCTTTGTGTTACTTGTGATACTGCTCACTTTACTCTTGAGATAAGTCTGGCTGCTCAGCCATCGCTACCACTTTACTGTGTAGTACAGGCCTGTACCAAAGGTGAATTTGTACGTACACTTGTAGTCTTAATTGTGTGTGGTGTTCCCAAAGGGTACTGCATATGATTCTGCCAAACACGCATCCCTTCCACAGCTATAAACTGTCCCTCTGGGAAAAGGTCCGAGAAGCACAGTAGTCCCATGCGTTCATACAGCGCCCAAAACCTGGCTCACTGGTCAATGGTAGACCCGGAACATGTATGATCAGCAATTGGGGATAGTCAATTACATCTCCCTTAATTTTCCTTTCAATTCGCACCCACAATCTGCATGTCAGTTCCACCAAGTTTCCAACTTTAGCTGTCCTGTTGGGTGCTGTCAACACAGCTGCATACAGTAGGTATGATGCCACGAGGGCCCTCTCCGCCTGCACATGTCTCCTGTCGCCACTATCCCCACACCAGTATATCAAATAGCTCGCCTGGGCCACCTCATAGTACGCCTCAAAGTTAGGCAGTACCAGCCCCTTCTCTCTAATGGCACTGTTAGTTGCTCCCAGGAAACACGCGCTTCATTGCCGGCCCAGATGAATCACAAAACCTCAGATTGTACCCGCTGAAAATATGCCTTTGGTAGCACTAATGGCACGTTGATGAACACATAGAGAAATCTTGGCAATAGGATCATCTTAACCAGTGAGATCCTCCCATACAGACTAAGAGGTAACCCCATCCACCTGTCTACCACTGGGCAAACCTGTTCTAGAACGTTTGGATAATTACGCTCATAGAGCACCTCTGGGCACCTAGTGATACCGATGTATCTGGTGAACTCCATGTGCCACTGGAACCCATATCCATCCACAAACCTTACAGTGTGGTCAGTGAGTGCAAAAAGCACTGATTTAGTGACATTGATTTTAAATCCTGAGAAGCCCCCCTATCGAAGCACATCCACCATGATCCACAAGGTTATCTCATGGATGTTTTATATAGATCACTATATCGTCCGCTTAAATGGACATCACTACTCTGTGCTCGTACAGCTGAATTCCCCTGTGAATATGTATATCCCTAATTAGTTCAGCCAAGGGTTCAATCATCAAGGCGAATAGTAGAGGGGAGGGTTGGCACTCCTGATGTGTACGCTTCTGCAGCAAGATATTTGGGGTCTGCTAACCATTCACTCTGATCTTCGCCATGGGCTGGGTATAGGACAGGGAGGCCAGGGAGAAAAACCCCTCCCCATCCCCATCCTCTGCAAAACCATAAAAAGAAGGGACCATTTGATTGAATAAAATTACTTTTCGGCATCTAATAGTTCTTCTACGATCGGCTGACCCTGTTGAACAGCCAACGTTAGCCCAAACATCCACCTAAACCCATACGAAGTGGAGTGCCCTGGAATAAATCCTGCCTGCTCTCATCGCACACATTTGTGCATTAATGGCACCAATCGTGTCACCAATACCTTAGCCAGGATCTAATTGTCCAGGTTAATGAGCGAGATAGGGCGGTAGGATGAACATTCATTGGTCGCCTTCCCAGTCTTCAACAACACAACAACCACTGCCTCTCTCATAGGTTCTGGTAACTGACCATCTCTCAGGCCTGGTGGTATACTCCTCGGAGATGCTGTGCAAGCTTCGATGCAAAGTGCTTGTAGAATTCAGCTGTATAACCGCCCGGCCTTGGGGCTCTCCCGAGGACAGTGCTTTGATCGCCAATTGGATTTCCTCCACTATCATGGGCCTATTCAGTCACTCCCTCTCGCCAACAGTACTCCAGTACAGTGCCAATTGTTCTAGGTAGCCATGTAACTTGGGTTGTGAAACTGGAGTCTGCAACGAGTAGATGTGGGTGTAGAATGCGCAAAAAACCTGAACAAGCTCACTGTCAGTGTATCGTGGCACCCGTGTTTTGTCCCTAACAGAGAAAATATGTGTCTTCGGCACATCAACTCTTGCAGCCCTTGACAGCAACGACCTGGGCATTGCGCCTCCCCATATTGCTGAACAGCTGTCTTACCCAGCAGGAACTTCACTTCCCGTTGCACCAGGTCTTTAAATGTATCCAACTCCTCCCTTATCTCTTGCTGTTTGGTAGGTGCGTTCAAGGACCCCAGGTCTGTCTGCAGTTGTCGAAATATCGCTTCACTGTTCGACAGTTCCCTCCAGATCTGTCATGTCCCAGCTTCCTTTGAAATACACTCCCCTCGATTCACGCACTTTTTTTCCTCAAAAAATCAATCTATGGCATGTGTGATTTCTGTATGGAACACCTCATTTGACAGCCCCTCACTCTTAAACACCCACAGTGGCCTCCCATTCTCCCGTCCTGGCATCTCCAGGGTCATGGCTACTGGCACATGATCCGACAGTGTGCGTGCTAATATTGTGGCCTTGGTCACCTATCCCATTATCGAGTCTGAGACCAGGAAGTAATCCAACCGCAACGCTGATTGGTGCACCAAGGACTGAAATGTAAAGCCAGCTTCGCCTTCGTGTCTGGTTTGCCAATGTAATTTAACTCACAAGTCCAACATATATCGCGCAACTCATGTCAAAGTCAATACAGGTGTGTGTACCCCTCCCGTCCTGTCAATGTCAGGCTCCATTACAACAGTAAAATCCCCTGCCCAGAGAATCACCCCTGGTATTTGCTTATCTAGCCGTAGGCCTATCCATTCCACCGTGTCTGTATAATCCTGATTGGGACCCTAATAGTTGATGAAAGTAAGTGCCCAGCCATGCATATTTCCAAAGACCAGCAGTGCTCACCTCTCGGTCCTTGACCGTCTCAATGCGATGGAACACAGCTGAGCTCTGTATTAGTATACCAACCATTTGTGAGTGGGAGGAATACGATGAGTAATACCAGTGACAGCCCCATCATTGCTGTGGAGGACCAGCCCAATACCTCTGTAGGAAGTCCAGGCCCCCTCCTACCGATATGCTGGAAACCAGAAATTGCGCCATGCACGATACCAGTGGTTATGACTACTCCACGGAAATCCTTCGAGCAAAGGTATCCACTAAGAATATACTATCTGATATATTCTCGTAGAGATGACAAGCGGTAGAGGGTTAACGGCACCGGCAGCTCTAACGGCGCTGTTAACCCTCTACCGCCTGGATCGTAATGAGGCCCAATGTGTCAATTTTCCCAACCAGTGATTGTATACTACTCTGCAGTTGAGTGAGCATGGTCTTAATGTCATTGAGTGCTCCACTCGGATCCTGCTGTGCTTGCTGTGGGCTCTCTCCCCCCGCATCCTCCATGGTCTTCTGCCCTTTATTCTGCACAGGTGTCTCCAAGAGTACCTTAGATTGTTGTTTCCCAGCCTTTCCGGTTTTAGACATTATGCATCTGAACCCAGCAGTCAGGGTCACCCCAGCCAATGGTGTTGCCCCTCTCTTTCAGAGTGAGCCCTAGCAGTAGATACAGCATCCTGCTTCAGCCGTCACTGTACTCCACAGATTTCACCACAGACCTCCTTGTCGTTTTCCGGCAGTGCTTTTATCCATTGGAGTGGTGCCCGTAGGTGCACCATATTCACAGGTTGCCAAGTTGGGGCAGGGCTCAATCATAGATATATATGCGTCGCCACTGCCTTACATTCAAATGGGGCAATCAAGTTCACCGTCAGGTGGTGCAACTCCAGCCGGGATCTATTGCTTACTCTGGTGCTATGTGATTCCCCCTATCTTGAAGGGGACTCCCCTTGTTGGCAGGGTATTCTGAGGTAGTGTTGCTGATATGTGGGTGGAGGGGTCATGCAGCCCATCACACTACTGTGACTCCGGCCAGGCCCGTACCCATCTCCCCTCAACGTCTCTTACTTGAAATATGTGAGTTGTGGGTATCTTGCTGCTCCGGTTTGCAGTCAATAGATGGAGCAGGGCTCAATCACTTTGGCTATCTGTCACCACACCCTTACATTTAAAATGGAACAATCAAGTCCACCGTCAGGCGCTGGCGGACCAGTCGGGATCCCCTGCTTACTCTGGTGCCGCGTGACTCCCCTAATCGTGAAGGGGCTCCCCTTGCAGGCAGTGTATTTTGTGGCAATGTTGCTGCATATGTGGGGGGAATCACAAAACCCAGCACATCGCTGTGACTCCGGTCAGGTCCCGCACCCGTCTCCCCTCAACATCTCTCACTTGAAATGTGTGGATCTCAGGCCACCCGCGTCTCCGGTTGCAATCTACAGATAAGCCGAGTGCCATTGGTGCAGCTCCTCTCCCGTCTGCTCGCCTCGCCCTGGTATCATCCCAGCTTGCTCCAGTGCAGCAGCTTTCACTGTGTTCCTCTGTGTGCTCACAGCCTGTGCTGTGGGGGGTGGCCTCTGCTTCACTACTTCCACTCTTTCCACCAGCAGGGCTTCCCTTATAGTCCTCCACACTATGTAGGCTCTGGACACCTCTCTGCAAATTTCTTCAGGATACCTCCACCTTGGTGACTCCAGGTTCAGCCTTCTGTTCTACACCACGGGTGCCCTCCAGTCCGCTGTGGTCATTCACTGCCAATATATTCTGCGTTGAAGCCCTTCAATGGGGTGGGTGTGCTTTTCTCTCCAGCTCCATACTGGGACCGCCTCCTGCCTGCATCCTTTCATCTCACTAGGCCTGCTTGAGACCCCCGCTCTAATCTCAGTCCCTGTGCGGTCCACAGCCACAAAAGATCCCAGGAATGTGCTCTGGGTGTCTGCCTGCGTATGCCTCCTTAGTTAATTCTGCAGTGAGTTGGGGGACTACAGGATTTGTTCCAGATCAACTAGGGCGCGCTGGAGCTCACAGTCTTGTGGCCATCTTGGCTGAGCTCTCTAGCTCCCTTTCCTGGATTTATTTTTTAAATAATTAAACGATAGATTTCTAGACATTGCACCTGATATTCTGTACAGTCCAGACATCACTTATTTTTTCTCCATAGAAAGTTGCACAACCATGTTTGAGATAGACATATGTTGTTTAAAACTACTGTATACTTGCCAATCTATATTATGCTGAGCACAACACCTCTCTATATTAAAATGTATTTCATGAGCACTTTGTAGTGCCAATGGCTGGGGTACTGTAAAGGCTGGCTAGCCGAACCGACATCAAGGATAAGGGTCATTGCCAGTAATGTAAGTCTGCCCCAAATCCACTACTGCTATTACCAAACCTGGAAAACACATGGAGTGCTAATGGACTGTTCTTAGGGTAATCAGTTTTGCACTTGCATGCCAATTTCCCAGAAACAACCTACAAACATTTTTTCCACAACTGGAATCATAAGGCTAGTTTAGTTGTGAGTCCCTTTAATATTTCCATGGAGGCCAGCACAAGGGGATGATGTTGGCATCAGCTGAGAAGAGGGAATGGACTATTTGAAGACAGGTAACTGGTGAAATGAAGGGGCAAATGGGGGGAGGAGTGGAACTCCAGGGTGGTGGGGGTGCCAAACTGCATGTCAGATATAGGGACCTATAAGTCACTGTTGGACCTGCGGGAGAGGCTCCAGTGGCGCAAACGGAAGATGGGCTCTACCAATAGATTCAGCCTGAATTCCTTGCCACCTGATTGGCTGGTCCTTCTTCCAGCACCACAAAAACATCATGGGCGCTGTCATCGGGAACAGAGTTTTTTGTGATGTTGAAGATTGGCGCCTGTCACATGGTGATTGAGAGGAATGATGGCTTGAAATAGCGCTGCTGTCATCATGCAGGATTTTTCATCAGGGGTGAGGAAAGACAAACGGCCTCAGTACAAGTTGGGCGGCGTGGTAAAAATCCAGCAGTAATAACTAATGCTGTTGGTGCTCTTGTTTAAAGGAGGATTGCCTAGCATTTCCGTGCTGGACTGCTCAGGTGGGCGGGACAAAGACTGATATGCAAATGGATATTCCCCCTGTGTGGGTCATTAAGCTGTGTTTGTTCTCGCAGAGGGCCGCCCATACCTCTTTTTCTATGTTTAAAGAACATAGGTTTGGTCACCTGAAGTTACCTAGGGTTATCCAGACATGGAGCCCTTGCTAACTGTGCACAGAGATGCACAGTTCCACCTCAATGATGAGGCCCGACTTGGTCGAACCGCGTGTCTGTGGTTGCTGTTGGTACTCTGGTTCAAAGGAGGATTGCCTAGAATTTCGGGGCTGGACTGCTCAAGTGGGAAGGACAAAGAAGACTGATATGCAAATGGATATACCTCCTTTGTGATGGGTACAGTGAGCTAAAATGTGGCTGCGCACTCTCGAGTGGGCACCTTCCCATAGAACAGGTCATTAAGCCGTGTTTGTTCTCGCTGAGGGGCGCCCGTACCTCTTTTGCTATGAGGGTTATCCAGACGTGGGCCCCTTGCACACTGTGCCCAGAGATGCACAGCTCCACCTCACTGATGAGGCCGACTAGGCCAAAACACGTGTTTGGGTTTGCTGTTGGTACTCATGTTCAAAGGAGGATTGTCTAGCATTTCGGTGCCAAACTGCTCAAGCGGCCAGGACAAAGACTGACATGCAAATCGATTATCCTCCTTTGTGAAAGGTAAAGTGAGCTAAAATGTGGCTGCAGACTCTCGAGTGGGCACCTTCCTATAGAACAGGTCATTACGATGTGTTCATTCTTGCAGAGGGGTGCCCATACCTCTTTTTATTAATTCCTAATGAGTTTGGGAGAGAAGAGGAGAATTTACCTCCAGCTAAGAGTTAGAGGTAAATCTGCCACTTTTCTGCAACAAAACCCAGCAAAATCGGCGTAATGAACACCAGTGGTAATTCTGCCTAAATCTCTGCTCTTACAATGAGGTACATACAATAAGGTCTATGTTCACAAAGCTATATTGGATGATATTTATGTCATTTTGATCTGTTTTAATTAAGAATATTATTTACTGTTCTAGGAAGGGTGTTTCCTATATCCCTAAAGAAGGTTATTCTCAATCTGAAACGCTTTGGGCATGACCAAAATACCTGTTTATATTAGGAACGTTTATTTTCAAACAACACATTTCCTACTCTGGAACACTTTGTATACATTGTGAAACTTTTATAAATGGTGATTGATACAAACTTCATTGTGTATACCTCATTGTAAGAGAATTTTCAATGTTCCTGATATGATGTTATCAACATTTGATTTGTAACTTTGATTTTGTATTTAATTGTGGTTTATATTAACTTCCCCAAGTAAGTTTATTGCTTTTTTATTATCATGTTTTCTGACATTCTCCCACTCTCTGACAGATGTTGATGTTTTTATTGTTCAGCAGCTGGGCCTTCCAAGCAGTTTGTATCTCTTTATTCACACAATGCAGGCCTACTTACAGTGTATGAATCTGGATGTGCAGACCAGGCTCTTTGAAGAAGCGAGTGCAGTGTCAATTTTGGGGAATTGTATCTTACTGGGTGTTTTTTAAGTTATGAAACATGTTTTCATCGTGCTTCCTTTCCTTTCTTTTCACTGTATTGAAAACACTCAGATTCATTGTTAAATTAAATACTTTCTGGAATGTTCCTATAGAAATATGTTTGCTCTGTTGTGTTCATTCCCCCTTTGAGACTCCTTTGTTCTTTAGTTGTCTAATATTGTTGTATAAATAACTCTAATATTATCTTGAGTTTATTTATCAAGTAGCACTATTGAATCTGCAGTGTAGTTTCAGCTATTGAAGGACGTCCAATTAAAAAGGATCGCACATTGTTAAAAAAACAAAAAGTAAAGATAGAACTAAATGAGATACAGTGTACTGCAACGAGTACACTACTGAAACATTAACTCTAGGTTCAAGTCCAAGCTTCTCCCAGAGCACATCATTTGATCCTGGGCAAATCAAGACATAGAGAAGCAGTCTTTTAAAATGTGCACTATACAGAAGCCTCCACTGAGGTGTGGTTTTGCAAACTACAGTGTGTATAGTTTATATATGATAATGGGGCTTTATAAAAAGTCAGCACTTTAATTGGAAAGAAGAAGTCCAGGAACTCACCAATGTAGGGCCAATGTTCCTTCTTGGTAATGTGGAAACATTGATCTGATGTCAGGGCCCTGCTGCGTCTCCCTAACACATTTATATTAGCCTTACCTTGCCCCCTGCTCCATTTGCTTAGGTCTTTATTGATATCACTTTATATGCGTGTCTCACCCTCTAGTATCACATTCTGTTTGCTCCCCTACTCATTTGCTCCAAAGATAGTTTAACACTCTCCCGCTTTATGTAAGACTCTTTTTTTCTGAGCTTGCATCAGATTCAGTGTTTCCAACCAAAAGCTCATTCACTTGGAATTTAATTATGTTAGACGAATGCAGCTATCTTTCAAAGACGTCAATTAATCACGGACTAATGTTGCTCTTCTTTGGCTCTAGTTGGTAGTTTTAGAAAAAAGGAGGGCCTGAAAGTCAAATACTATTAAAATAATCATTATGATCTATCAGTGAACGAGGATGGTAAACTAGAAAGGCCACCCAGAAACTAACACCATACCCATTGAAACTTGATAGGGGATAAAGGGTGACTGAATAAATGAATCCATGAACAGAAAGTTGTATAATTTAGCTTTAAGCCTGATCATCCCAATGAGTTGCTCTGCATATTTATTTTGTGGGCAACATATCATACCTACTCTTTGGCGGGACCCGGGTCATTTTCTTCACTCTGCTAATTGCAGCGAGGACTGCTCTCCCTAACATTTGCGAGTTAGTAGTCCTCATGCAATTTTGATTGCTTGTGAATGTGGGTTTCTGTGTATTGTTTACACTTTGTAGTCCAATCGGAAATGTACCCTGACGTGTATCTTTATGACTTGAGGCATTTACATGAATTCCTATATAATCGGCAGGTTTTACCAGTTGTTAAAAGCTAGTGGATTCCAAAGAAGGCTAATGTAGCCACCATCATCACGGTCAGATGTAGGCATTTACTTTTGAAAGGTGGAGCAGATGGGGCGGTGGGAACATACATTTTGTTCTCGAACCCAACCTGAGTCAGTCAAAAACATAAAAAGCCACTTTGGTGAAAAATGAGGTCACCAACCATGTGTAAAACCTTTGCAATGTGCACATGATTTTTACACTTCATTTGCCACATTAGGAGATTGGAAAATGATTGCCTGAATCTGCCGCATTGTTAGGCTGGATTTTTTCTCGGGACTCCCAATTTTTGCAGATGTAGAGGTGGAGCCAAGTACCCCCACTCAAAGCTCCCCCCCATGATGCCTATGGAGCCAGAGTGTGAGACATGTGCAGTACCAGTGGGAGTGCCTATACCGAAAAGAATCCTGGAAGTAAGATACCCATTGAGAAAACCATAAATGCACTCCCGACAATATGATGGCCATTTGAATAAAATCCCGGAAGAAGTGTGAAAAACAAAAACAAGCAAAAGAGAAGATTGATGACATCATGCAAAGCAGAGTTGACATATCTAGAGAATAGACAAGAGACTGAAGAATGTAAGCATTCTATGATGATCTAAGGAGGAGGTGTTAAAGATGAGCAACATTTCGGGCTTGAGATGAAGATTCTTATGCTACAGAAATGATGAAGAAAACATCAAGTCATTTTACAATTGTACAGATGAAGCATCACAAGTAGACAAAGTATTCTTAAAGGCTGGCTATGAAGGAAATAGATCGTGGCAATGCACCAATGTCTATGCATAAGAATATATAGACTATGGATGTTCCACAATGCACTTTAGCAGAGATTGGCCCCAGTAAATAGACAGGCTTTTTCAGTGTGGCGCAGTTGGAAAATGACTTAATAACGGAGGAAGATTCAAGAACAGCTTGGCTGGCCTAGTACCAGGAAGTCAAGGCCACTGTGAGCTTGGATGTTCATTCAGTAGCTACAAATCGTGTGAAAAGAAGTAACTCGTGTTTGAGGGGAGCAGCAAGAACATTGAAGACGTCAGAGGTGCATCATTTAATAGTATTTCAAATACTGAAAAGCTCTGAAACATGGTCTCTAGTCACGTGGATGGATGAAAATAGACACTGGTTTGAGCTGTATCGAAACCAAGAGACAATGTATGCCTCTACTCCATTTCATTCTCAGGCACAGAGAACATTTCCAAGAACAACAATAAAAGCGCTAATTGACTGGCAGACCACAAGAGTGATGATAGATGGCAGGGTAATGAGGTGAGAAGCTATGGTTATGATGAGCCTACCAGCACCTGGGTGCCAGCCTCCATGCTGCTAGCGTGTGTGGAATAGTACAGAGGGGTGCAAGGGTGCCAACCAATTGTGGAGGGACACGTGATAGAGAGCCCTATAGTTTGTATAACCAATGGGACATTGTGCATTTGATGTTTGTAGTGACTTACACTAGAGGAGAGCTTATTTGCTCCACCTGATGTTAGAGACTCAATCACCTTCCCAACAAGTATGGAACGTATACCTAGATGTTCCCGTTAAGCCAATCACTTTCCCAAGTAGGTTTTTGTAGTTTGCCACGTAGTTTGACGTCAATGATGACATGTTTTTACTATAAATGTTGCATTTTTTATGGAATTCATTGAGTGAGAGGATCGAGCGTATGTTCGTTGATGTTCATTGTAACTTCCTGTTTTAGATAATTGATATTAAAACACACATACCTAGCCAACTTCCTGAGTGAGTCTGATTATTGATGTTTGAGTATTTTCTGCATCTCCATCTATCTCAAAGTATTGCTACCTCGTCTTAAAGGGCCTGGCATTGGGTAAAAGGGTTCAGCACAGTGAGATCCAATTGTTTGCCCAGGATCACATAATTAAGTGAAATAGTGAAGCTATGATTTAACCCCACTGTGCAATTTACACACTTGACCACGTATCTTTGAAGGTCTACAAGGCACACATATTTAGACTCTTGGCTCTTAAGAACTACAATCTTTTAGTGCTTACTTGCAAAGAACACAAATCACATAGTAGACAAATCTGACAATACATACAGCATTACAGAAACACGAAAAGCCAAACGAGTTTTATTGCAGCTTCATTTTTCACATCCTTAATGAAGACTACAAGATCCAAAATGCAGCTTCATGTATCTCCTCTTCACCACCACTAAACATTCTGCACTTAGACACACAATTAAAGAAACAGTGAGAAAAGGTCACCTGCCAAAAGTATTTGCTGGCACAAACTTCCAGTTTGCTTTATTGCATGGTATTAAAAAAATATGAATTGGCACATGAAAGTAAATCCATTCTTTTTGCATGTCAAGCTAACATATTGTGGATGTAAACTAAGCTTTATAAGAGCTTTGAGTAAATATGCTGATTAAATGGCAATTTTCGGTGCAGTTACCGTCACCGGTATTAGCACTCAGTAATTGTTCTGAAAATTCCTAGTTAGGACCCAACCCGTGATCCGGCAGGAATACCGCCAGACCGCTGGGTGCTAACGCTATTAAAGTTGGGCAGTATTACAGCCCAGATACCGCCCACTTCGTGATGAGGCCCATAGTCTTGAAAGAAGGCACATTTTTGGTTGGTAACTGGAGCTGGCCGGGATTTCAATTCAAACCCTGGCGTTAAGGGGTAAACGGAGCCGTAAAAGGCTGTGGCGCCGTTAAACCCTTAACGCCAGATTCCCACTTTAACGCCTGCTTTTTGCAGGCGTTAAAATCCAAGGCGCTAAGCGACCTTGGAGCTAATTACGGCACCGTAATTCACGGTGCTGTAATTAGCTCCTTCCCCATCCCCATTGAGCCCTGTGGGGCAAAAATGGGAATGGGGAAGGGGCAATGGTGAATGGGAATTTACCGCCCCGCCAACCTTGGAATGGGGCGGTAAATCTGCCATCCATCATGGCGGAATCCGGCATGGACCATGGTGCTAATAGCACCATGGTCCAACGCCAGGGTCGTAATGAGGCCCAAAAGGCCTCATCACAGTTCCAATCACCTAAACATTAGAAAAGGACATTTAGGGAACAAACAAATGGTATACAAGGTTATGGCCAAGCCCTCACTGTTTGATCAGTAGGTTGGGTCTGGAAAGAGACATTATGGGTCACTGCAGTTGGGGAGAGGAGAGGAGGGAATGGGCACAGCATTCCCTGCGAAGACTGCAAGAAATTACTTAATTTCCTCCTAGCTTTGGGTGGCCAGCTTTACAAATTGGTTTTAGAGGACACTTTAGGTATCGTAGCACATCAGAAGTAGTTTTTGGCGCGCTTAGTTCAGTACAACATAATTTAAGCCCCTTTTTTCTCACTATGTTCGCCCCTCCAGCTTTTATGGTAACATTAGTGGAAAAGGGTATTTTTACACATACACAGCGCAAATACATAATCAAACTACATGACTGTAATGCACACATGGTCCTGGCCTGTTCGATTTCTCTCCAGGGCTTTGGGATTGTCAAGGCCTTTCACTGAAAAAGACATGCAGGTCCCCTGATTTATATAAGTATTGACATCAGAATAGCATGGAATGTCACTCGTCTTTAATATTCGAGGGGCATCACTGGCAGGGACATTAAAATACGTTTTTGCTTGTAAGACAAGAGCCAAATAACTTTGCAGTCTGTGATATATTAATGGTCACTATTATCTATGTGTATCAAATCTAGAGTTTATTAAACAATAGGAGAGGATTGTAAATAGCAAAAGCAACAAAGGGAATCATTTGTAGAGATTCCCAATTTTCGCAGATAAGGCACAGGGGTAATTCTGAGATTGGCAGTGCAGTAAAAAAAGTGGCAGTAACAGAATTACTGCTACTGTTACCACACCTCCACATTCTGACTTTTGAGGTAAAGTAGAGGAAAACCTCCAGCACTTGACGGGAGGTATTTCTGCCAATTTACCTAAAGAAAATGGCAGAATTACCAGCAAAACATTGCATGATGGACTCCAAAACGGGGAATAACACTACCTCAGAATATGGAGTATTTAGCTCCAGTTCAGAGGTGGTAACCCGGCAGTAGTGGTAATTCCATTTGGCAGATTTACCCCTGGCAAATATGCCAACTCAGAATGAGGCAGAGTGAGATGAGATGATGAGCCCAGCATCACACACTTTGCTTAAATATTGTAACCAGAATATTGGCCCTATCTGAGATTTAAACAGTTGACCAAATATCTTCCCAGCTATAGTTAGTACACGTATTTGGGTTTCAAAAGAGGCTTGAAAAGTACACACATCGCATAAGAAGCTAACCTTAAATTATATCAATGTTTATAGAAACAGGCTGAGCAAAATGATTATGATTAATGCTTAATTTCCCCGACCTTACTGGACGATAACAGTACATGCATAGTGACAAATCCTTGGATGTCGTTCCTTCACCCCTTGAGGGATCCCCTGCCCATGAGGCCAGGGAGGTGAGGCCACTACCCAATCATCCCCCTGGGGGTTGTACTCAGCAGGTGGATCACATGGGGAGGGATCCCCCCTATGGAACTAGAACACAGTATTTCCAGACTATACCACAACCTCTCATCATCCTACCCTATGCAGGGTTCCATAGTTCCCCACACTTCTATGCACTTGTGTAAGGTAGATTTACCCTCCTTAAGAAGTTCTGAGACAAGGAAGAGTAAGGACTACCTATGATAGTTATGTGGGAAGACTGGGACGAAGAAGAATCCAAGTAAACCATTTGAGAATAATAGCATCAGTACCAAGATGATGAAGAGTCGTGGAGTAATGAAGAACGCTCTGCAGAACCAAAACCAGCATTCTATTCAATATTGTTTCCTCTATTCCCCAGACTTTAATGGCATATTGCCATAATCCTCCCCAACTCCCGGATAGATCTACTTTGATTTCCTTTAAAAATCCTATTACGGGCCATAGACTGACTACTGAAATGAGGAAGAGGTCAGGAGCATTACTCCTAATGAAGCTGGGTTTCCACTTCCTCAATACCAATAAAGAGGACGAACCACAGTCACTGACGCAAGAAAGAACAACAGAGTAATACTGATTATTAGGATCGGGCAACCAACGCAATGGTTTAGTAGTTGAAAAGGAATAATCGAACAGGGAACTTTAAAAGCAAATCAGCCGCATCTGATAGTGAAAGGAGAGGAGACAGCTGGAGATACGGGTCTACCAGACAGCCTTTAGCAAAGTCAAGCACCACTCTGAGGGAAGGTACAATGCGACAGACTGCGGGAGGCAAATCTGACATAAGGAAGGCTAGGTATAGGTGCCAGCAGTTCACTGCGTCAGATGGAGAACGGAGGGAACCGCGCACCAAAGGAGGCACAGTACCAAGACTGTGCCTATTGGGACGCACGCTGAGCCAAATCCAAGAAGCCGACAGAGATGAAGCAACACCAAAGGCAACCGGTAAGCCCAGGGAAAGCAAAAGGGTTCATGGGTTGGCAGCGTACGGAAGCCATTATCCGAAAACACTACACAAACAAAGCTATGAAAACTAGGGGAAGCTGGAGACTACTGAAGGGCCAGAATCACATAAAGGGTATGCCGGATAGTCTAGAAGGCTATAGAATTTCATAGAAACACAGCAAGAAAGCAAGTTGGAAGCCATTAAACAAATAAGGCCGTTTGTCGACCAAGTGATGAATAGGTCATTCAAACCCCACCTAAGGCAATAGCTGGGCCAGATGGGGTGATGCATACAGACCCACGAAGGATAAATGAGACATTCCAGGACTTTTACTCCTCGTTATATGCTAACAAAGACCAAGCCACACCAGACAAGATCGAGCACTACCTTGCTTTGTTTCCACTGCCCTGATTGGAGTGTGAAGAAAGGGAATTACTTGACCTTCCCCTCAAACCAGAAGAGATCACTTTAGCTATCAAAGACTCAACAGCGGGTAAGGCACCGGCGCCCGATGGTCTCCCAACTGACATATATGAAAAGTTCAGCTCAGAAATAACGCCCTCACTGCTTACAATGTGGGAAGAGTCCCTAAATGTCGTCAGACTTGCGACATCCATGAGGGAAGCCATGATATCTGTACTCCTGAAGACACAGAAACCAACACATGACGCAGCCTCATATCGCCCGCTATCTCAAATCAATTCTGACACCATGATCATTGCTAAAGCTATTACCAACTGACTACTACCTCATATGAACACATTGATACACCCCAACCAATCCGGCTTTGTCCCTACATGCTCCACAGTGCTGAATCTAAATAGATTCTTCGCAATAACCTCACAGCCAGACCCAAAAGCCAAAACTGTTGCCATAGCACTTGACGCCGAAAAGGCATTCGATTTGCTTTCCTGGGGATACATGTACGCCATACTACGTAGGCTGGGATATGGGCCAGGCTTTTTGAAATTCATCCAGGTATTGTACAGGGACCCGATAGTTAGAATTAGAACTAATAAATCAATTTCAACAGTGTTCTCACTGTTCCGAGGCACATGGCAGGGCTGTCCATTTTTCTCCCTTATATTCGCTCTTACTATTGAAGGGCTGGCTGCTTGTTTGAGGCACAAACACTCTTGGCGGGGTAACCGCATCAGAGGCCCCCCCAGCTTATTTCCTTATATGCGGATAACACTATGTTATATTTGAGGGACCCCAACCTCCCCCAGTTATGCAAGAAGACCAACATTTTGCGAGATTATCGGGTTACAAAATTAATCATTCTAAAACAGAGTTCATACCACAAACAGTCCGAACGCTATGACACAGACGGCCTGGCTGCCCCGGACTTCCTACTATATTATCATGCGGCGCGAGTGCATTTTGTTAAATACTGGTCCCCTGACTCGAACGATATGCACACATCCGAGCAGAAAAATGTGCTGCCGCTCCTATGAGCCTGCGGTCCTTAATTTTTGGCAAATATAAATTAAGCAAAGATGATGTTGACCCGGTCTCTTGCATGCTGCAAGCTTGGCAGGCATTATTCAAGAAAGTGGGTTGCTCCGGCCCATATTGGCCACACACGCCTCTATGGCACCACCCAGATCTGGAACCCACGTTTGACACAGACTTTTGCAGAAAAGATGGGACCCTGGGATGGAAATAAGGGTGGGAGACTTGTTTCCAGATGGGAGATTTGTACAGTTATCCGTGGTGCAAGAGAAGTTTGGAGTCAATCTCGCCACGACGATGGATGCAATACAACCGCATACAGGCAGCCTGCAGGAGCAAATGGGCCTCCTTTCCAGCCACCCCGCTTACACATCCATTTATATCCACAGTCATGCAGCAAAAAGGCTTCACAGGCGGTGTATCCACAGTGTACAACGTGGCCCAATTACACACACCCTTACACACCACCTCCCTGAATACAATGAAAGCTAAATGGGAGCGAGACTTGAACATCACCATAGATGAAGCGCAATGGACAAGATAATGCCAGTTTACCTAGGTGGTTTCTCTGTGCTCCAATTTCAGGCTGATACAGTTCAAGCATTTCAACCATCTTCATATAACCCCAAATAAGATGGAGAAATATGGTCCAGCGAGCCAGACCAGCTGCCGAAAATGCAAAAACTCGGAGGCAGACACGATTCATGTGTTCTGGTCATCCCCGCAATGAAAGAATTTTGGGAAGAAGTAGCCGACCAACCTTGAGGACATTCTGGATATGCACATTCCGGTTACACCCCTGAAATACCTACTAGGGGATATTGGTAAAGTTCTGATTAAAGTCAGGTGACTCTTTTCTGTCACAGGGGCAGTTGCCAAATGGAACATTCTCAAGTGCTGGAAAGCCAAAAAGGCCCCGTCTGTACACGTTTGGCTCAAAGACCTTGTCTCAACGTTTGAATGCGAATAAAGCTATATAATGGGCATACAAGCCTCCTGCAGACCCAAGGATATCTGGGCACCACTTCAGAGATATCTCAAGGAGGGAGTGGGTATTGAAGTGGTAGGGGATGAATAACTCTGATCTTGCTAAATCTACTGCCTCGCAACTCCACAAACTGTATTGCCTGTAATTTACTGCCACCCATATGATACACTGTTATGTAAAATATGTTATCATGTAACCATCAGCTGAAAAACAAAATCCTACCTGAGAAAGAAAGTTAATTTGATATGTAACAAAGTCCTGGCAGTAGAGTATGCCAGGTGAAGTTAAGTGAATCTGTTGAGCAGCAAAGTCCGGGCAGGATGGTATACCAGGTGAAGGTATGTTAATGTGTTGAGTAGCAAATTCTTGACTGGGGAGTATACCAGGTGACGTTAAGTTGATAAGTAATAAAGTCCTGGCAGAAGAGTATTCCAGATGGAGATAAGTTTGTAAGTAAATTGTGGTGTATCTCATGGAAAGTTGCGGGTGGGTCTTTGGGAATTATAAACTGTAAGAGAAAGATCACAAGAAGGACATTACCAGTCTAACTGTGAACAGAAGTACATGAAGAAAAGCAAAAGCCCTTGTGAAGATGTATAGTTTAAGGATTGGAGGTAAAGAGAAGACTTGGGAAAGGGAATGATTTCCCCAAAGGAAGTGAATATTCTGTCTATTTTGTCTGTCTGAAAACCTTTGTAGGATTTGAACGTTTATGTTGAACTTTGGTTATATGAATACTTTAAGAAAAAAAGAGACAGTATCCTTTTCATCTTATAGTTGCTTTATAGTTTGAGGGCCAGAGCAGGATTACAGACACAGGACTGACTGTTTGTTTGGACATATTGACACTGACCATCCATTGGTTTTTGGTTGAGGTAGTGAAATTCCTAGATTGGGGATAGTGAGGCATTTTCCAACCCCCCATTTGATTTAATAAATGTTTGTAGCCACATATTTGTCTCCTCTGTGTCCATGTCCCATTTCTGACTCCTCACAAAGGACTGAAAATGGCATTCAGCTCTCCATCAAGGAGCATCAAGCAGGGAAGTGGTACCACACGAGAATGGGCTGTAGACCGGTACGCCTACCAGAGGAATTTCAGCCCTCCCTTGAGAAGCCACAAGTAGGTCGACGGTGCAGCAAATGGAAACCAGGGAAACCAAGATGTGAGGTGAGAAGTTGAAGCCTACGAAAAGGATGGGAAGACAAAGGACCCATCTCCTGACTGGAAGCAGGCTGCTGGTACCAACGGGAGAGAAGGGACCAAGTGGTCCACATCAGAAAGGCAGACAGCAGGGTGCAGCAGCTACGGAGACGCCGAAGCTGGACCAGATCATGCGGAGAGCGTGGGAAGGAAGGGATTGAGAGGTAGGGGCTTGCCGGGGTTAGCTGTTGGGGACAGAAGAAGGGTGTTGTTCTCTATTTAGAAGGGTGGAAGTACCCTAGAGAACAGGGCTGAGAGGAGAGCCTTGGAAAGAGACTATGAACAAATAATGACACTTGAAACAAGGGTCTGGGACCCCTGAGTACAGAAAAGAAAGTATAACAGTTATATGGACAATAGCAGTCCCTGGCAGGATAGTGAATCGGGTCTATTATACAATCAGCAAAGAAGCTGGAGAAAGACCAGAAGGGAGCCATTCTCCATGGTGTTGCGAGAAGCTGGATAAAGGCCAGGGGAAGGGAGTCATTCTCCTGGTATTGTGAGAAGCTGCAGAAAGGACAGGGGAAGGGAGTTATTCCCCCGCTGTATTTAACTGACTTGAGAAACCTGAGGTCCATACCTGGCGGGGAAGAGTACCAGGTCTGTCTAAGCAATCTACAAGGCTTAAAGCAAACAGAGTGAAAAATGTCAGGGAACGGGAGTCATTTCCCCAGGTATTGTGAACATTGAGAAGCCTGAAAAAAGGCCAGAGGAAGGCAGTAATTCCCCTAGCATTGCGAGAAGTCTGTGAAAAGTGGGGGAAGAGAATCATTCCTCCTGGCTTTGTGAACATTGTGAGAAGCCTGAAACAGACCAGGGCAAGGGAGTCATTTCCCACGGTATTTCAGGAAACAAAGTAAAGAAAGAAGCTTTAGTAAAGCCCAGGGCAGGGAGGCATTTCCCCTGATGTTGTGAGCTGTGCTCCAGATGACCAGGAGAAGGGTGACATTCTTCCTGGTAATAGAAACAAGGTACCTGGAGCATGGAGGCATTTTCCAGGACACCCATGGTGAAGAACAACAATGTGTAGCAAGGACTATTGATGGTTTGGAATTAGAACATTGCTTTACAAGTGAACTGAGACTTTCAATCTGGAACTTTGTGTTGTACCTTCAAAGGGGATTGTGACCTGGGGAAAGGAGTAATTCCCTCAAGAAACTGTCCCTTCTGACTACTGGCACAGTAGTCCACTATCTAGAAGAAGGAATCCATTATTCTGCCCCAAGTACACTCAGGAAGGAAATAGGTTTTGACACAGGATATTGAACCTTTTAGTTATGGAAATGTTGACACATCCTTAGTATTTGGTTGAGGCAGGGAAACCCTTCTTAGAAGATAGGGAAAGTTAGGGTTTTATTGTTATTTGTAATTAATAAACGTTTATTGCTAAAAGAATCCAAACTATGTGTCAGTCTCCCCCTTCCACACTCTGAAATATGATGTCAGAAGTGGGACATGACATAATTTATACAAACCTGAACGCTAAGATTCACTAAATTAAGTGACCAAGCCTCTACCCTATCCATTGACATTAAAGAATCTATAACGTTTGCCCTCTCCAGCAGTCGTGCTAGAACCATAGAACCTGGAGAGAGACAAGTTGTTCCGAGTGACCTAGTCTTGGCAGCCCCCAACGGTACTTACATCCGGTTAGTCTCCAAATCAGGGCTCGCTTGGGAGCAAGGACTGGATGTAATGACCAGGGTAGTGGAACCAGACTATAGAGGAGACATTAAGATCTTACTCCAGAATAATGGAAAACATGCTTATCATGTGAAAACCAAGGAGAAGATTGCTGAAGGAATTCTCGAGAATGCACTATTTCCCAAACTCTTAGAAGTACCAGAGTTAGACTCTACTGAGAAAGGGGCTAAATGTTTTTTAGAAGCTGACAAAGATCCAGACCCAAGCCTGGAGGTACCAAAAATGAGTATTGAGGAGGGAGACACTGAGATAATTCCAGACTGGCGTTCACACAACACAATGACCATGTGTTGGCTGAAGCACTCCTCAGAGTTATCCCTGAGGAGGAGGGCAGAAAGAACGATGGTCCATTCATTTTCTTGAGACAGTGTTTATTATATAGGGGTGATATCAGCAGCGAGGGAACCCCTCGATCCCAAATAGTAGTCCCCAAATGTCACTGCAGGGTTGTGTTGCGGATCACCCATGTCCATCTCACTTCAGGACATTTGGGAACAGTAAAACTCAAGGACAAGTTGTTACCCAATTCTATTGGCCAGGAATATATTCTGACATCAAACATTTTGTTATGACTTGTTCCTTGTGCCAAAAGAATATCCCAATAGTCCTCCTCCCGCCCCCTTTACAACCTTTACCTATCATAGATGTCCCCTTCTCCCGAATAGAGATGGAAATTGTAGGACCATTACCATTTTCAAAGCTCTGGAACAAGTATATCCTATTGATACTAGATTATGGTACATGTTACCCTGAGCCATTTGCGATGCAAAGTGACACATCACAACAAATTCTAAAACACCTTATTCCCTTTTTGTCATGGGTAGGTTTCCCCAAACTAATACTGACAGATCAGGGCACAACCATTATGAGTAAAATCATGACAGAGGTCAAAAATATTCTTCATATTAAAACTTTGAGGGCCTCCGTATATCATCCTCAGATGGAGGGTCTGTCTGCGCTCTTTAATAAAACACTCAAGAGCGTTCTTAGAAAACTAGCAGAAGTGGATGGAAGGAAATGGGAAATGATGTTCCCTTGGGACATATTTGCCATTAGGAAGGCTCCCCACTCTTCCCTTAGTTTTCCCCCTTTGCACTCCTATTAAGGGAGACCAGTGATTAGGAGGAGTCTATTTTACCGTTGTCCCAAACCGTACCGCATATTAAAGAACATATGAATGTGGACTGTGGTCCGGTAGATAGTCCATACTCACTAAATCAAACCCCAAGAACACCAGAAGGCTCAGTATGACAAAGGATCTGTCAACTGGACTGTTTCTATTGGACAAAAGGTCCTAGTACTGCTGCCTACCTCTGAACATAAAATGTTGACTCCCTAGGACGGACCATATGAGGTGTTGGAACAGACTGGCCCTTGTAACTATCATGTGTTCCAACTGGATAGAAGACTTAAAACTCAGATATACCATGTGAATCTCTTAAAGGAATGTAAACAGGACCCAGCAGAATCCTCCTCCATGGTAGTGGCTACTCTCTGTCCGAAGAGACCGACGAGGCCAAATTAGTACAAGCAGATCTTACACCTTCCCAACAACAAGACATTCAAGATCTTTTAGATCAGTTCATAGATGTCGTTAGCTGTGAGTCTGGGACAGTGAAGGGGATTTACGCACTCCCCCGGGAATTCATCTCAGACCCTGTCTCATCCATGAGGTCCAAAATGAAATAGTCCTCCAAGAGGTGGAGAAAATGCTAAAAGCAGACATTATTGAGCCTTTGCAAAGTCTGTGGTGCTCGCCAATAGTCTTACTGGTAAAACCTGATCAATCATGGAGGCTTTCCATAGACTTAACAAAACTCAGTTCTGTGTCTCAGTCCGACAGTTATCCAATGTCTTTGATTGAAGACCTTGTTGATTGGCTGGGCACGTTCATCTGCCTCTCCATGATTGATATTATGAATGGCTATTGGCAGGTGCCATTAAACCCAGAAGTTAGGAACCCCTAGCACGCTATTGCACATTAAAGTCCTTCCATTAGGGATCCATGGCGCTCACGCCACCTTGTACACCAATACAGAGCCTCTGCCTTTGGACAGCCTCTCATATTAGATGTTGCTGACAGCATGAAAATTGTAAACCCATCAAGAAGAAAATCCGACTTGTAAAAGAAAAATGTCCAGTGAGACCAGTGCCATGGTACCATCTATGTATGAAACAAAGGAATTATAGCCATGGGTGTTCCATGATAGAATGGAACATTCCAATCTTTTAACCATACTTCAATACTGGTGAACTCCATGTACTGACTGCCATGCATTCAATTTCAAATGATTGTAGTATTGCTTTGAGTGTGTTTGAGCCTGGCGAGCAAATGACTTCTTGGTCAGGTTATAAGATGGTCCTCGAACCTCAATCTTCTTGGGGCCAGCCAACGCCTTGTCTCCATTAGAGACATCTGCTTGAAAAGTCTGAATCTCTACTCCCAGATTACAAAATTCCGCAGCTGCTTGGAGAACCTTTTCCACCGCTACCAAGGAGACACAAGTTACAATACACCAGTTAGTAGAACTATTCAGTGTGGGCAATGCCACACTTTCTATGTCACATAGGGTCAGTAATTGGAAGCCCTGAATTTTGCCAAAAATAGCCATGAGGTTTTTACGATTGAGGAATGGGCTTTCGTTGGTAGAAGCCCATTCCTGAAATCGAAGAGAGCCCACCAGGTTCTGCCCAAAGATATTGCCTGTGGCATGCTCCATAATTCTTTTTTCTCCAGGACCGCAAGAAAAAAATCACCTGCAAATGTTGAAGTGAGATGGGTCCCTGAATCAGATGGCCTTTCGCTTCGGGCTCTATAAAACCCACCATATGTTGAGATGCCAAACGCGGGCACTGATTGGTCCCAACTAAGCTTTGAGGGAACTGAACATTGGAGGGACAAATAGGGGTAGGTGGAGCTGAGCACATCACCATCCTATTAAAGGCCGGGTGCCCATGGTCCAGATGCAAATGGCCGGTAAAGTCCATGGCTAACCCACAACGCCCTGTGCTGGAATGCTTGAGGTAATAGATTGGAAGGTCCATGTAGTATCATCTGCTGTTGCCAGTATTTCCCTGCAACAACATGAGAGAGGCAATAGCCTATTGGTGGCTAAGAGTCGTTCCAGTAATGGTTTGTTTCGCTGCTGGTAGAGGCTGCCCTGCTCCAGTTGGTTGCACCACACCCAGCATGTCTTGCTCAGGAAATGGCAACTACTTATCCAGGGTGCCTAGTAGGTTTTACCCTTGCGTTCTGTTTGTAGAAGAACTGGCTTGCTCCAATCTTTATCGGGCTTCAATTGGTCTTTTGTCTATGGTCGTCCTCCAGAGCTCCAGTTTGGGTGAAGTTAAATGCTAGGGTATAGAAGGAATAGGAGCGGAGGGTGCAGCTTTATCTGTACCTTTCCATCTATATCTGTGCTGCCCCTTGTTATCTGGCACATTTCCTGATGTTCTATTTAGTTTGTGTGGCAAGAGCGTAAGCATATTGTTGTACTTCTGGGGCCTCTGTGAACTTTCTTCCAGCAGTGACATGACAGACGCTTCCGACTGCGGGTTAAGGCTGACATCGTGGGGGGATAGTCCAGCATGCTATTGTCCTCTGTAGTAGTCTCCTTACCCCCTCCTTTTCTTCAGTGTGTATCTTAAGTCCGTTTACCATAAAACTAGTGCTGTTGGCCAGGTTAATGTCCACTTCCTGGGGCAAAATGCGTTTTATATCGTTTTGTTTGGCCGTCATGGCAGAGCATACACCAGAAATTGCATTCACAGTGACTGCAATAGAACTGGTCTTGGGAGAAAAGGAAATATGTGCTTCCAAACATCTGGCACTCGATGAGTCTGATGTGTTGGGAATAGGGCTTGCCAAAACACTATCCACCCGTGCTGCAATTCCAGCCAAATCAGGGCTAGCCGATACATGTGTTGCTTTAACCCCCATTAAGGGGATATTACACCCAGGTAGCTCTCCAATGAACTTCCTGCGCAAGTCAATGCACATGTGGAGTGAGTTATTATTATCAATCCCGTTGCATGAAAGGGGTGAATCTTGTATTAATAAGACACTTGTAGAGGCAACCACAGATGAGATGGATGAGGAAATTACAGGATTAGCGGGAGAGAAGAAATTATTAATTTGTTGCTCTTCCGTCCATTTATTTCCCTCCAGTTTAGTTGTTTTCTCATTCGAACGTGGCGAGTGAGCCCACTTCCCCCCTTGTGCCACAAGGGCGCAGTACATTGGTTTAAGAAACTCTGTTCTTCGCTTGTCGGCCAATTGTCGACGCGTCGGAATATGCTGTCTTTTCGCACAACTCTTCAGCGTATACTTCCAGGGTAGTGGGGGTTTCATTCCATGTTTTGGCAAGATGACTAGTTCCCCTTTTAGATGTCTAGGTAATTGTCAAACCCAATGATACGCAGACCTCCGCCATCTCACTTGATGCCCCGCTTGCAGGAGACAGTATGGACCATCACAGACCACTCGCTAGCCACTCTGCATGGCGCTCTGCACTGCAAATTAGATTATAAATGCTCCAGTAAGCAGGCTCCTCCTTGTCAATGCAGCAAGTTGGAAGACTGACTGCCACATGTGAAATCCCCGAAAAAACTGGAGCACAGTTACCACAGACCACTCACTAGCCACTCCGCAATAAATAAATCTTTGTTGATACAAAAATCCTTGAAACAAATATGTAAGAACTGGTTAAAGTCACATCAACATATAATGTTTCAAAGAGATGCAGAATTAACGTGAAGGATGATAAATTGCAATAGCAGTAAAAGCTTCTGGACAGATTCTATCGGCAAGATACATTTCCCGCAGATTTATGCGATTAGCAATGTCTATTGACCAGGGCCATCCTTGGGCCATGCCCCGCTTGGTCATCAAGTTTCTATGAGGTTGATGTTTATCATCAAATTCTAAAAGCAAGACCTTCTCATGATTCAGGCCCTGCCAGTTTTCAAGTGACAATGTTCAAGGACAACCTAATGCTCTAGTCAAGAATCTTGTTTGGTTTGTATAATCATATCCTACTTGTCAAATCTACTCTGGAGTCCTGGAAAATGTCATTGCTTGTCCCCCTTTTTAAAAAGGGTATATGGAGCCTGCCTACCAGCTATAGGAGCATCGTCATCGCCCTTCTGTATACACCCAGCAAGATTTCTTCTACAATACCCCTTGACAACTTGGTAAAGTGGTCTACATTGCATATAATTGGCAGTGCAAATCATTCTGGGTTCAGACAGGGAATTGGTTGTGTCTTGAAGTGTCATATTCCTGCAATGATCCAACAGCAGTTTCGGTCTCAACAGAAGCAGATAAATTTAGCATTAATTGACATATCCCAAGCTTTCCTTCTTTCCCTTCCAAATTAGGCACTGTACACGTCCGTCATTTGGTGTACACCGATGACGTGGTTTTAATGAACCAAACCCCAACGGGCCTTCAGAGGCTTGCGGGCTCTCTCATTATTTACATGCAAGATGATAGAGATGAATTCAGCTGAAACAAAAATAATGATATGAATATGGCTCAAAAGTAAACAGATGAACCATAGATGGTACATTAAAAATAGGCAACTAGAAATAAAAACGTTTTGAAGTACCATTAAAGAAAATGTGTCAAGTACAGAGGTTTAGAGAGATTTTCAACCCAAAATATTGGCTTGTTATTTCCCAAGCAAGGAAATTCGATCTGAAATATGGGAAATTCTTCATGCTTCCTTTGCTAAGGTTCTATAAAGGGAAATAGCCCCATGTGCTCAACCTATGTTGCTGAAACCATTCAAACAATAGTGGATTGGTTGAAAATGAAGGGTACATTGTGGTGAAAACATTTGAACCTTCCTTTGAGTGTTCCGATAGCTGTAATCTGATATGAATAAATTATTATATCTTTGCAATCATATGGAGACTGGAAGTCACTACTATTGAACATGAATGTAAGGAGCCCTCCCCTCATCTGTATATAATATATTACACTTCACAACATATAGCCCTAAAAAACCAGGCACATAAAATACAAAACATGATAGACATGTTGGATATTTCTGAACAAGATGTGGTTGATAATCTTCAGAGAATAAAAAAGAAACTCTGCTCGAGAAACGGGATTCATACGAAAGATCACCTAGGGATCCATATGTTGTATAGAAACTCTCATGAGTTTGAGAAGCCTCTGAGGAATATCTCTAGCTTAAGAAATCCCCCCAAAAAAGATGAAGGCCGAACATTATGGGACTTGGTCTAAACTTACATCATAAAGAAGAAGTTAGGGGGGCTTGTTTGAATATCCAAAGAAACTGTCCTGAGGTTTCAGAAGTAGAAACACTTGAACATCTCTATTTAGATTGTCCTCAACTGCACCTTAGGCGTCTCTTATTTTTCTTGTTTTGTGGAATTTTCTAACTATTGTCAATGGAGAATTTGATGTGGAAGCATATTATGCAAGGAAGACACATTTCCTTATGCATAGCAGTAATTCATAATTTATTTGAAACTCTAGAAATGAGATTGATACACTAAGATGTTGTTTTGTTTAAAAAATATGGGGTATATACTCAGCGACAATAATATGCCTTTTATACTTCTTGTATTTATAAATTATGGATTTGTCACACTTTGACAAAACAACAGTGATCCCAATCATAAAGGTGAAACAGGCACAGGTAAGAGAGATACCTCCTTCACGTTTTGTGGCACAGGGGTGTGAATGCGAGACAGTTGCAACACTAACAGCAACACAACAACAGTCCAAAATAAAGGAATGTCCTATCAAAGTTCTACACAAATATGTATACTTTAATTAAACACACCATATGCAATAACATCTGTACCAGATGCACTACAAGTATGTACCCCTGTAAAGGAGGACAGAGCAAGCTCTCTAGATACTTAGTAGAGGGGTAAGGCAATTGTATCACCATAATGCTGTTAAATAAACAAATGTCTTCGGTTGAAAAAGGTTCAAATGGGTAGCTTACCAGTCTCCATGGTGTCAGGGGAAGCTGGCTAATACCGGCAGAAGTCTTCCTTGTCCCTTGTAGAACAGCATACCTTCTTTCCTTATGAAAGGTTCTCCCTGATGTAGATCGTTTGGGAAAGGTAAATGACAGCATGCTTCTTTGATCTATTGTAGGAAAGATGAAACCAGAAACACAAATCGCTTACAGTAAAACATAGAGTCCCTAGGACGGGGAAAAGAGGAGTCTACATCTTGTTAGCGAAACAAAGCGTAAGCGATGGTGTTTTGGGTTCCGGGAATGTACGTTACTGTAAAATTGAATTGTGCAAAAGAATGGGCCCATCTGGCTTGTCTGGGGTTAACACATTCCATCTGATGTAGGATTAGGAGGTTCTGGTGATCAGTCTGGACTTCAAACGGGTTCTTGGCACCTTGCAACAGATGACACCATTCTTTGCAAGCTAGTTTGATTGCCAACAATTCCCTCTCGATGACCGAGTAATTGCACTCGCTGGGTGACAGAGTCTTGGACAGGTAGGCTATAGGGTGTTCTTGTCGCTCCACTTCTTGTTTTAGTAGAACACCCAAATCCCCAGCCGAGGTATCAGCTTCAATGATGAAAGGTAGATTCAGGTTTGGTTGATAGGGGCTGTACAGAACAACCTTTTGAGATGTTGAAATGCTTCTTCCACTGATGTACTCCAATGAAAAGGAACATTCTTTTAAGGAGAGCTATGATGGGAAGTACTAGCTCTGAAAATCCTTGTAATAACTTGCGGTAAAAATTAGCAAGACCAAGGAACCATTGAATCTCTTTAACTGACGTAGGAGCCGGCCATTTAAGAATAGTTGACACCTTCCTTTGGCCCATTTGGATACCCTGATTGGTAAGTATGAAGCCCAGATAAGCTACCGACGACACTCAAAACTGGCATTTTTCAGGTTCCACCAAGAGATGATGATTTTGTAGCCTGGATAGGACTTCACTGGCTAAGATGTTGTTGACGAGAAGAGGAGAAAACCAGAAAATCATCTAGGTAGATTATCACAGAATGAAACAACATGTCAGAGAAAAGTATATCCATAAACCGTTGAAATATAGAAGGGGCGTTCAATAGTCCAAAGGGCATAGCCTGATACTCGAAATGACCAAATGGTGTTCGGAAAGCCATCTTCCATTCGTCTCAGGATTTTATGCGTAACATATGATAGGGACCTCGTAAATCAATTTAGAAAATATTACTGATCCTTGCATTGCTTCCATAATATCCTTTATTAGGGCCATTGAGTATCTGTCTCTAACTGTAATCTTGTTGAGACCGTGGCAGTCTACACATTGTATCAGTTCATGGTTGTCTTTATTTGGTATGAATAAAAGAGACATCCTGGCGCTGGAGCGAGAGGGCCTGATGAGGCTGTTTTACAAATTAGAATCAAGATACTCCCGAAGGGCAGTCTTTTCTGTAACAGAAAAAGAAAACATGTGGCCAAAGGGTACCAGAGCTTGCGGAATTAAGTCTATAAAAAAGTCTTTCAGGTGATGTGGTGGTAGTTTTTTAGGGACTCTATCTTGGAACACGTCGTCAAATTCACTCAGTTTGTGAGGTAGGCAATTCACCCCGATGATCGAGGTTAACTGATCTGGACTCGCAAAGACCATCTTTTCCTGGATCTCCTCCAAACAGTGGATAGAACAATAGTCAGACTCGAGCAATAGAATGTTCTTGGTTCAGTTGATACTGAGGTTATGTCTTCTTAACTAGGGTAAGCCCAGTATCACCGCAAAGTGTGATGCACGGATGACTTCAAAGCTCAAGGTTTCTTGATGGCTGGATATCTTCATAGTCCTACCTGAGCCGTAGCTATTTTGTGCAACAGGTAGGCGCCGAATCTGGTAAGGGTTCTTTGCTTGGAGCGCCTTCTGTGTGCTTAATTAGTTGAATCCTCTGTATCTAGGATATGGTATTCAGCTCAATGGCTGTAAGAGAGATAAAAAAATATCTGGTTAGAAAAGCGCTATGCTGCGCATATATGTCATGTACATCAAAAAGCCAGAGGGGCTGTGATGGTGACTTCTGAGAAGCATGCATGCCGTTTCTTAGGCTGGTGTTCCATGCATGGGCTCAGTGCCTAGTACGTGTTCAAAACTATAAGGGTAGTGAGGTGGTGAAACACGGTTTGTTGGTAGTTTCACTGTGCTCACCGTGGGGACCTATGTTGGCTAAAAAAGGTGCTCCCTATAGCAGTGAACGGGCTATTGTTCAGTGCGAGTGGGAAACCGCTCTTAAAAGGCATTGATTTCTTACCTTTGCATCTCGTAACTGCAGCTCTGGGGTCAGACTATATGAGCTTAAATTGAAGATTGGGATCACCAGCTTTGTTGGGGTTGGGAGGTCCACTGTCGTGTCCGCATCCCATGGTAGCCTTGTTGTCTCGGTCTGCCCTGTTTGCCTTGCCCTTGAAAAAATTGCTGTTGTCCTCTTGGTTTGGGAGTTGTTGTGCCTCTCGGTGAGGATCCAGAACTGCTGCTGTTGGATGAATTTGAGAAATGATACAAATTTCTTTGATGGTCTTCCGCCTGAACTATTGGTGTTCCCACTGTTCTGTTGTTGGTAGAACCCCGGACTAGGTAGGGGTATGTGCGTTCCTCTTTGTAATTTTGTATGTCCTTTTGAGTTTCCAGATTTTTTTATCTAGGGTGAACTCCTTGAATTGGCCCATTTCGTCAAAAACCAACACAAACACACAGAATTGAGATGGTGTGTGATCCAAACTATTGAGGCAAAAGCAAGAGGGGGAGACAGAGAACTAGAATAAAGAAAACTAGAGCAGAAATGGATACACCGTCTAGACACTGTGAAAAATAGTTTAAACGTTTCCATAGAGTGGAACCTTTTTTTCTGAAAGACTTGTGCTAAAATTCTGTGATTACCGAATACCCTTGAAATGTTTGATGTCCTACTATGAGGTTCTAACACACATTCTCAAGGTTCTGTATGGTGTCGTTCTGTATGGTGTAATCAAATATACTATACGCTCCAGGCAATATATAATGACCAGACATGTAATTGTGATTGATAATACTTTTGAAATGTTTGATGTCCTATTATGAGGTTCTCACACATTTTTGCAAGGTTCTCTATGGTGTAACCAAACATAGTATACACCCCAAGCAATATATAATGACCAGACATGCAATTGTGATTGATAAAGCAACAAACATGTGTTTCAGTGGAAATATGATAATATGCTTGTGAGAAAAAATGTATTTTGATCACGCAGCACTATGAGGTTAAACCCTGGTATTTCATTACATATTAGGTGACAAAGAGCGCGTAGACAGTTTTCATTGAAAAATGAGCGAGGACACGATACGCCTCACACCGTGCCTTCACCCTTAGCAGGGACGGGCCCACATTCAGCGGAGCAAACGAAGTCCAGCCCATACAGAACAGCCATGCACTGAATTGACACACTACTCCCCTTGGGAGCCAGAATAGTACACTAATTACCCGCGCATGCGCGTCCACATCTCAGGCGCGCACAAGCGAGTGACGCGAGCTCTAATAGCCCTTACGTATGCGTGTGACTGCAGACACAGCGACTTCTCAGCGAGCTGCAGCTACGAGATGCGAAGGTAAAAAATCAATGCCTTTTTAGAGCGGTTTCCCGCTCGCACTGAACAATAGCCCGTTCACTGCTATAGGGAGCACCTGTTTTAGCCAACATAGGTCCCCCACCATGAGCACAGTGAAACTACCAACAAACCGTGTTTCACCACCTCACTGCCCTTATAGTTTTGAACACGTACTAAGCACCGAGCCCATGCATGGAACACCAGCCTAAGAAACGGCATGCATGCTTCTCAGAAGTCACCATCACAGCCCCTCTGGCTTTTTGATGTACGTGACATATATGCGCAGCATAGCGCTTTTCTCACCAGATATTTTTTATCTCTCTTACAGCCATTGAGCTGGATACCATATCCTAGACACACAGGATTCAACTAATTAAGCACACAGAAGGCGCTCCAAGCAAAGAACACTTACCAAATTCGGTGCTTACCTGTCGCACAAAATAGCTACGGCTCAGGTAGGACTATGTCCAGCACACAAATACAGGACCTTTTCCCTGTAGAGATACACCCGTCTCTCATTTCCAATTTTATCTGCTTACCTTTAGATGTCCCCAACACAGTGGCACATGAAGTGATAGTCCCAAGTCCACTACATTCGTCCTGAAGACGGCACCAGAATACCAGCTAGCAACTGTGTGCCAGAAACACCATTTTTGTGTAGACTAGACAGATGTGAGGTGAACCGGACCACATTCTAAGTCACTACCTTTACTAACCCACACTACAATCAGTGAATGTAAAGAACCAATGTACGAGGTTGATTAAAATGCCTTGAACACTGCACTACCCTGGTTATTACAGGCAAGCAGAAGTTTCCTTGATTTCACAAATTGGTCATGCTTTACTCAATGACAAACAATCAAGATGAACCTTTCCCAGTCGCAGTACTAGTTTCTTTGCATAAGCAAATGGTTTTGGTCAATAGCTGTGTTAAGCTATGTTTTAAATCACATAAATAAAAAATAAATGTAATTGTACTGCATAAAATACTGGGTGTTCTCGTATGTACAGACTAACCAACAGTGATCTGTGAAAAGTGTGCTGGTTCCATAACCGGCCAGTGTGAAACAGACGGGGTAGCTTAAGTTCTTTTCTTTCTTCAACTGTTAAACCCCTCATAACCAAGGCCCCCCTTATCAAAAAAGAGGGACACATTACCCCTTGATATTACAAAATATATGTGATGGGACCAGAGCTTGCTTAAAGGTGCACAATGAACTCCTCTACAGACTGGGTTTCCTTTCTCTCCAGTAGCAGAATTCCTTCTTTCTCCGCCCAAACTGTATCCAAAAAATGTCCTGCTGCTCCGCTGTCTATGAGAGCTAGGGTATCTACGACCCTTTGATTGATGGTTACTTGAATGTGTACAACCATAAGCCTGTTATCTGTCTTCACAGTACAGGTTGTAAGAGTATCCGAGGGACAAGCATTCGGTCCCTCCTTGTATTGGGGTTGGCCGTTTCCTAAATGCCGGTGTGATACTTCTAGGCAAGTACGAAGAAGATGTTCTCCTGAACCCCAATACATGCAAAATCCCTTCTCCTTATCCTTTCTGCAGGGGAGAGAAGTTCTCTGGCAGCCCCAACCTGTGTGTGATCCTCCTTAGTAATATCAGGAGTATTGCTCTGGGGCAACAAGCTCGCCTTGGAAGAAAGACGACACAGAGCAAAACAGGTTCGATCCCCGGGTCCACGCTTAGAAACCTCTGGGTACTAAGCACGTTATAAATAACCTATTATATAATTTCAGGTTAAGCTGGAACAGGAAGTGATGCCCTGAAGATGGTAATTGGTATCATCTGTTCCTTCTTCTCTCTGATCTTCTTTCCATTAGACAATACTCTATTTGAAGGGCTAACGATATCAAAGCTGTCAGGGTATCAGGGCGGTGGGTAAGGGCTAGTTCGGCCTTAATTTCCTCATTCAAGCCACGCCTGAAGATGGTGTATTGAGCTTCTTCAGGCCAACCTGCTTTTGAAGCTGTTTTCTGGAACAAGGTCACATAAGACATTATATCTGTTGACCCTTGACTTCTGTCCAAGAGGGATACACAAGCAGAAAAGATTACTTCCAGTCTTTCGAATGTACGTCTTAGTAAGGCTAGATGTACCCACAGTCTTGTAGCACTGGGTTGGCAGACGTAACCAACGGTGTGGCCCAAGCGAGAGCATTACCAACCATGTTGGAAATCATCAAATCCGATTCTGGAGTGATCAGAGGCATATGTGCCAGTGCGGAAAATGAAGTGTACTTCGCAAACATCTATAAACTCCTTGATTCTTTGTAAGCGATCCATCATACTTTCCCGAAGCCAAGTTCATAGGGGCAAGATCTGTAGGACAGTGTTCTCTTGCAGTGACACATTTTCTCGGGACTGTATTTTTTGTTTTAAGACTCTGGACTTCTAGAGTCAGTCCTTGTACAGCGGCTAATAGTTCTTGTACTTGCTCTGCAGTAGCCATAGTGTTAAGGCGTTGCCAACTGTCAATTACCCCTTCCTGTTCCTCCCCTGAACTTTCAGAAGAGGTGTGCACGGATGGTTCCATTGGGATCGGCACTTTGTCCTTCTTTTTTCTAGATGTCTTCCACTCCTGGTAGGGGTATGGTCTGCCACGAGAAGTAGCCACTATGCCTGCCGGAAAACAGCCTAGGCAACAGACTCACTCCCTGGAACACCCAGGCAGAGGAGAAAAAGCCACAAGGCACAAAAAAACCTTGATGTAATCCACTGGTGAAGTTGTGTAGATGAGAACTTGGAAGAGCAGACAGGTTCACTAGATGACTACGCAGTCGAAGCGGGCAGATAACAGAGGGCAAAATAGATCTGCAGGGAACAGTTTAGGCAGCAACTCCAAGGTAACAGCTGAGAATGGATGTGGTAAGCAGGCAAGTAAAAGGATGAAAGGAAGGAAACAAGCAAAGCTGAAGCTGAGCAGAGGGAGGGGGGAGCAAGGAGAAAGCAGCTAAGAGAGCGGGGAGGACAGAAGGTAGGGAACAAGCGTCTTATCAAAATAAACAGAGGATATGGGTTGCAACGCCATTGCAATCCGAAAGTAAACTTATCCTTCAGCCGGTAGCCATCTCTGAAAAGACTTCAGCGGGTGTACCGTTCCAGGAATACGTGACGGCACACTAATGGCGGACAGTCCCTAGACAGCTGACTAATTTGCCTAGTGCTTGCCGGCCCTGCACACACCTGCCACTCCTTTTATTACTCCTGGACTCTACTGGTAGGTGGAGGTAGGAAGTGTGTTAATTGTCACTTAGTTTGCTGCTATGGCCATGTAGTAAAAGATCTGTCTGTTTTTTCACATGTCCATGGTGAAGTGGATTTGTTTTACACATGGACTTCTGTAATATACTCTCCTTTTCGTCATTGGCACTCTTGACCCCCAGAGTTAACAGAAAGAGAGCTGGAGGCTCCAGCTATATTGCCATTGCCCCCTCGCCGTGGAACACCCTACCCCCTTGTATCAAAGATGAAACTTCTTACCCTCTCTTCCAAAAAAAAGTAAAAACAGTCTTGTTCAACAAATACATGTAACTGCATTTACTGTACTATGGGAGAACCTACTATTGCCTCCTCGGTTGTGTCCTCAGCTTTTTGATCTCATGTAACCCAGATGCAATGTCTATTAACTGTATTAATCCATTTCCTTTAGCGCCGTGACACCTCCGGGTCTGCGCGCTACCAATAAATGTAATAAAAATAATAAAAAAACCTTCCCACCATCGCATAACCTCATTTCACATTCTGGTATTGCTGTGCAGGATAAGCAGCAGCCGAGAGTTTTGCAGCAGACATCAGATTTTCTCAAAAGCCATCGGAATCCAGGTTATTCAAGAAAAGAATAGGTCAAGAGGTCTGTTGCCAGCATTATAGCCAGATTACCATTGAGCAGATATTGCCTGTCATTTTACTTGTGATCTTTTTGTTAATGCTCAAATGCTCTGGCAATGCTGGCCTGGCCCAAGAGGGGATATTGCTACTCTTTGCTGGAGCTATAAGGGCAAGACTCAAGTGTTCCAAGCATTGACACAGCTGAAGTATATTCAGGAGTAATTCTGTGAACTGGTGGTGGCATGCTGTCTGTCAGATGGTATTGGGAGGTATTTACTTCAGATGTTGTAAGTTCTTCCCACGTCAGTGCGTCATATGACACCATTTGCAATAAGAAAGTTGTGGGGCCCACGTTGATCCCTGCCTTTTCTCGGCACACCGCTTCTGGGCAGAGTGTGAAATTGGCCCGATTCAGATGTTGATTTTTCTGCCTGAAATACAGCAAAACGATAGATTTGTATTTTCATTGCAGGCTATCAACATGCAGGTTGCTCTCAAATAGGCATGATGGGCATGGCAGTAGTGTGAAAGCTACCATGTGATGATGTGTTGTATTGTACATTCTCTGACAGGGATGCTGTGTCCCTAAGAGGCTTTACACATTTGGTAACATGTTTCTACTACTTATAATACTACTACTACTACTACTACTACTACTACTAGTACTACTACTAGTACTACTACTACTACTACTACTACTACTACTAGTACTACTAGTACTACTACTAGTACTACTACTACTACTGCCTTTGTATCAATGGTGGAGTTGTCCTATTTACAATCACTGCTTTCCAGCAGCAAAACAAGATCCTGCCTGGACTCTGATGGATCATAATCGTTATCTTGAGCAGCATTCATGTAGTCACGATTATCATTGTTGTCTGACTCACCAGTGACTGAGAGTGGAGAACGAAGAAACCTGGAATTTGTAATCTTCTCTTGGTGTTCAACTACACATGCTGTTATTTTGACTGATAGACAGTAGAGGAAACCCTCACTTGTCCTTCCTCTTACGCGAGATATTGGATGCAACCGAAAGTGCGACCTCTCTGTCAGTCATGTTGGATGTTCATTGTGGTGCAATGCCAGTGCATGTACTGGCACTGGTATGTGGAATGTGAGAATTATGATACCTTTAATTAACCAAGGGTTATTCTGAAATCTCCAGTATTTGAACCAGGTGTTTCGACTGATGTGAAATGTCCAGGAACACAACAGGACCCTCTCCCACTGCCACTGATCATTTGAGTTCTCCAGACCTGTTGTTCAACTGTGTCATTTACTCACTGGATGGTGACTCCCACTTCCCTGAATCTCTGCTACTTTCTCCAACAAACACAGTGTGAGTGTGTGTCTCACAAAAACAGCCCTTATGGATTCCCGTGCGCTACCTCTCCCTCACCAAAGGATCACCATTGGCCGTGTTTCGTTTACTTACTTCAAGGGGCAGACAACACATGGCATCTCCCACTTCCCTGAATTTCAGCTTCTTTCTGCCACAAATATTGTGAGAGAATGCTTTGCAAAAGTTGCAAGGATTCTGTGATCCTCCTGCTCCAACTAGGAGTCACATAATGGCCAATGGGTCATTCACTCTCTACAAGAGATGGGCGCTGGATGTTATCTCCTGCCTGCCTGAATCTCATATGCTTTCTTCCACAAATTTCAGCGGATTCTGTTTCTCACATACACTTTCCCCAAGGAATTCTTTGTTACTCCTCCCAAGAGTTGCCAGATAGCCCGTGTGTCATTCAATCTCTTCAAGTGATGGCCATTGAATACTCTCCCCACCTGCCTGAATCAAACCTACTTTCTCCTATAAATATCTTAAGTGCATGTGTCTCATGTAAGCGTCTTCCAAGAATTCTCTGCAACTCCTCCCCATGCGCCCCAAAAGTTGCCCAATGTCCAGGGTGTAATTCAGTCAATTCAAACACTGATACAGAATGGTAACACCATTCTCCCTGTGACCCAGCTGCATGTGTCTCGCTAAAGATCTTCCCTGGGACCATCTGCCCCCTCTCCTCCCTAGAGTCTGAGTGGAAGCAATACAACTTTCTTTCTTTCTTTCTTTCTTTCTTTCTTTCTTTCTTTCTTTCTTTCTTTCTTTCTTTCTTTCTTTCTTTCTTTCTTTCTTTCTTCCATGTTTACAGTAATGAAAACACACTCAATGCCTGGTATATCCTGCCTCCCACAATCACTGGTATTTTCTCCAGGTTTCTAGAAGTGTCACGCAAAAGCAAAAGGCATGTGCATGTGTGTCACATGGTAACCCAAGCTGACACAAAGCATAGACTCAAAAGGGAAAAACCTATTCAAACAAACTCTATGTGAAATCTAACTATCTGAGTTCTTCCTGCCAGTACCCTTCTTCCCACTAAACTATTATAATTTTCCTAAACCTGCTGCCAGCCAGCAAGAACCTACAACAACAACCATCTGCCTTTCTGAAAGCTGCCTAAGATGGAAAAGGAACTCCAACCATGTGTGCCCCTCTGCAACCAAGTAGTTTGAACTCTGAAAAACCTCTTAAAGGTTTGCCTGAAGAGCTACCTGATTGATACCCTGGAAATTATCCTTATTCGGGGTTTATACAGGAGATTTCATCCATTACTAAGCCCAAGGACACTACAATGCCATCTCTAGCGCATGTAAACTACCACCATAAAAATAAATCCCTGCTGAAGCATGTTGGCACTTCAAACAGACGCATGTAAATAATTTGCATGAAAGAACTTCTGTTGATGTGACAAGTGTCTGTGTGGCACTTAATGTAGAGGGAATATTTATGAACAGCACCATTATGGAGAGTTCACTCCTCATTATTTGCCAAGACTCGACCTGAACTGACAGTGCTGATCTCTAAATGGAGAAGAAAAGCTTCTACAAAAAATAAGTGGACCGTGACATGTAAAAAGCTCTCTTTCATCAATTGACCAATGTTGGGAAATTAAGCGCCTGCCATGAAAAAGACGAGACCTCAGAAGGCAATGGAGAGTGTGACATGGCCAAGAAAATCTCAGCGCATTAAGTAAAATGTTCATTTCACTGACCAGGATACGCTACAGCACTCTACTGTATTTTGAGTATCTTTCTTCAATTTATGAATGGGAGTACAGTGCTGTGAGTATGTTCTACCCATTACAACCCTTCCCATTAATAGGGTGTTACCCAGTACTTCTTTGAGATTGGAAGAGTTCTATATTTTATGAGGTTCAATATTATATGTTGTGTTCTTCAGATTAAAGTCCATTCCACCCCTTAGCGTTACAAATATGTCATTCCTATTTGTTTAGGCATTGTAAGGGTTGGCCTGATGACTTTGGGCATATGTGTTCTTTGTACAAACTCTTTTATAAAGTGTTTGATCCTGCATACCGGGGTACCAATGTGTGCTCTTCCTATTTGGGAGGGTGTCCATGATCTTAATTACCCATATTTTTCTTTTCCACAATTCCACTCATGCCAGTACCAATCATGGACATTGGGTCTCATTCTGAGTTTGCCGGTATCCTGGCGGTGGAGTTGCCAGGAAACCGTCAAATGTAGTTACCATTTCTGGCACCCGGTCCGGCGGCATTGCTGCCGGATCACGGGTGCCGGAGTGATGGTGTAAATCTCCATTCATGGAGTCCCAAAGGACTTCATAGGGGATTTGCTGTCATTACCGCCACTGGCAATGCCACCCCGTTGCACCATGGAATATGAGAAAGGTCAAGGAGCATAACAACCTGTTTATAATCTCAGTGATGAAGTAGATGTGTATGAAGTGTACAATACGTTATTGCATGACATGAGAGTGCGGGGAAAGGAAAGCAAGTCAGAACCTCCTATGAGGTTGACAAAGGCACTGATGTTCAGGATGTGTAGGACTTTTCTTTAATGCAGCTTGTTCTCCTCGATGCAGAGGATGTTCACTTCACTGTGAATACAAAAGTGATATTATGCCTTGTAAGGAGCAATGTGTGCTTTCATTGATGTTGGAAGCGACTTCTCTGATGGTGATTCGGGGTGCGCCTTGACATCTGAACGTAGCCTAACGCAACCAGGTCATTTCCTTGTGTGAGTGCCGAGCCGGAGCCTAGAGAGGCGAACCGCAGCTGCAGCGCTTTTGGCGTGCTTCTCAATGTTCGGACCGGTAAGCCAGTCAGTGGCAGCACCCGCTGGGATATTACAGAAAGAAGAAAGCAGAGAAATCAACAATTGGTGACTGCCCTGCCCTGCCTGCACTAGTGGTAAGGTGAGACTGACAGTGAGGCCATAAAGCTGCTTACATACGCAGTGTGCTGTGTGTCACACCTCCCCCCGCCCCCGCAAGCATGGTATTTCCCAGGGCTCGTGCTAGGGTCACATGTTGGTTACCATGTGACTGTGAAGGTATAAAAGGGACGAGTCAGTTCCGGCTCGTCAGTTGTGGTAACAGAGCCCTGCCTGCCTTGTGGGATTATTGCAGCGCGATGCTGATGCTGCGTAGCAGGCGGAGGGCCTGCTGCTGCAGGACTCTCCACACGAACTGTGCTTCTGCTGGGCAACACTGTCCATGATGGGCCCCTCATGTCAGTAGAGCCCCTGCTGGGCAACTCTACATTTGTGCTGCTGCAAAGCCCCTGCTGGGCAACCCTGCATGCAGGTGCCGGTGCGCCTATAGGGCAACGCCAGCGCCGTCTTTGATGTGCTGACAGGCTGGCAGGGTGCCCCCGTCAACTGGGTGCCCCCAGCATGTCGGCTGGGTGCCTCAGCCTTGGTCTTCCAGGACATAACATTGGCGACAAGGAGGACTGGGCCCCGTGCCTATTGTGGTGCGGCTGCCAGAGGACTGCTCGGTGTCTGGATGGAGAGGGGGCGTCGGCCGCAAGCAGAGAGGGGGCGTAGCCTAGGAACTGCCGGGCCCACCAGCAGTGAAAATAGAGGAGCGCTGTGGCGTGGCTGGCAGCCGCGGCATCTCTGTGTGCAGAGGAGCCAGGAGAAGCCGTGTGAGAGAGGTGTGCACTCCATGCCAGAGCTTGGGTTTGCTCTGCTAGCAGTGCCCAGAGTAAGGGGGAAAGACAAATGAGGGCCTCCAGCCCTCATTTGTGGTACACCAGCAGAAGAGGAAGAAGGTTGAGGCCGTGTGTGTGCGCACCCATCCCCGAGCAAGTACGCCAAGTGTTTGTCCCTGCGCAGGTACTAGGAGGTGCCAAGTGTGTGCTTGAGACATCTCCACACCTGGGCCGAACATCGGTGAAGGGGGTGTGGCTACCTGTGCTGGAGCACTGACCCCCAGTGCCAACGTGAGATGAAGGTATGGGCCCTTTTCACATCCCAGACCCATCGGCGGTGAGTTGTCCAGTGCTCCCTGTCGGAGCAAGAAAACAATGCGAATGCTCTGGTGTCTGAGCTCAGATAATAGGGGCCCAGTGAAGGTCCCGGGCCAGCCGGAGCTGAATGTTCGTGTGCTCCATGCTGGAGCGAAATGGAAAATATGAGGGATGAGAAGGAGAAGGTCACTAATGCGTCGGCAGTGTAAAAGGAAGCACTCTGTGTTGGTGGAGTGCCCTTGAACACTGAATGGCCCTACAAAGATCCTGGGACCATAGATGGTGGCATCTACGGCATCCATGTCGGCACAATGGAAGGGGTTCTGGCTGCATATTCCAGGTAGGAGAAATATTGTGCGCGCAGTAAAGAAAGTGCGTGGTGGCCCATGTGCTCCACACAGTAGCAGGCCCCACGGCAATGTGCACCAGACCTGCTGTCACCATCCCTGGGCCAGGTGGCGGTGTCTCCCAAGAGAAAAGGAAAAATAGAAGGGGCTTGCAGCTCTTGCAAGTGCTTGTGCGCCATCTGCCATCAGCAGTGCCTTGCCAGCAGTCCCTGTGTGGAGGAGGAAGTGCAGTGAGTGGCCTGTCAACCCACCACCAGTACCCTGCCACTGTTTGCCCTCACCATATATGGAATAGGCCGATATGGCTCCTGGTGCCCCAAGGTGCGGCTTTACCGTCCCCTGAAGTGTGAACTGAACTGTCCTGAATATATACCAACTGAAGTCGGACTGGTCTCCTGCAGACCGCAAGTGCTAAAAGTGGACTCAGTAGCCATCCACATAAGGGCTGGGAGCCAGCAGATCCAGGCCATGCTTAAAATGGCTCCAGACAAAGTGTTATGTGAAGCTGTGCTCCTGCGTTTGGGGGCATGCTTTGAATGGTGCCAGGTGCGAACAATGGTGTTGTTCAGTGGGTTAAGTTCCACTCACCCAGGTTAATACATTGTTTGATTTAAAGGTGGCATTTCCAACGTGTTACCATCAATCCACCGACCTCGACTGTCACCCCAAATGTGCACCTATTCGTGGTATGTGTTTATGTTGGTAACTACCTGAATCCCAATGTATGTTATTATTCTTTGCACCCATGAGTTAAAATCTGCTGTTTGTGACTGTTAATTGACTTAATGTGCAGCCTTGTTTTCCATTCTTTTGTTCATTATGGAAAAGGAGGAGTGTGATGTGTCACCCTCCCTGGGAGCATAGTATCTCCCACGGCTCGAGCTAGGGCCACATGTTGGTGACCATGTGACTGTGAAGGAATAAAAAGGACAAGCCAGTTCCAGCTTGTCAGTTGCGGTAACAGCACCCTGCCTGCCTTGTGTGATTATTGCAGCGTGATGCTGGTGCTGTGTAGCAGGTGGAGGGCCTTCTGCTGCAGGATCCTCCACATGAACCGTGCCCCTCTTTGGAAACACTGTCTATGATGGGCCCCCTGTTAGGGAGAATTCTCAAAAATGTTCTTATTCCCTTCACCTTAGAGACCCCCAGCAACTTTGCTGGATTTTGAGGACTTGATTTTTTTACCTGGAGGGAGTGTGTCCCTTTTTCCCACTCTTTCATGTATTTTGATATGTGTTTTACCTCTGTGTTTTCTTTGGTTATGGAGACTAACCAACTCCATTGACAACATCGTTTTCAATTGTGTCACACAGCACCCTCAGTGCAGTGACACAGAGAAGCCTTTCAGGCTTTCCCAAGGTTTAACTACCTTCTCTGGGATAAACTACTGTTTCCCAGAATAAGTAAAGTGAAATTGACTTTACTAGTCGTTTAAATTCCTAGACCCAGCACACCCTATCTTACAATAAAGTGCTGGAGGGGTTACTTAGTATCCCCTGTGTCTAGATACTCATGTAGCAGTCAAATGCTACCCTTTTATCTCAGAATGGCTGGTGGCCGTGGTTTTACAATGAACTACCATGACTTTTCCTGACTATGAACTATTCGTAGATCTGGTAACGTTAAATCGCGGGAGCCATGTTTTTCAAAATGGCGTCTGAACCTCCTTTGTTAAAACAGGTCCTGGTTTTCTTTTTTCGCCATTTCTTTGTGGAAAGGTCCTTCAAGAGTTTTTCTCTGCGTGCCAAACCAGGTTTAATCTCTTTGTTCATTAGCTTTTGGCGGGCTTCAGGAGTGAAGACCGCCTCTGGACCCAAGTGTCTGGGGTGGGCAGGAAGTAAGGGAGGTGCCCGAAACTCCCTTTGCTTAGTCTCCTAGGAGACACAAATGCACTCTGTGGTGATTGGCTGGCTGACTGTCTGGCAAGGACAGCCACCCTGCTGGGTGAGTGACAGCTATGCTGGAATGAAATGGAGAGAACTGAATAAAAGGCGAGTCTCTTGGCTTGGAAGGCAGAGTCGACCACTGGACGAAGGAACTGAAGAAGAGCTTGAAGAGGACGACTGTTGCAACTCCTGGACTGTTGGTTTTCCTGATGAAGCCCTGCTGCAGGTCCGAATCATCAAGTTTGCATCGCCAGAGAAGCCCTGCTAAGGACGACTTCTCCCTTTGAGTTGGTAGGACCAATCAACTCCAAAGTAAGCCACCTGGATACTCATCTCGGAGCTAGTTGAATTTCCTCCGAGTTGCTGCAGGAAACCGTAGTACCAGGTAGAGGGACACCAGCTTGTGTGCGTTACTTACAGCCACCGGAATTGAAGTTTGCCAGTTGCAAGCTTTTTGACCAGTCTGAGTGCAGTGCAGGAGTCCCCCAACATCCTCCCTCTAGGAAGTGCCAGAAACAGAAGTCATCAGCTACATCTCTTTCTTCATTGTAATGTACTGTGAAACAAGACTGAGACTGCAACTCGCAGGCCTAATCAGCATGTGACCCAACATATGATTACACTTTTTACAAACTACTTCTGAGAACGTGTCAAAAGACTTTACCGTTTACTTACCAGAACCGCGTTGTCCTATCAAGACATTAGCCCATTGACTTTGGCCTAGCCTATTGAATTGAATTGACTCTTCCGGTAATCTCAAAGTATTTGCACTGTCTAAGAATAATTGTAACCTTTCATGTTTTAATAATCTTTGCCTTTTACTCCTCTTGAAAAGTATTCTGAAAACGTATTGAAGTATATGTCTGTGCTATAGAATTGTCTCCTTCTAATTAATGTTTTATAACTGACAGATAAATAAATTAATACGTATTTATGAAATAACCCTTGAGTGTAAGAGTTTATTTGAACACCTGTGATTGTAGTTCTCTGTGTAACATCATTACGGCTCACATTCCCCTCTTGAGATAAGCCTGGCTGCTCAGCCCCGCTACCAGAACTGTGTAGTACAGACTTATACCAAAGGTTGGTTTGCTTACACCTGTAGTCATAGTTGTGTGTAGTGTTCCCAGAGGGTACTGCATACAAACTCTGCCTAACAACCCCCGATGTCAGTACAGCCCCTGTTGGGCAACTCTGAATGTGTGCTGCTGCATAGCCCTTGCTGGCCAACCCTGCATGCAAGCATCGGTGTTCCTGCTGGGCAATGCCGGAAAAGCCTTTGGTGTTAGCTTGGGTGCCCCCAGGCATTGGAAGAGCCCATGTGCTCACGGGCTGGCAGTGTGCCCCCTGTCAACTGATATCAGCTGGGTCCCCCCAGCATGTCAGCTGGGTGCCCCAGCCTTGGTCTGGCTGGCCTGCGTGACTTCAGGCCAGGACATAACACTGTGCTGCCTTCGGAGCAGTTTTGATTCCTTGCCGGTGACGGGTGATGCCCCAGCACAGCCTTCCACTTTTCTTCCCTACTTTTTTCAATTTCTTCTAGCCCTTTTACATTCTAGCGTTCTTTATCAGCATACTGTTTATTTGGTAAAAGCTGCAATATTGTATTATACTCTACGGCTTTTGGTGATTCTTGGCTGGATTAACTACAGATTGTAGACATTTACCAGTAATACAAGACTGAGAGTGCAGACTTTCCTTTCTCAATAAACTAAGAACTAAAACCAAGTCCAAGGGGTGAGTCAGGAAAGCATGTTGCGTGGTAATTTTCTTGTGGATAGTGCAACCATGGATGCGATACAGCCCCGAGAATAAGGGGCAAGCTCTGCCTGCTTGAGAACCGTGCTCCTCTTAGAACTCAAGGCTCTTGCAGCACGCGTACCTTTGTGCCTGCTGAACTGGAAGCCGTGTCTAGGGAGAGCAGCGCTGACAAAACATCGCCAGCATTGCTTTAATTACTCAAAAAGTTGAATGTAACATCAAGCAGCCCCACGACTATGGACTCAGTTGTGTTGACTGCAATGATGCACACCGACTCTCCCCGTACTGCATATAAATACATTGACAACCCCTTAATTATAGATCGCAGCAAGTCTGGAATCGTTGCATGGGTGGACTGGGAACCAAAACAGGCCCTGGAAATCATTTTCAAAGTGGCCCCATATTACACATTTTCAGCAAGCCCAACACTTTTCCTATTAGAAAATGTGGAAATAAAATAAGTTACCATGCAAAAGAGGCCCAGGGTGCAGAGGGCGACCGGGAAATCTCCACTGCTCTCTATAGGCAAGTCCACCCCTGAATCGTTGACTGTAGTGTTCCCTGGGGTGAGAGCATTGAGACAGCGCAAAGCTGCACAGTATTAATGGGGTTTACCATCGAGCGGGCACGGGCCCTGCGGGATCAGTTCAAATTTGAGAGCAAGCCCGAGAGCCGCCAGATTACTGTTTTAATGGCAGACTTCCAATTTTAACCACCACCGTCTGCCTCCATGGTTAGCATAACTGACATACCTGGAGCATCTAAGTTAAATAAAGAACACAGGGTTTGCGGAAATAAGTTGAGGTACTTTTCAGTCTTCAACTTAACTGATTCAAAACACAAAAGGTTTCTACCAAACAGGAGACACACAACCTTTTTAAAACAAAGATTCTTTTATAAAGCCCCTGCCTCTAGAGACACAATCCAGTCGGTCAATAAATCAACATCCTGGGACAATGGACTACCTGTTGCACCAGGAATTAAAGGTGAGATAACGGACTGCAAAGAATTAGAAAACCCTGAACAGTTAGACAAACTGCTATCCCTGCACACACTGTGGTGGGTTTTATTCTACTACAGTCCGAAAGTGCAATTGTGAAGTCACCTCTGGCAAACGACACAGCAAACCCCTCACTCAGAGGCTCCACAGTAGCTCCCAGTGATCAGGTTAATACATCCGAACAGGCTCAAGAACTAATTACGATCAATCAACCGCATACCTGCGCACTAGCAGCCTCTCTTATAGTCAAAATTGCATGGATTTCCGAGATCGTGGAAGCGGATCTGTGGCCTACTCCTTCTTTAAACCACACATCGTTACCGTCTGATGTTGAGACAAGGCATAAAACCCTTGATAGTTCATGCCCACATGGGGAACACGAAGGGAGGAAAACACTCCAAGAGTCCTCAACTAATTTGGACTCTTCAGATTGTGGTTCATCTTCACCTACAAGCAGAAATGTGAGATCAAGTCCCCAAAGGGGCCCACTTGCTAATCAGAAGAAGGACCTATTGAGCGAGGGTATTAACAGAGGTATAATGTCGGCCTTGACCATTGCCTTAGCACCTTTTTTGAAGTTATACACATCTCTAAATTAGAACCTTAAAGATCACTCTACCTTGCTTGCTATGTGACACCCTAAGCTAATCTTCATTGAAGGCTCTCTTTCGATGGTCCAAGGAACCTTGGACAAAAACTCGAAGCAGACCATACACATGTTCCAAAGAATGTTGGACCCATTAATTAACAAACGTAAGGACAGAAGAGAACTGAGATTGTGCTCTGAGGTGGAATGTTTGCATCAAAACGTCCTAACTAGAACATTAACTCGCAAAGAGAAGGTAACCAAGTTCTAGTCAACGAGAACGCTCAGTTTCAACTGGTAGCGTCAACAAACATCGTACCTAATGCAACAATTGAAACAGAAGAAACAAATATAGTGATTGTGGAAGCTGACAATGATGCCCTGCAGAAACTCCCCTTCCATGGTATATCAATGAAGGATATGGACCACGAGACCTTACACATTTCAGGCAATGAGAAATTTGCAATGAGGAAATATTCTACTTTCTCAAGGAAAAAGAAAAGAAAGCAAGGAGTGAAACAACTCCAACTGCAAGGCACAAAAATAAATCTAAAAACTTACGTTCTGGCAAAATAAGATTGACATTGAATGATTTAAGGAAGTTCCTAAGGAACCTGGTTATCTCTCTGAGCACCCAATCTGCAAAGAAGAACAAATTAAGAACTACAAAGCTTGCAGAGCACAGTCAGTTTGTGCCTGGGGAGAGTGTGCAGGAGGAATCAACGTCAAACCAAAGCGGCGAGGGCAGATGGCATGAACCTCAGACACTACAAATTAATGAATTGTTGAATTTATGAACATATTCAACAAAACTTAGGTTCTTTACACCAACTAGGGGGAAGTCAATTGAAAGATGGCCTGCCAGAGGGGCCTAGATTCAGCAGCACTTTAGGGTTTCAAACTTTAAAAGAAAGACGCCTCTCCACGATCAAGAGGGCGCCAATGTTACTACTACGGCCCTGATCAGTATTGTGTCTTTAGCAACTGCCACGCAAGTGCGCACACACACCACATCCAATGCACTAGGCAGATGCATTTGTTTGGAAAGGGTTCATCATTTGCAGGAGGCTTTGACACTAAACAGAGGAAACATACTGAGACTCTTCCATCATATACCAAAACTAAGATATCTGTTCAAAGGATATAAAGGTAGTTGAATATTTAAGTGAGATCCATTTGGACAGAGAATTGCTAAACCTATACTATAACTTGGTGAAATAAATGATCTTGGAAGAGGCTCTGGCATTCCTGCCCTTAGGCTTTGACTAAGGTGAAGTTTTTCTCGAAGCCCTCTAGACTTTTAATGGACCGGAGATCAACAAAATTCCTAACCATAAGGTGGTTTCATTTCTGAATAAAACCACTAAGGATATTCTGCAAGCAACCCGGTTATAGGAGTAACAAGCTTCATTCCACAATAAAAACAATGATAATTCAATTATAAGACTGTCCTTCAAAATTATAGTGGGCATGAATGCGGGTGCTACAAGAAAAGTAGTGAATTAAGTAGGGATTCGGAAAAACTTGGATAACAAGGATTCATGGGCACGGTTACCGCAGGCCTTGATCCTGAAAAAAAGGAAAAGATTAACCAAAGGCCCTAGGAGAAATGGAGGACATCACCTTTTTGGCATTGTGCAACATAAGAGGTTTCAAACATCTGTTCACGAGATGAGAATTTGACTTTGAGGGTTACGACATAATATGCTTTCAGGAAACTTGGTTAAGTACAGTGCCGGTCCTTCACGGCTACTCAGCCTACCTTAACCCGGCTACAAAGGGCCTTAAGGAGTGATCGGCATTAGGCCTTTTGACAGCACTGAGTGGTGGGTTGAGAATTGACGTTTTGTTAAGGTATAACCCAAATCCTTTTAATCTAATTATGCATTATAACATAACATAGGGATCCAAAATGAGGTTGTGCACTTTATTATTGCCAATTTATATTGGAATCCAGGGAGTATCAAAGACCAAGGGGGTCATTCTGAGTTGTGCAGTAAGGGTTACCGGGCACCGGTAAGGAGACCGTTGCCGGTAAACCCTTACCGCCCAATTCCGAGGTCCCTTAGCGGGAACCGCAAAGAATGTGTGGTCTGCTATTCGCAGGCCCGTAATTATCACCTTCCCCATTCCCACTGAGCCCTATGTGGGCTCAAATGGGAATGGGGAATGGTTGATTGAATGGGGACTTACCGGGTCCACACAGGTCGGGATGTCCCGGTAAGTCCCCATTCAACCAGACCGTTGCCGGACCCGGTTTTGAAGGCAACTATGGCGCAAATAGCGCCATGGCAACCTCCAAACTCAGAATGAGGCCCCAAGTCTTTGTGGACATGGTTATAGATGGATTGGACACATGTGGTGAATTGTGTATTCCCCAAATCAGATCATATGTGGTGATTTAAATATGTCATACGTGACTGGAAAAGGTGAGATAAGAGCTGAGGATGATCCGATATCCTCTTTGTCAGAAAGGAGGGGGGCCCTATGGTTAAGGGAATTAGTTCAAAGAAACCTTCATTGCTTAAATGGGCAGACTAGAGGAGCCATCCTGGCTAGACCAACATGGAAAAGAGCTGAACAACGGGTGGCCCTCCATTATATCTTTGTGTCAGATAACTTCTTCCTAAAGGATGTCACCCTTGAGGTAATCACCTTGCTTATTAGAGATCACAATATCTTAAAGATGTCATGGCGGTCTTACAATACGTCCATGAGGGAAGATTACGAGGTAAGACATCGAAGGACGCAACCGGTTAAAGATGACCTCATCGAAGATTGCCAGTTTACACCAAAAACTCCTGGTAGGAATAAGAGAACATAGGGGTTAAATCTTGCAGAATACTATTGAGTATGCCCCACTTCTGGCAGAGTTTTTGGTTTCGAACAATGGAGGTAACAGGAAGGACTTCACCCATAAGCACTCGTATGACAAAGATATTCTTTAGGAAAAAAAGAAAGTTGAGATCTGACATAAGGAGAATAAAGTCCAAACTCTGAACAGACACTGCCGACTTGGTTAAAAGGCATAAGCAAACATATAAAAACTGGGTTAGATCCCATAAGGGAATGATGTTCCAAAATGATGCAGAAAACATGTTGTCTAAAATCTGTTAAAAAAATACTTAAGAAATTTGGCAACTAATTAATTCTACAGGAACCCCCAATACGTTCTACTACTTAACGCTGCCTCAGAGGAATTATGGGTGAAGCAATTCTCAGCTGTATTTGACACACATGACCAAAGCCAGGTCTCAGACTTGGTATGTGCAACAATTGAATGTGCTATGACATTTGAAAAGGTGGATTTCATTACCCTTATCGACAAGGCAACTAATTCATGATTACCTGACCCAGACAGGCTTTCAAACAACATGCTAGTGGGTGACCCCATTTTTTATGGGCTGACTTTTTCTCAGTATTATTTGGCCAGATTGTGAACCTGAGAGAAATCTTGTTGTCATACAGATCTTTGATAGTGGTTCCGATCTTCAAGAAGGGGGACAGGGCAGAGCCTAAGATCTACTGCGTGGTTGCCCTTCTTGATGTGGTCAGTAAGCTGTTTGCGTCTCTTCTTTTGGAGAGTCTGTTCAGTTGGGTGAAGTCTTCTAAACAGTTTGGCATTTTTCACACAGGCTTCGTTAAATAGGTGGGCACAAGCCTAAATGTGTTTTTGCTCAACGCGTTGAAGGCTAGAGCGATTATGAACAAGGGCAAAACATATCTAGCATTCATTGACTTAGAACAAGCCTTCGACTCAGTGGATAGGGAACCATTATGGGATAGGCTGACGAGATGGGGCCGTCCTCTTGATCTGGTGCAGGCAATTTGAGTTCTTTACGAACAATAAGGCTGGATTGGGCTGGATGTTTTTCTTGTCCAGTTGTGAGAGGGCGGGTTCTGAAACAGGGCTGCCTTCTTGCACCAGACCTTTTCATCCTGTTTATATCTGACATGGAGGATACCTAGGGGCGGAGGGGCAAGAGGCATCCCTCCAAGAATGGGTGAAAGGGCAGTGGGATATCACCTATACGCGAAAAACCTTGTCCTTCTGGACCAGACTCCCATAGGACCGCAGCAGCGATTTGGCACCCTACAGTCGTATGTGTACCAACACAAGCTAAGGATGAATGTGATCAAACTAACAGCACTGATACTTCACCCAGCTACTGGGAGGCAAGTGAAGCTCTTAGTTTGGTACTTAAATCAGAAGCCCCTTAAAAATGTGGCGTCTTTCTCCTATTTCGGTATGTTGTTGAATATTAGCCTGAATAACGAACCAAAAATCACACAATTGAAAGGTAAGGCTAAAACTCTGACTTCTCAGGGGCTGCTCATATTAAAAAAGATTTGGAGATTTTCTATGTTTCCTCTAGTTTCCTTTTACGGTTTAAAAGGGCTATCTGTTAGGGAGAATTTTCAAGAATGTGCTAATTTTCCTTACCTTTTGAGAGCCTTTTTTCCCCACTCTTCCATGTATTTTGATGTGTGTTTTACTTTTGTGTTCTTTGGCTCTGGAGTTTTAAAACAACTCCATAGGCATGATCTTTTTCTGTGTGTCACACAGCAACTTCAGTGCAGTGGCACATGGATGACTTTTTGCCTAGCCAAATTCTTCTAAACTCTGTGGCAAAGACTTAACCGTTTACTACCAGAACTGTACTATCCTATACAAAGACTCTGAACCATTGACTTTGGCCCAGGCCTATGAAGTGAATTGCTGGTTGTAGTTTACTGAAACCCTTTGCCCTGCCTATTGAAGTATTTGTGCTATTGATTCTTATAACCTTGTCTTTTTACCCCTTTTTAAAGTATCTGAAGTGCCATTTTGCTCCCACTTCAGGGGAGCTAAACTTGTTCATTGATTTACCGGTTGTGTATTTGTGGTTTATTAGTGTGTGATATTGAGATGCTCTTGCTAGTGTAATGTTTTCAAACTGACTGAGTAAATAAATGTATATTCTTTTACCAAGAAACCTTGAGTAAGTATATTTTTGAATCACTGTATTTGTTCGTCCTTTGTGTAACTTGTTCTATTGCTCACTTCAACTTTTGAGATAGGTCTGGCTGCTCAGCCATCACTACCACTTTACTGTGTAGTAAAGGCTTGTACCAAAGGTGAAATTATATTTACAGTTGTAGTCTTAATTGCTTGTACTGTTCCCAAAGGGTACTGCATGTGATTCTACCTAACACTGGTGTACAGTGGTGAGGACAAAGTACACTTGTTACATTTAGAGTGCTACTCTTACCTTTGTTCAAATAATCCTCACAAGGCTAAGCAACACCAAAAAGCAATTGTTTTATCATGACTGGTATGGAAAGCTACAGACAGGAGACCCTAGTCACTTTAACAGTTGATCTATTTAGAGATATGTGTAAAGCTAGGAATCTCACTGTAAAATGCAAAAAGGTTGAACTGATAGAAAAGTTGTTAGAATACCAAAGTCTGAGGAGTGGGGCTGAAACCCCCACACCTGCAGCAAATGTGGAAAATGTTGATGAGGATGATAATATGTCAGAGCCCAGCTCTAATCTTGTGGATTAGTTAGATGTGGCAGAAGAGTCTCAGAAGGAAGGCCCTGTCTTACCTCTACCTGCTCATAGGCCTCAACCTTTGACCACAGGGACCCCAATCAGGTCCAACACTAAGTCCTGAATTTGTCTCTTTAAAAAGACTGAGACTTGAGTTAGAGTTTTAAAGAATCCAAACTCAAACAGAATACAAACATCAAGAATTAGACTAAGAGAAATGGAATTGAATCATGCTCTTGAAATGAAAAAGTAGTCTCTTGAAACTGGTTCTCTCCCAGAGTCCTCTAGGTCTTCCAGTCCTATGAGACCTTGCATGCCCAAAGATGCAGTAAGTACGTATGAGGTTAAGCTTGATATTTTGGATTGGTTGGCTGCTTTTGAACATAACCATGGGATTCAAGATATTACAGGGAATTAGTTGATTCCTTGGCTTTTTTCAAGGCAACCACCTGTTGCACCTGATGTGGTAATGGAGTTGGGGGATATAAACAGAAAGGAGCATGAAACTGTGAAGCTAGCTTTGATAGCTAGATTTGAGAAGACCCCTTCTCAGTATCGTATGAGGTTTATAACCCTCAAAAAGCATGATGGTACCCCTTGGGCTACCTGGGTGTGTGACTGTTTGAAGAACATAGATGGATGAGTTAAGGGTTACAGAGTTAACACTTGTGAAGGTATGAAAAATCTGTTTATTTTGGAGTCTATATATGATGCCTGCTGTCCTGAGCTGAGACAGCACTTGGCTGACTCTAAGGAAATTGATCCAAAGAAGTTAGCAAGGGCTGCTGACTTGTGGGCTGCCAGCAGGGCTACTCACAATGATTCTGGGGTAACTCAGAAGAAGGATGAGGGAAAGCAGCACAGGAAAGAAAACAAAGAGAATTCTAAAACTTCCATTCCAAATGAGGCACATAAAGATAACAAGCAAAGCCCAAAGGGAAACCAAATCAGGCTAGTGTACCTTCTGGGAACAAACCAGAAAGCGGTCAGAACAAACCCCCATTCATAAAGACATTTGGTAAATGTTATGTTTGTGGGTCAACCGACCATGTGAAAAGGGATCTCAGATGTAAGGGTAAACCTTCAGGTGTCCACACTGTCTCCTTAGCCTTCTCCCCAGTGGATGAAGTACCAATGGCAAGTGGCAACTTTCACTTACTGGCTGAGGAACCCATGGCAGTCTCAGCCAGGGTTTCTTTAGTACCTCTGGGTCTGTGGGAACAACAGAACTTAGATGTGTATAACTATATTCCAGATAATACTATAGAGCATTACAAAGACAGTGTTCTTGTGAATGGTCAGGAGACCCCTGCCATTGAAAACACTGGGGCCAGCATAACTGTAGTTGATGAATCATTTTTCAAGGAAGAGGATGTTGCTAAAGCACCCACATTCCTAACTAAGCTTGCTGGAGGCCCTGCCCAAATGCTTCCACAGTTACCAGCTCTCATCCAGTGTAATGATATGACTGTCAAAATACCTGTAAGTGTGCAGAGTGAAGTACCCGGGAAAGTCCTGTTGGGGAATGACTTAAAAACTCTTGGAGTTGTATGAAGCACCCCCAGGCCTCCCAGAAAAAGGAAAGAGGAGCAGATTAGGAAGGCCTGAGAGAGTACCTTAAGGGGCTCTCCAGATGATTTTATAGAGGAAACTATAACTCCCTATCCTCAGGACTTACTGACTGCAATTTCTAAGAAGATGGAGGAAAAGGGACAACCTAAAACCTCCAGGAAGAAACCAGCCAGCACTCCAGTGCTACCAACAAGGACATCCCCGAGAGGACTGTCCAAGATCACACCTGTGATCCCTAGACCAGCAGAGGCTAAGTGTGTGGAACAACCTTGTGTGGTTGAATCAGCTGTTGAGTAATCAGAGCTGGAAGAGGACATTGCTCCTGTTGGAGATCTGGATCCTGAAGACCATACTGAGCTGCAGTCTTTACTGGCAGAAGGTGGACACTGTAGGGCAGACCTCAGCAGAGGTCAAAGAGAGTGTCCTACTCTTGAAGGTCTTCGCCAACAAGAGCAAGGGAAGCATAGGTTGTACTGGGTAGATGGCCTCTCTACAGTGAACTGACTGAGTCTATCCCAGGGGACTACAGAAGACATGTAATGCCTCTTGAAAGCAGACTTCATTTCCTACAGTTAGCCAATGAGATACCTTTCACTGGGCACTTGAGTTTTAAGAAGACCAAGGAAAGGCTCTCTCTATATTTCTACTGGCCTAAGTTGGGGTCTGAAGTAGATACGTTCTGTAGGAGCTGTCACACTTGCCAAACCTCTGACAAAAATGGAACCAAGAATGTTGCACCCTTGGTGGATCTCCCAGTGGTGGGATTCCCTTTGAGAGGGTAAGCATCAACATTGTTGGTCCCTTAGACCCCCCAACATCTTCAGGAAACAGGTTTATCCTGGTTGTAGTAGACCTTGCTACTAGGTATCCTGAAGCAATACCTATGAGAACTGTTACAGCTCAGGTTGTTGCTAAGGCCCTACTTGTTTTTCTTTTCTCCAGAATAGGTTTTATAAGGAAGTTATCTCTGACAGGGGATTCAATTTTATGTCCCACTACGTGCAGGCCATGTGGAAGAATTGTGGAGTAGGTTACAAGTAAGTTCTCAACTGCCTACCATCCTCAGACAAATGGATTGGTAGAGAGGTTTAACCAAAATGAAGAGCATGATAGGTGCTTTAAAGGAACTCCTTAGGAGAAAGTGGGACCTTCTACTGCCATGCCTTCTATTTGCTTATAGATAAGTCCCTCAGGAGGGAGTTGGATTTAGTCCCTTTGTACTTCTCTATGTCCATCCAGTTAGAGGCCCCTTGGCCCTGATTATTATTATTTTTTTAATTTGATTTGGCTGAAGAATTCAACCATTCAATACAAAATACATTTCTACTATTATTCACAAATATAACACATACATAAGCATATATGAGAAAAAAATCTAAACAAAAATGTAATTTTCTTTAAAATCAAATAATAACATCTACAAGCACATTCATTTGTGTCCTAAAAAAATACTAACTAAAACAAATGAATAAAAAAAGACAGCCTAAAATGATGAAGATAAGCAAATGACAAGTATGTTCAACAGAATGCATGAAAACGAACCTCAAGCTTAACATAAGAGGCAACTTACACTGTAGCTATACCATTGCAATCTCAGCTTTTTCCCTCATGCTTATTGTCATTTTCCAGTTTTAGTTCATTCAAAAAATGTATAGTTGCATAACCTACTGTTCTCGAATGCACATGAAATACATATTTCCATCGATCTTTCGGCCCCATATGTATTAGATATTCAATAAGATTTTTAAAGTATTTAATTCTTAAGGGCTCAAATTCCAAGTGAACAGTAATGATTTGTTCCAAAGATTCCCTGTGTATATTGCATAACCGACAAATGTTATTACCTTCATTATCAACAACCCATTTCGATGTAACGTCTCTAGTTTTCCACTGATTTAGCCTCAAGCGCAGGAATCCTGCCCGGACCAAGACATTTGGTGATTTTAAGAGATACGCTTCAGGGGTTCCAAAAGACTTCAAAGCAAAAGGATTTTGTTTAAAGCATTTATAAAGATGACACAATTCCCTGGTCCTAATCCAGTCCATTTCCCACATTTTTTGCTTTGCATTGTCTGGATGTTGTAACAGCAGATCATACTCTATGTCCACCTCCTACATGAACTCCTGCGCCGGAGATTTCCATTGTTTGATGAAGCTGTCCCTTGACTCTCTCACATAATTTTCTAGCTGCGTAACCAACCCATTCTGATGATTTTCCAGAGCACATTTTCTATACAGCATGCATACTTTCCATTTATATATGGCATTTATTGATATGAGCCCTGGTTCAGGCCTTATAAGGGCCACAGGTGTAGATTTAGGGAGCTTCAAAAGGGTTTTCCAATAAGCCCCTTCTTTTTTATCCCAATATATGCTTGGTTTTCATGCTCTTGTTTCAGCTCCATATAACAGTATAGGGAGAGCTTTTTGTGCATACTATGTTATTAGAAGTGCAATGGTAAATTTACAATATTTACCACTAATAATTTTAGATTGTGATGTTAAACCATTCCATTTCATCATCATAGTGGTCTCATACGGGATGTAATTTGGATTATTATTAATGTTTACACCCAAGTACGTGTACTCACACACCGATTCAAGCTGTTGGTTGTCTAGTAGCCACCCATATTTTTTGTTTCTTTGTTGACAACTTCCAAACTGAATCACCTTTGATTTCTTGATGTTTATGGTCAGTCGAATATGCTTGGCATATTTCTCCAATGCTTGAAGCATATTACGCAACCCCATCGGTGTCTTGGATAACAAAAGGAGGTCATCAGCATATAATAGCCATTTAATCTCGTGATGCCCAAGTTTGGGTGAATCAGTTGTGACACCAAGAAATTCCTTGCCCATATCAAAAATAAAAAAGTTGAAAATTGCTGAGGCAAGTATACATCCCTGTTTAAGTCCCCTCGATGTATCTATGGGATCAGTCAATAACCCATTACCGTCTAACCTTATCTGCATGGAAGTATCCTCATGAAACTCAATGATCCACTTTAAGATGTTCCAGGGACAATTGCTTCTCATTAGCTTCATGAAGAGTATCTCTCTTAAAATAGAGTCAAAGGCAGTCTTGAAGTCGACAAATGTGACATACAAAGGTAGTTTCTTGCTTGATTGTTTAGCAATAATCGCATTTATCGTCAATAAATTAATGCCTGTACCCAAGCCTTTAAGAAAACCCATCTGCCATGGATCCCTCAAGTTCTCTCTATCTAACCAGGCGTTGAACTCACAGAGAAGCAATCGAGCAAATATCTTCGCCGGGCAGTCTAGGAGAGCAATCGGCCTATATGAAGCAGGATCGAGTCTATTCCCTTTCTTAAAAAGCGGGATCAATATAGACTTTTTCCATGATTCAGGTAACTTTCCTGCACGCATCACTTCCTCAAATATTTTCATTAATATTGACGCCCAGACTCCTGCGTTTTCCTTGATCATTCTGTTATCAAGACTGTCCTGGCCTGGGGCCCTAGAAGAGCTCAATACTGAGACGTAAAATATAGCATCCTCTTGATCAACTTTTATCATGTGATCCCAGTTTTCACTATTAATGGACACATGGTAATTCAATATTGGAGTCTGATATATTTTCTGAAAGTAATCACACCAGGTTTTAGCTGGAATAGAGTTGACCTGAACAGATGCCTGATCTTTGTATGTGGCCTTGTTCAAAACATTCCATATTTCAGCAGAGGACTTGGATGCAATCTTTTTCAACATATCCTCGCTGTCCCTCTGGTAGCATATCGCCTTCCTTTCTCTTAGCCAATTTCTATAGGCTGTATGTATATGCTTTGCTTGTGTCAGTTTCTCTTCCATTGTTGAACATTTTAACAGGCGTATCTGCCTTCTCATGTCGGCTTTTTTGATTTTAACATCAATGTCAAAAACATCGGTGTGTTTATAGCGCTGACCTTGTACACTGTTCTTTACATGCACATATTTTTGCATAGATGCAACATAGTCCAGGCCTGAACATAAAGATAGATGTTTATCAAGGTCACTCAATGATGCACTGGACCATTTAATTCGATTCCTCATGTTGTTTGTGGTTATATTCCCTTTGAGATTGTCACAATTTCCCTCTAACTGGCTTTTCTCCAGTTCCCAAGCCAAACAGAGTTGGCTATGATCACTTTTGCCATTCGATCTTATGGTCATGGATTGGACTATGTTCATCATTGCTCCATTCACAAATATGTAATCTAATGTTGCTTCAAATGGACCATATGCCACGTACTGGCAGCTGGGATGTCACCCTCCACTGTGCCATTTGCCATAAATAATTGCATGTCTTTCATAACTTTAGACCATCTTTGCTCTTCCACTGCTACTTTTCTTTTACATTTGGACAAGAGGTGAAGATTTAGATCACCCATGACCAACATATGATCGGAGGAGCCAGAGCCCTCTCCACTGCAGGAGCAGTGCCACCACCCCCTCAGGTGAGCCTGGGGCTTCATCTATACAAAAGGTAGGCCATTGGGCTGATTTACTACCTTTCACCAGATCAGCTACTACTCCGACCGACATCCGTGGAAACCGCACCTTTATTGCCTACATTTGCTGCTGTTGTGCTGCATTCGACCCTTGTCTTGCACAGCATTGCAATTTGCTTGGAATCTCCACCTGTGTATTAAGCCACCATTACAACACACGTGGCTTCGATATAGCCTAAAATAGCAGACTGCAGCCTTGTTCTGCAGCCCAGCATTGATCTTCCCCTACTAGTGACTGCCTTGCCGCCATTGGCCAGTGGGCCCTTCTTGAGGACCAATCCACTAAGGCACACACAACAAGGGACGTTTCCTGTCCCGAGCCTGTCCAGAGCTGACAGAGCCCAGGACCCCAGCATCCACCTTCCAGCGCCCATCACAACGGTAAGTAGCCTGCACAAACCTAACGACTGCTAATCAATCACCCACAAAGAAGTTTCACATGCGCCCACACTACATATATTCATCTTACAGTACACTACCCTTTAATATCATGCTCTTAGTCTACTCGCCGGTGTGCATCTCGGCGCCTCAACTGCTGAACTCTCCATGTTACGCCTGAAGTCCCACCCACCCTATATAGCCCTATGCCATAGGATCTGTATCAATCACTGCCCTTAGCCACATGTTGCCGCTGAAAATGTGCTTACCATAATCACGGCCCTCCTATCAGTACTTCTCCTACACTGTACTTCTATCCACTTGTGAGGTCTCGATGAACACGCTCACATTGCTGCTCCCTCTGCAGGACTCAGAGCGATTGTGCATAACCACGATCACTTGCCACGCCGCATGTTACTGATTAGGCTATTATACCTGATGTACTGTCTACCTGGGTGCATCCATGCTCAATGAAACGTTCTTAAATGCACTGCCATGCCACTTTGTTATGCTGCCTTACCAAATATTCGGTATCTACCACGCTAATTCAACATTACTATTAACCCTCTCTGCCCATACTGTTGTCCCCAGCCTACCGTGACTACACTGAACATTGTAACCCAATTGTTTTTATATACTGGAACTGCTTTGTTATTTGCCTACTCTGACCTTAATGCTGTACCCTGCAAAAATGACACCTGCTAAACTTATCCCATTGCGACCTTATTGACTTTCGTCCCCCCTAGATACTAGAATCTAGATGTTGTCATTTTGTTGATCTAATGCCCACTGTGACACTACTGATTTTGCTCCCACATAGAAATTCAAATCTAGGTGTTGCGATTTGTGTATTGCTGCCCTTGTGTCCCACCACCTTTCAGCTTCTGCATGCCACCACATAGATACTCGAATCTAGGTGTTGTGATTTTATTGAACTGCACCGCTGCCCATTGGGACTCTATTGACTTTGCCCCCATCCTGGAATTCAAATCTAGGCGTTGTGATTTTGCACTGAACTGCTGCTCACTGTGATATTACTGTTTTTGCGTCCACCGAGAAATTCGAATCTAGGCGTTGTGATTTTGCGCTGAACTGCTGCTCACTGTGATATTACTGTTTTTGCTTCCACCCAGAAATTCGAATCTAGATGTTATGATTTGTGTATTGCTTCCCCTGTGTCCCACCACCTTTCAGCTTCTGCATGCCACCACATAGAAAATCGACTCTAGACACTATATCCTATTAGCACCCGGCGAGAGCGAAGCAGAATGCAACACGCATTCTGATTGGCTCTCGTCGGGTCCTTACCCGGCCGAGAATCTTTTGATTCTCGGCCGGGATTCCAGCTGCCTTGTCCTCGGCGGGAGGCGTGGAAGCCCCTCAGCCAATGAGGAGGCTCGAAGCAGGCCATCCCCGCCCGAGCATCTAAACGTCTGAGAGGCTGCCTTCGTCCCCCGCGGGGGACTCAGGTAAGATTCTTTTTTTTTTAATTCCCTTCCCTCCCTCCTCCCTGCCCTCCCCACCCCACGTACCTGCTTGCTCCTGCGTCCCCGGTGGGGGATGATAGCAGCCTCCAGCAGTGTGGAGACTCGGAGCGGGGCCATCCCCGCTCCGCGCCTCCACACGGCTGGAAGCTTCCATCGTCTTCCCCGCCGGGGACGCAGGTACGTATTTTTTTTTTCTTCCCTTCCCTCCCAATCCCACTTACCTTCTGCTTCTTTTTCGGGAGCGGACGCGCTGGGAACACTTGTGGCCGCCATGGCTCCCGATGGCCGCCATGGAAAGGGAAAACAGACTCTGTTTTCCCTTTGCATGGCAGGCATTTTCTTGGTTGTTTCTTTTTTTTTTTTTTTCTGTCGCTGTGGCGTTTCGGGGCAGAAAAAAATGCTTTTAGTGCCCCGGTCACGCACATAATGCGGGCCAGGGTACTAATAGCAATATGACCCTCGTGGCGGGGGCCTTAACAACTCAGGTAATGCCCCGTTGCCTTCGTTAAGGCCCGCGCTTCGCTCAGGCCTATAACTATGGGCCCCGGGGCATTACCTGAGTCGGTAATGCCCCCACCGCTCGGGTCATATTGCTTAATTAGTACCCGGTGAGGACGCAATCAGAATGCAAGAGCCATTCTGATTGGCCCTCGCCGAGTCATTACCAGGCCGGGAATCCCTCTGTCGGGCCATCCCCGCTCCGAGCATCCCCACAGCTGAGAGACTGCCTTCACCCCTGCCGGGGACTCTGGTAAGCTTTATCTTTTTTTTTCTACCCTCCCTCCCACCCTCCTCCCTGCCCTCCCCGCCCCACTTAACTTTTTGCAGCTGCGTCCCCGCTGGCGAACGATAGCAGGCTCCAGCAGTGTGGAGAGACATGGCTGGAGGCTTGCATCGTCCCCTAACAGGGACGCAGGTACGTTTTTTTTTTTTTCAACCTTCCCCTGCCTCCTGCCCTCCCAACCCTACTTACCTTCTGCTTCTTTTTTTTTCCGGGAGCGGACGCGCTGGAAACCCTTGTGTTCCCAGCGCGTCTGCTCCCGATGGCCGCCATGGAAAGGGAAAACGGACCCCCGTTTTCCCTTTCCCGGCGGCCATTTTCTTGGTCGTTTTTTTATAACTATGGGCCCCGGGGCATTACCTGAGTCGGTAATGCCCCCGCCGCTCGGGTCATACTGCTTAATTGAAGTTCTGATCTAGTGCTACCTGCCCTGCCACTCACCGGCTGCACACTCACTCTCAGCGACCTCCCCCACCATGCCACACAAGAGCTGACCTCGCTATCTTAACACAGACTCACCATCCCGCACTCTCCCTGCTTCACTCCACTCAACCAGCCTAATAGGATTCCTTATAGCCCTCACTATAATGACCGCTACACCGCCCCATACATACCTAGCTCTCCACACCCAGCACCCTGCACCAGACTCACTTGCAACATCACCAGACACCAACACTATACAATCTCTGCCACCTAGCCCAGCTACCAGACTCTGAAACCTCAGGATACGATCTAGTCCTAGGTACTTACCTGGTTCAACCACACCCATCACAACTAGAAACACCAGACTAGGCTCCCGCACTGCACCATTACCCCACTCTAAGTTAAGCAAATACACCTCCCCTCTCCCCCTCCCCCAACCTGCCTCTACTCTACCTCGCACTAAGCCCCCCACTACCACCCAAGATAAAAATATCGAAGGCACACTACACCCTCCTCTCAAATGTGCACTACTGAACACCCGATCCCTACCTGCGTATGCCCTAGAGATAAATGACCTCCTATCCACACTCAATCTGGACCTACTATGCATCACCGAAACCTGGCTCCATGATGCCTCCTGCTCAGCCATCGCACTAGCCCTACCCACAGGCTATTCCATCCTCAGGCAAGATAGATGTGACAAGATTGGAGGGGGAGTCACCCTTATCCATAAAGACTCTCTGTCCATCAGACTAGCAGACCCCACCACTGGGGGTGGAAAAGCTGATATCCTATCAGCCAAGCTCTCGCTCTCCCCCAATAATCTAATCAATATACACATTCTATATAGACCTCCCGGACTCCCAGCAGATTTCCAAGAACACCTCTACCACCGGATTAGCAATAACATCAAAAAGTCCTCCAAAATCCTCCTACTAGGAGACCTTAACTTAGGATATAATGATCCTAAAGATAAATCCGCCACAACCCTAGCGAAAGAACTTGCAGATCTAGGATTTGTTCAAGGAGTCCTCACCTCCACTCACTTCAAAGGCCACACCCTTGACTGGGTCATGGACCATAACTGTGCATCCCACATTATGGATAATACCCTCCTCCCCTGGATGGACCACACTTGTATAGAATTCCTTATCCCCATCAACCCCAAACCTAAAATCTCACCCATGCACCACCTGCCACAACAAGAAGCTCAAAAAAACTCAAAGCAGACAACCTGAGTCCGCAAATCAAAAATCCCTGCCTAGCACCGCTGTTCTTTCAGGACCCAAACATACTAAACTGATCTTTAATGAGACTCTCACCAATGCCATGCCATAACTCTATAGCCCCTCTTGAAAATAAGAAAGAAAAAAAGTCATTCCACTGCAACTCATGGTTCTCGGATGAACTCGAAACCCTCCGAACTCAAAAGCGTCAGGCGCAAAAAAGCTGGCAAAAGGATTCCAGTTACATAAATAAGAGCCTTTTCAAACAAATAGCCTTCCAATATTAAAAGGCCATTTAGCAGCTAAATCAAACTCCTTCAATGACAGGATCTCAAAGGCCAACTCCCAAGCTAAAGAATTATTTACAATCTTTAACAAACTAGTCACTCCCCCAGCTAGCACTGAAGAGATAACCAAAGACAAAGCCTGGTGCGCCAGCATTCAGTCTGCCATTCTCAACAAAATAAAACTCCTACAGAACAAAATCCAAAACCACTGCAAAACCCTCCTGAATCAAAAAAACAACCACTCTTCTCAAGACAAGTGTGGTAATCCCAACCACATTCAATTCACTTTCAGAGACGTCACTAAACTGGAGGTCCTCAATCTCATCAAAAACCTCAAACCATCCCTCTGCAAAGCTGACATCTGCCCTCCCAAACTCATCACGGAATGCACTAATGACCTAGCACCCCTGATTACTGCATTCATCAATGCATCCTTCCAAACAGGTACCGTCCCAGACAATCTCAAGGAAGCCTGGGTACGGCCACTCCTAAAAAAGGCCACGCTTGACCCAACAAATCCCAACAACTACAGACCTATAACGACAGTCCCGTTCCTCTTACAATTCCTAGACAAATCAGCTCACAACCAAATACAATCATACATGGAAGCTAACTCCATACTAGGCAAAAGACAATCCGGATTCTGTGTTGGGCACGGGACAGAATCCGCCTTATTGGACCTAAAAAATAAAATCTCTCAGATCATGGATAAAGGCAAACCTGCACTGATCCTCCTACTTGATCTATCAGCTGCATTTGACTTGGTAGATCACCAAACTCTTACCACTCACCTCACCCATGCAGCTCATTTCTCTAAACAAGCAGCATCTTGGATTACATCCTTCCTGGAAGGCAGAGCCATGAAGGTCTACTCAGACACAGCAAACGCAGACCCCACTACCATCAACTGCGGTGTCCCCCAAGGATCCTGTACAGCCCCCACCATCTATAACCTCTCACAAAACCCCTCTTCGACCTACCGGACTCTATGGGTATAGCATATACCAACTATGCAGACGATACCCAAGTACTTATTCCCCTATCTGGACTCTATCACCCAGACACCACGACCCTTTAGAACATCTATGCCACTATCCAAGCCTGGATGGCAATCAATGGCCTGTGTCATAACGGGGAGAAGACTGAAATCCTCATCCTTGGCCTAACAAACACTATCACGAAGCTAAGCCCCCAATACGCCAACTTCAATATAGATAACACTACCATCCCGGTATCATCTACCCTCAAGACTCTAGGTGTTCACATTGACGCAAATCTATCGATGAACAAACAAGTCAGTGCCATAGCCTCTGCATCTGCACTCAGCACCAAACTCATCAATGCCATTAAACCATACCTATCCACCCTCAACCGTCTGGCCATAGCCAGAGCTACTATAGGCGCCAAACTCGACTTCTGTAACGCCCTCTTAGCTGGCACCTCCGCCAAGAACATTCAAAGACTACAAACGACACAAAACAATGCACTCAGATCCACGCTAAGCATCCCTAGAAGAGACCACAAATCTCACGCCAGACGTGAAGCACGTTGGCTCCAGGTCAAAGACTGTATCACTCTGAAAATCTTCACCATCACACACAGATGTATCTACAAAACCACCCCAACATACCTATCTGAAGCAGTATCCAGGACCACATCCACTCGCCCCACCAGAGCCCAGTACACCAACCAGCTACACTTACCACACATAAAGAGAGTTACAGCTGGAGGTCTAGGCTTCTCCTACATTGCACCAAAACTTTGGAACTCTCTTCGGCCACCCTTAGAGCCGAAACTTCCATCACTGTCTTCCGCAACAACCTCAAGGCCACTTTCCTCAACTAACCTTGCCCGGGTACCCTTGATTGTAACATAACACAAATGTATATCTATATTGTAACCTGTACTTATATTACCAGTCACTATATAACTATTTTGTACCCTGGATATATATTGCCAATGACTATGTAACTAAGATTTGTACTGTAAGTCCTCGGACTTTTGTGCGCTATATAAATACGAATAAAACAAACAAATAAAATAAATATAATCAACATTATTTTCAGAGGCAATCCTAACAAAAACCTCTTAAAGTAGGTCAAAAAAGCAGTTGATGACAAATGCGACCTTCCCCAATAGATGTTAACAATTAAGAACAAATGTGTATTACTTCTCAGCTTGATTCTTTGAATAAAGGGCGTATTAGAATCATACATGGATACTTTGAATCCCCTTGATTTCTTGGCTGCTATCATGAGTCCTGCCATGGGTCTGCCTCGTGGCAGGCACAAGGCTGGTTCGAGGAATATCTCGTAACCATCCCAAATGGGGGCCTCCACCAGCCAGGTTTCTTGCAAAACCACTATATCAAATCCCTCAAGCTCTGTAGTTTGTGCATTCGTAAAGTGCGTAAATCCAGGTGTATTCCAACATATTAGCTGGATTGTTTCTTTTAATGCGGATTGTTATGCATGGACTAACTGGTAACTTCCTACATTGTTTCGGCCATTAGTGTTGGTGCCATAGATACGCGGGGTCCACTTCTTGGATCCCAACATTACTCCTTCTGTTGTTCGTGGATCTTCTTGATATAAGTTAAAGCCCATTTGGACGAGAACATACCTTGCATGCCACATTAGATCTGCCAGGATAGTTGAGCGGACAGAGATTCGGGATCGAGAAAGCTCTTGATCTTCCAGAAACTCAACTCTGTCGATATCTGGCGTTATATTCCTTAGTTGGGGTATTTTCTTATATTTATGACACTTGATCGATTCAAATCAAACTGCTGGAATGGGTGGTCTCTACATTCCAAATGAAGCAATGGTTGTTGTTTTGTGCAACTGCTCTTGATTTGAATGTATAATCTTTAATCGTATTCATATTTTTTCCATTGCAATGAATGCCTCATATTGTCTGTATCCAATGTCTCCTTACTTGAGATTGTCAAGTTGACTCCCACTGAGGAACTATGTGTTAGTGTTTTTGAACTTCCTTGTCCATTACAATTTGAGTATTTTCTTTTAGCCTATTGGCCATGCATCGTTCTACAGTTTTGTTTATTTCATCTCTCATTTGAGCCTCAGTTAACCCACTTAACCTTGGCTCTACAGGTTCAACAACACGGGGTATCTGGGATTGAGGTATTTCTTTCTCTCTCATGGCAGCTTCTTCAGCTACTAGATCATTCAATGATTTGTAGAACAAGCTAGGAGTAACTTTATCTTTGTTACTTACAACCAGAAGTAACAATTGACCACTACTTTCATTGCCCAGCTTTTGCTTTTCAGTAGTTACTTTTGCAGCACTTGTTATCTTCAAGAATCATCTGGTTTTTGCCCTTACTTTACAGGCCTTCTTTTACTACCCTTTTTCGGTACTTGCCTCTCTTTGGTGTGGTTGTTATGCTCTATGGCCAGTTTTAGGGGTACACTGGGCAAACCATTTTGTTCTTTCTCACTAGTAATATCATCAATAGTTATCACTGTATTTATAATATTTGTGTGCTGCCCACCAATATTACCATTGGCACCATTCTGTGGCTGAAGTTGTGCAGCTACCACAGGTTCTTTAGGGAGAGTTACCCCACTGAAGTTATACTGTTTTAACTGCAGTAATGTCTTGTTTCTTTGTTCATGTAGGAATTCAGTCTGAATCCCCGAGTCTTTTGACCCGCAGTGTATAAATATCTCATACTGAGGCTGACACTCTCTTGTTTCACCCGTTACCTGGCTGCCATTATTTTGATTTGTTAATTTGGTTAGTAGTGTAGTCTGGTAATTTAGCTTTTGATCCATAGCTTCGTACAACTTGGCTAAAGATAACAAAGCTGTATTCATGGCAAATAGAGTCATACTCATATCTGCCTGGCAAATGGCCTCCTCTTCATAATTTTCAACCGGCTTCATAGATCGAGATCCTTCACAGAGATTTATCGGCTGCCTGGGAGTTGGGGGAACAAAAGAGAGTGAATTTACAAATGCTTCCTCTTCTGAGCACTCAGACAAGTCAAGGGACGTTTTAGTCTTTCGACTTACTGGCGTTTCTGTAACATTCTCCTCCTCAAATCTCGGCATGATAGAGTCGCTGGGATTTTGCATTTGAATTGGGGACAGGTTATCTACCTGCATTAGGTCCCCTGTGATAGAGTGGACAAAAACAACTTCCTCCTCATTGGCAGAGGCAGAGCTAAAATTCATGAAATTCAGCGCTTCCTCATCCACTTGTCCTGTAATATGCACGCTTTGGTAGGCTTCCCTAAGTCTCTTGACACAATCTCACCGACACAGGTAAGTGCAATTAACTTTCTTTATTGGCGAGACCCCACAGCCTCTAGCTGCGGCTCCCCTCGCTCAACGGCCACTGTGGAATCTTGATTGCTGAACGTGCATCAACATTCCACCAGTGTGCCTATGCACGAGCCCGTGCATATTACAACATATCCTCTTCCCTTGGATAAAAATGTTGGCACCAAATTTTTTTTTTCAACAATGGAAAACGAAACAAACATCACATGACATGTCATAACTTCAACTTACTTTAACAGCTGTATCCATACAAGTAGCATGGGTAATATTAAATGTACCTCACTCTTAACAAACATAATCCCTAAATGTTATGGGACGTCCACAGCTCCTACCTGCACGATCCCTTTGTTGAACTGCATCAGGTTGCTGAGCCATAGCAGTCTGAAATTCCACATTGACCTGTGGATCAACAGGACCTAGGATTGGTACCCCCTCTTGCTGTTCACCCCCGATGGGTTGTGAACCCAGAGGATTATAATCCAGCGCTATTTCCTGTGAATCCTCCTCACATTCCACACCATCCCTGTCCACACGTCTGCATCCATCCACCACCACTCGCCTCTTACTCCAAACAGAGCCATCCTCCAAGTGCACATGCCCTTTTCCAACTTTAACAACCTTCCTTAAGGGCATAAAAGTGCTGTATCCTTTATGCACTAGCCTAGGATTCTTTATGTACACCTGATCCCCAGGCTTTACCTTCAACTCCTTCCTACTCATTTGTGAGGACCCCATAGCCAGGGTTCTCAACATTGTACCTGCCTTCCTGCCCCTCATTAGTTCAAATGGAGATCTTCCCATAAGCATGGCAGGAGTTCTCCGATATGCAGCCAGGTATTGTGTCACAACTTCTTGCCAGTTCAAACCATTGGCCAAAGCCAATTGTATGGCTGACTTAATCGTGCCATTGGCCCTTTCAACCAGACCATTTGCCGAAGGATTGTACAGAGCTGTCCTATAGTGAGAAATGGCATGCTTTTCCAAGAATTCTCTCATGGCTCTAGAGGTGAACTGCACACCATTATCCGTAACTAAACTTGCCGGTAAACCCTCACGGTCAAATACTTTCCTCAGAAAATCAATTACGGTATTGGTCGTAACATCTGAACACGCTGCCACCTCAATCCACCTGGACGTATAATCCACCAACACCAACATATATCTGGACTCAGGCTCTAAACAGTCAAACGGACCCATAATGTCCAAAGCCAATTTCGACCATACCTGCTATGGAACCTCAACAGGATGCACCGGTTGTGGATGCAGTACCTTGCTCTTATAACTGACAGAACACGCTTGACACTCTTTCACCACCTGTTCCACATCCTTGTCCATTGACGGCCACCAATACTCCTCTCTCAATCTCCTTTTGGTCAAAGATCAGCCCAAATGACCTTCATGTGCCAATTCCACCATTCTTCCCCTCAAACTTATCGGGGGGTATCAATCTACTACCCCTAGACACACCCCAGGGACCTTCTGCTAATTCCTGGAGAAACTGGACATAACCTTTCCCTTCCGGCCTTTCCTTCACAGTGTGCCACCCCTTCACCAGACCTTCCCTAATCCACTTTAACTGAATGTCATCCTCACAGTCCTGATCCCACACCGACTTCTCCACAGCAGAAGTGACCAAAGCAACCTGACACTCCTGCAAATCATCCTCCTTAACTACTCCCCCCTCACTGTCCTCCTCTACAACTAGCAAACGGGACAAACAATCCGCAACAACATTAAACTTCCCCGGAAAATACTGCAAGGAAAAATTGTAATCTTGTAACTGTACTGACCACCTCACAATCCTCGGGGATACTGCCATGACTCCCTTGGAAGAAAATACCTGTACCAACGGTTTATGGTCCGTTCTGACTACATAGGGTATGCCCCACACAAATGTCCTGAAATGTTTTGAAGCCCACAGCACTGCCAAAGTCTCTTTCTCTATTACAGAGTACCTGGTTTCCACATCTCTCAAGGTCCTCGAAGCAAAGGCCACCGGGACCCATTCACCATTAATGCATTGCTCTAGCACTGCCCCTAGGCCCACCTCACTTGCATCCACCGTCAATGCAGTTCTATTTTTTGGGTCAAATGATTTCAGACATGGAGCCTTCTCCACCTCCCTCTTAACCAACTCAAATTCTGCCGCACACTCCGCAGACCATACAAATCTTACACACTTCCTCATAAGAGCTCTCATGGCCACAGTTTTTTCCGCATAATTTGAAACAAATTTAACATAATACTCTGCAAGACCCAGAAAAGCCCTTAGCTGATCCTTATTAACCGGAGCTGGCGTATACCTCAACACTTGTACCAACTCCCTTTTTGGACTTACACCTCGTGGACTCAATGTGTGTCCCAAATATGTGACCTCCTCTACCCCCACTTGACACTTTGTTAATTTTACAGTCAGACCTCTCTCTTTAAGAATCTGCATGACCTTCCTTACCCTTGCATCATGTTGCTCCCTGCTGCTGCCCCAAACCAAAATGTCATCTTGAAAGTAGCTGACACCCACAACCCCTTCAAACAACTGATGCATCAGCCTCTGAAATACTGCCGAAGCCGAAGCCAAACCAAAAGGCATGCGACAAAATCTGAACGCCCCAAACGGAGCCACAAATGAAGTAAGGGGTTTAGATTCAACATGCAGGTCAATTTGGTGATACGCCGTTGACAAATCAAAAGTTGAAAAATATTTAGCTTCACCCAACGTCAACAGCAACTCATTAATATTTGGCAAAGGATGCCGATCCATCCATATGCTTGCATTTAATTCCCGGAGATCCACACACATTCTGATGCTGCCGTCACTCTTCTTCACTAAAACCACAGGAAACAACCACTCCGAAGCCTCAATGGGTTCTATTATTCCTGCCAACTGCAACTTAGACAATTCCGCCTTAAATGCCTCCCTCACTGAAACTGGCACCCCCCTCACCTTATGAACTCTAGGAACTGCACCCTTCTTCAACACAATGCGATGCGTAAAGCCCCTAAGCTTCCCCAGGATGTCAGAAAATACCTCAGGAAACTCACTCATAAGCACTGTAGGGGTAACTCTTACGTCCTTCTCTTCCCTTCCCTCCATGACACTGAGAACCGGTTCTTTTTCACCTGGATGAATTTGTATTTTTAGTGCAGCCTGCTCATCCCAACCCAACACACTTGTCCCTTTTTGAGCCACATACAATTTACCTAAGGTTTGCCTTCCTTTGAATGAAAAATTTGACCAATCATAACCAAGTAGGTCAATGGAACTTTGCCCATATGCATACGGTCTGATGTCTGGAGCCAACAAAGTAGAGATCGGTTTACCCAAAACCTCCTGATACACATCCGGAGACACCAGGGTATAAGGTGACCCAGAATCCACCAGCATATCCACAGGGTGCTGGTCCACCAATACCGACACCCATGGACCCTTCCGCCCACCCCCCTCCACATGTAATATGACACTCTGTTTGGGGCCCCCACCTGATGCTCCCTCCAGCCCCATGGTAAACTCTTCTGTAGTTACATTTGCGACCACTTGCCCTTTACACATTCGTGCAAAATGGCCCATCCTTTTACATTTCCTGCACTCTACATTGCTAGCCGGACAGGATTTCGAATCCACTGTGTGTCTTGACCAACCACAATTTTTGCACACCTCTTTACCTTTAGGTGCTCTATTCCCTTGTACAACCCCTTTGTCCACACCCTTCTTGCTCCTTGACACCACCTCATGCACCGTCTCCCTATTTCCATCCCTTTCAGTAACAATCTGTACACTCGCCTTGGAGGCTTCAATTGCTCTAGCAATCTCCAAAACCTTATCAAGTGACGGATCGCTCTCAAACCACAATCTCTCTCTAATTTTTTGATTTGACATTTTCATCATAATCTGATCCCTTATATGTTCCTCACCGTTACCCGGGAACCCACATGTAGCCATGAGCGCACGTAAGGCAGTAACATATGAATCTATACTTTCCGCAGAACCTTGTGCCCTAGAGAAAAAAGTATACCGCTCTAAAACCACATTAACTCTTTTTCCAAAACGTACTTGCAGTTTCTTCAAAGCCGTCTCATAGGCACTTACCACCATTTCCCCTTCACCTCCCCCTTGAACCATTACATTCTCTCCAGGCAGGTGACGAAAAACTCTCAAGCCCTCAGTACCAATACAATTAAGCAAAGCAGCCTCCTTTTCATCATCGTTGAACTTTGCCCCACCCGCAGCCCGCAAATATACCTTAAAGGCATCTACCCACTGCTCCCAAGGCGCAACCGGCTCTCCTGGGTTAGGCAGAAATGCTGGTGGAGGCCTAGCAGCTGTATGCAACATGGCCGAATTTACTGCCCAAGACCTTGTGCCCACCAAAATAACCTACACAAAACTGTGCTTTTAAGTGCCCCCTATAATCAGAGAAATGTCCTCTCTGTCACTTTGAGTCAGTGGTCACAACACCAACCAAAGTGACCGCATCCGGATATCTTCCCCTGTAGCCTTGTGAGCGTGCACCCCCACGCATATGCAGTACAGCCAGGTCCTAGCACAGGGTGAGTCACAACCAATGATGTATTTTTCCAGCACTGGGTAAGTCACAGCGCCAACCAAAGTGACCGCACACGGATATCTTCCCCTGTAGTCTTGTGAGCGTGCACCCCCACGCATATGCAGTACAGCCAGGTCCTGGCACAGGGTGAGTCACAACCAATGATGTACCCAACGATATGCACACTCCCGGCCCCAGCCAAGCTGCCTTAACTTGTCTGGGCCCAATGGAGTAGGGTGTCCTAACCTTACCAGCCACACCCTTCCAGATCCACCTTAAATCTGAACTGTGGCTCTTCAACTTGCCACGTAGCTGACGGTGTTCTCCTCCTGTCTTCTCTCATCCACCAGCCGCCACAGAAAGCTGCTAAGAAAGCACACTGTGCACTGCCACCTCAGCCCCTCCTGCTTCCCTGGAGCGACCGCAGGCAGCGCTGAGCGGCGCAGGCATCACCGCAGCCCCTCCTCGTTAGCTGAGAAGACTCAGACCACGCTAAACTGCATAGCGTAACACGCTGTCGGGGCGGAGCCAACTGCCGGAAGGACTGCTGATGCCCGTAATCACAGCCTGTCCTGGATCCTCAATCACGTTGGGCAGCCCAACGCAGGGACGCCACCGGGGGCGGGGCCAACTGCCGGCGGACAGCAAATGCAGGTGCGCTCCGCGCACAGGCCTCCGATCCACCCGCAGCGGGGCCCCGACTGAACCCCGCACACTCAGACACAGAAAGCTGCCCACGGCAAACCGGCGGCAACAGTTCCTCGTCCTCCGCTCCTCCACGGGGCAAACGCCCGCTCGGCCTATATTGGATCAGGCCTGTAGCAACAGCCCCAACGAATCCAGGCAACCGGCGGCAAAGCGGCAGCACGCCGACTGGGCACCCGAACAGCTAATCGACCTCCGCTCCTCCACAGGGCAGCCGCCCGCCCGGCCCTGCACCGGATCAGGCCCGCAGCAGCAGCTCCAAGAGATCCAGCGCCGGTCGGCCCCCGTCCGCACCGACTGCGCCTTAGACGATGGGGAGCCAAACAGCCGATCCGCACACACGTGGGACAGGGTCTCGTCACAATCCTGGTCCTCGTCACCAATGACACAATCTCACCGACACAGGTAAGTGCAATTAACTTTCTTTATTGGCGAGACCCCACAGCCTCTAGCTGCGGCTCCCCTCGCTCAACGGCCACTGTGGAATCTTGATTGCTGGACGTGCATCAACATTCCACCAGTGTGCCTATGCTTGAGCCTGTGCATATTACAACATCTCTGTTGTGACTCCACAGAACAGAGTTTGGGAGGACATTCAATGATCTTTTCAAGGGTTTTATGTGTCAGAACTTTATTCTCCTCACAACGTCCTCACAACGTCACAACGAGACCCCCATCGACGTGGAGAGGGCAGGAGCCCCCCACCACCGTCCAGGATCGCAGGACGTCCAGGATCGCAGCGGAGACCCGACGGAGGCGGCGTGTTCCCCTCACAGGATCCGCAGAAGAATTCTGCCATCTGCCCCCCCTGGGCACCCCCCTGCATCGGGCCATCTGCTCCCCCTGGGCACCTCAGCACAGAAGCCCCTACCGCCTCCTGCGCCCATAGAAACACGCGCGCCGACATTTTTTCAAAAAACAAGATGTCGGGCGCGATGCGGCCCGAAAGCGAGGCTTAGCATTTCACGTTGCCTAGCAACGGTGTGTAGGCTGCTTTTAAGCCCACACATCCGCCGGCAGGCGGAAGCCGGCGGCCACTCAAGGCCAACATAAGGCCGTCTGCCCTGTTTGCCCCCCTCAGACCCCCATCGACGTGGAGAGGGCAGGAGCCCCCCACCACCGTCCAGGATCGCAGGACGTCCAGGATCGCAGCGGAGACCCGACGGAGGCGGCGTGTTCCCCTCACAGGATCCGCAGAAGAATTCTGCCATCTGCCCCCCCTGGGCACCCCCCTGCATCGGGCCATCTGCTCCCCCTGGGCACCTCAGCACAGAAGCCCCTACCGCCTCCTGCGCCCATAGAAACACGCGCGCCGACATTTTTTCAAAAAACAAGATGTCGGGCGCGATGCGGCCCGAAAGCGAGGCTTAGCATTACACGTTGCCTAGCAACGGTGTGTAGGCTGCTTTTAAGCCCACACATCCGCCGGCAGGCGGAAGCCGGCGGCCACTCAAGGCCAACATAAGGCCGTCTGCCCTGTTTGCCCCCCTCAGACCCCCATCGACGTGGAGAGGGCAGGAGCCCCCCACCACCGTCCAGGATCGCAGGACGTCCAGGATCGCAGCGGAGACCCGACGGAGGCGGCGTGTTCCCCTCACAGGATCCGCAGAAGAATTCTGCCATCTGCCCCCCCCTGGGCACCCCCCTGCATCGGGCCATCTGCTCCCCCTGGGCACCTCAGCACAGAAGCCCCTACCGCCTCCTGCGCCCATAGAAACACGCGCGCCGACATTTTTTCAAAAAACAAGATGTCGGGCGCGATGCGGCCCGAAAGCGAGGCTTAGCATTACACGTTGCCTAGCAACGGTGTGTAGGCTGCTTTTAAGCCCACACATCCGCCGGCAGGCGGAAGCCGGCGGCCACTCAAGGCCAACATAAGGCCGTCTGCCCTGTTTTGCCCCCCTCAAACCCCCATCGACGTGGAGAGGGCAGGAGCCCCCCACCACCGTCCAGGATCGCAGGACGTCCAGGATCGCAGCGGAGACCCGACGGAGGCGGCGTGTTCCCCTCACAGGATCCGCAGAAGAATTCTGCCATCTGCCCCCCCTGGGCACCCCCCTGCATCGGGCCATCTGCTCCCCCTGGGCACCTCAGCACAGAAGCCCCTACCGCCTCCTGCGCCCATAGAAACACGCGCGCCGACATTTTTTCAAAAAACAAGATGTCGGGCGCGATGCGGCCCGAAAGCGAGGCTTAGCATTACACGTTGCCTAGCAACGGTGTGTAGGCTGCTTTTAAGCCCACACATCCGCCGGCAGGCGGAAGCCGGCGGCCACTCAAGGCCAACATAAGGCCGTCTGCCCTGTTTGCCCCCCTCAGACCCCCATCGACGTGGAGAGGGCAGGAGCCCCCCACCACCGTCCAGGATCGCAGGACGTCCAGGATCGCAGCGGAGACCCGACGGAGGCGGCGTGTTCCCCTCACAGGATCCGCAGAAGAATTCTGCCATCTGCCCCCCCTGGGCACCCCCCTGCATCGGGCCATCTGCTCCCCCTGGGCACCTCAGCACAGAAGCCCCTACCGCCTCCTGCGCCCATAGAAACACGCGCGCCGAAATTTTTTCAAAAAACAAGATGTCGGGCGCGATGCGGCCCGAAAGCGAGGCTTAGCATTACACGTTGCCTAGCAACGGTGTGTAGGCTGCTTTTAAGCCCACACATCCGCCGGCAGGCGGAAGCCGGCGGCCACTCAAGGCCAACATAAGGCCGTCTGCCCTGTTTGCCCCTGTTCGCTCCGGGGAGCTACTGTTACTGCTAGTCCCCTGACCCACGCAAAGTTCAAAGGCAAACTCCGCATTACGGAAAAACATTTTTTAATGCACTGAACGCGGATGATCGTATATATACTGGACATTATTCCATGTGAGTACTGCTACTGTTAAACTGCTATGCTATATCTAGCCACAGTAGTGCTCCCCTGTTACCCCTGTCACGTGCTATGCCCTGGATCAGACACCCATTGTCCTATATTGTGCTTTTGATAGTTATATGGTTCATGCTATGCCTGGTGTGTGTCTCACGGTAACCCACAAGTGAATTGTGCCCCATGGTCGCCTACAGGCCAGTTTAGAATTGTATTGTTCCCTATGGTCGCCCACAGACCAGTTTAGAATTGTATTGTGCCCCATGGTCGCCCACAGACCACACTTCAGTATTGTGCCCCATGGTCGCCTACAGACCAGTTTAGAATTGTATTGTGCCCTATGGTCGCCCACAGACCACACTTCAGTATTGTGCCCCATGGTCGCCTACAGACCAGTTTAGAATTGTATTGTGCCCTATGGTCGCCCACAGACCACACTTCAGTATTGTGCCCCATGGTCGCCTACAGACCAGTTTAGAATTGTATTGTGCCCTATGGTCGCCCACAGACCACATTTCAGTAGTGTGTGCCCCTTGGTCAAAATGCTTTTTTGTGATACTGACTGCCCCAAACTGCCCTGATTTACTTTGTGATCTGAGCTACAGCGTTTTTGCCCACCTACCTGTACATCTCTTGTTTACCAATGCAGCCCCCTAGCCCACACCCAAATGCGCCTACACACATCCCTTCCACTTTTTCCATCTTTCTCACATCCCTCTCCTTTTTGGCCACCTGCAACATGCTGCATGCGCACCCAAACCAACATGCCCACCTTTGCCCTACCCCACAATCTGATCTCATACACAACACACCACCATATGCACTCCATCCCACACTCAACCTCCTTACCGATCAGGTCGAACACCACCCACTCCACCTCAGGCTCTGTAGACTAAGAACTCGCACCAAACACCTCCTTACTCTCCGCAGTACTCCACACTCCACACTCCTTAGGAACTACAGACTCAGCTCTCGCACCCATACTTCAGCCGCCCAGACTTCCTTCCCTGACCACGCTCACTACCTTAGCTCTCATCACGCTGCATGTGCCACGCCCAAGCCTCACACACCCAAATTCACACCGCCCACCCCCAGCACCACCAACACTCACACTCTACATCCAAATTTAAGATGCGCTCTCATCAACGCGCGCTCTGTCCATGCCCATGCCATTGAAATCAATGACCTTATCACCACCCACAATCTCGACATACTTGCCATTTCCGAAACCTGGCTCCATGAAGCCTCCAGTCCTTCCATTCACCTCGCTCTCCCTGAAAACTATACCATCCTTAAACAGGACCGTAAAAACTTAAAAATTGGTGGTGGCGTGGCCCTCATCTTTAAGGACACCCTCTCCATAAGAATGTGTAATCAACAATGGGACAATAACGCCGATCTCCTCACTGCCAAACTAGCCCTTTCACCTAATTGCACCATAAACTTCTTTATCACCTACAGACCACCAGGATCTCCCCTTGACTACCAAAAGCAGCTCCTCCAAAACATAGGCAACAACCTCAAAAGCACCACCAAAAGCATCCTTCTAGGGGACATTAATCTTGGCTTAGCTGACCCGAAGGACAAAGCAGCCGCAAATTTAGCCAAAGAATTATCTAACATGGGGTTCGAACACAAAATTACTGCACCCACTCACAGCAAAGGCAGATCCATTGACTGGCTAGCTGATCACAACTGCTCATCTGCAATTACCTCCATCTCAGCCCTTCCATGGACGGACCATCACCTCATCCAATTCACCATTCCTACCACGCCCACTCATAAAACCTTAACTCATGCCCCACCCGCTAAAGTAAGAAGCTCCAAAAAACTCACTGCTGCCAACCTCGCCCCTCTCCTTGATACCCCGCAACTCAAGCATCCTTTCCCCCTTGACCCCACATCTCTAGCTAACATCTACTCCAGCACACTCACTCAAGCCATCGATTTCATTGCCCCGCTAGAAGAAAAAAAAGGAAAAAAATCAATACACTGCAATTCTTGGTTCACTGAAGAACTATCCGTCCTACGCACTAAGAAACGCAAAGCCCTATCCAGGTGGCAAGCAGCGCCTAACCAATCCTCGCTTAATGACTTTAAAGAGATCTCTCTGACCTACAAAAAAGCCATATTCCTTGCTAAATCCGAATCCTACAACCAGAGAATCACTAATGCCAGTTCCAAATCAAGAGAAATTTTCTCCATATTCAAAGAACTCACCACACCAGCCTCCAGCCCAGACGAAATCATCAAGGATGAAGCATGGTGTACAGGCATCCAGGCTGCTCTCCTCAACAAAGTTAAATTACTCCAAGACAAAATAGCCTCCCAACGCAAAGCTCTCAACACCCCCACCTGCCCGCCCATACCTCTCACCTACAACTCTCCTTCACAAACACCCCTCTTTGCCTTCAGAGAAGTCTCAGAGACGGAAGTCAAGGACCTCCTTAAAAAAATCAAACCCTCCACATGCAAAGGGGATATCTGCCCACCCTCCGTAATCAAAGAGTGCGCAGAATACCTCACCCCCATCATCACGGCTTTTATCAATGCCTCTTTCGCGTCTGGAAGTGTACCACAATGCCTAAAAGAAGCCTGGGTCCGCCCACTCCTAAAAAAACCCTCCCTCGATCCTTCCTCCCCTAACAACTATCGCCCCATCACCACCGTCCCCTTTCTCCTTAAAATCCTAGACAAAGCCGCACACAATCAAATCCAACACTACCTGGAAACCAACACCATCCTAGGAAAAAGACAGTCAGGTTTCCGCAAAGGCCATGGGACTGAATCTGCTCTTCTAGATTTAAAAAATCAAATTACTAAAATAATGGACACAGGCAAACCTGCCCTCCTCCTCCTACTCGACCTTTCAGCAGCATTCGATCTGGTCGACCACAGCATTCTCACATCGCACCTCTCCACTGCTGCACACTTCTCTCACAAGGCTACCACGTGGATCACATCCTTCCTTGAAGGCAGGGCCATGAAAGTGTACTCTGACCAGGATAGCGCCCCCCCCACCACTATCAATTGTGGCGTCCCACAAGGGTCCTGCACCGCACCGACCCTCTACAACCTATTCACCAAACCCCTCTTTGACTTACTGGACTCCCTCAACATAGCGTATACCAACTACGCTGATGACACGCAGGTCCTCCTCCCCCTCTCTGGAGACTACGACCTTGACTCAGAAGCCCTCATCAAAATCTACTCGACTATCCAAACATGGATGGCTATCAATGGTCTCTGCCTAAACGGAGACAAAACCGAAATCATCATCCTAGCCCCTAACAAAACGCTAACCAAACTCAGCCCCGATTATTCGCACATGAACATCGACAGTATTAGCATACCTGTCTCCTCTGCCGTCAAGACCTTAGGAGTCTACATTGACGCGACACTCTCAATGACAAGACAAACCAGCGCCATTGCCTCAGCTTCTGCTCTGACTACCAAACTCATCTACGCCATAAAACCCTACCTCACCACGCCCAACTGCCTCTCCATAGCCAGAGCTACGATAGGAGCCAGATTAGACTACTGTAACGCCCTCCTGGCAGGCACTTCGTCGAAAAACCTAAACAGGCTCCAAATAGTGCAAAACAATGCCCTCCGTGCTGCACTACACATTCCCAAAACTGACCATATCTCACAGGCCAGAAGACGCGTCCACTGGCTCCCAGTCAAGGAAAGGATCAACTTTAAAATCCTCACCCTCACACACAAATGCATCAATCACACAGCACCCCCCTACCTATCTGAAACTATAACCAAGAACTCCTCCATCCGCCCCAGAAGAAGTCATCACGCCAACCAACTCCAAGTACCCACTGTAAAAAGAGCCAAAGCCGGCGGCATTGGCTTCCCTCACATAGCACCTAAGCTCTGGAATGCCCTCCCCAACTCGCTCAGAGCAGAACCATCGCTGTATCTCTTTCGCAAATCCCTCAAAACCACGCTATTCAACTAACTCCTCCTTCCCTACACCCACTTCAGCTCGCACGCATCTGATACGAAAAGTTTTCGACACGAAATGCTTGCTGTAATGAAAATTGCTTTGTAACCATCTTCCTTCCATTGTAACCAGACTATGTATGTATTCATGTAACAGCGCCACGATGCCCCCGGGCTGACGTGCGCTTTAAATAAATCCGAATAAATAAATAAATAAATAAATAACGTTTACTTTCGTGCTCCACAGTGGTGTCTGATATTATGTTGCCAATACCCAAACTTAACGTTGCTGGCACATTGGCCTTAATCGCAGCTACTTCAATGTCAAGTCGGCTATTCAACTCAAGGAGTCTGTCTTGACTTGGGAGACTACCTTTCATCTGATGCATTTGGTGGGCTTCATCCCCCAGACCCACACTCTGATTATAATATAAACGGATGGCAGACCCCTTTGAAGTCAAACGAATCCTGTTTTTATTCACCATTTTCTTATCACCTAGGCGAGTTATCACCTTTTTTTTGTGGTTGTTCGTTCATTTGTGTGTGCGTGTTTACAACATTGTCTTTTGGGTTCACAGTGGTTCCTTCTTTAAATAGTGACATTATCACAACAGGCATACCAGATTTCCACGTATATGGACCCTTTTCCATTTTAACACAGTTAAGAACCTACTACACACTTATGTGCGCCACCAAATGGCCTCTTTCACTGTAAAATGAAAATATGATACCAACATACTTTAGTCTGCTCAAGAATATACTTAACTTTATACCAAAAGCATTAAGCTACTTAGCAATGCATGCTTTCTAAAGGAGATTTCAAACTTAAATCAACAATTTGCTTTCCTATTACTTGTACACAGTGAAGCATCAAAGCAGCAGTATCAGATACTTCTTACCCTTGTATTGGCTGCTCCTAGACAGGGCTCAATCCTCCGTTTTTTTTATTTATTATTATTTTTTTTTAATATTAGAGCCCACAATGAAAAGCCTTTTTTTACACGTTATATTTTGATTATTTGTGAAGGTGGAATTTGCTCCACGCTCCCAGCTCTCCAGCTAGACAGCAAGACAGCAGGCAAAAACACTTGCCAAAAGCACTTCCTAAATGTGCGCGCGCAAATGCGTGTGCACAGTGCTTATGACTATTTCCGGGTGGGAGGGCGGGATCAGTGCTATAACAAAGACAGACAGAGTAACATTACTAAAAGTAATGGTAAAAGTCTATGTTATTAGTCTTTGTTGCACTACGAGCCAATGGCAATCCAAGGAAGTCGTACCAATCCAATCCGCAGCCCAGAATCACGGCACCAATCCAAACGAAATCACGGCAGTAAAGTTGCTGAAACGCTGTCACAATTCCAAACGGGCAGAAGGTCACAGCGAGACAGTAGACAAAAACACTTGCCAAAAGCACTTCCCAAATGCGCGTGCACAGTGCTTATGACTACTTCCGGGTGGGAGGGCGGGAGTGCGGGATCAGTGCAGTCCAATCCGCAGCCCAGAATCACTGCACCAATCCAAACGAAATCACGGCAGTAAAGTTGCTGAAACGCCGTCACAATTCCAAACGGGCAGCAGGTCACAGCGAGACAGCAGGCAAAAACACTTGCCAAAAGCACTTCCCAAATGCGTGACTTACATTGAAATGCAGTCACAAGTTAGCGGTGCTCGATTAAACGGCCTATCCTCACACATCCCAGGCAAAGGGAACAGCATTCAACCCGGACCCTGAGCGTCGGCGCTGGCAGTGCACACAAAACTGATTAAGGAGGGCTGGAGAGTGCTCCTTTCCACAAGCCAGTGAGAGTCACTGACTATGTGATAGGTCTTCGGGGGAGAATGTTACGCATGATGGCAGAAGCAGCAGATAACTTGGAAGCAGGTCAGGCTCTGGCAGGGGAGTTGCTAGGTCTGGAAAATACCCGGGGCTAAGCTGATGTCAGTACTGTTGGGACTGGGGGCTATCTAGGCTTTTGGCTGTAGCTCCTGAGATTCTATCCGGGGCTACAACCAAAAGATTAGGGGCTATAGCCCCCTTAGCCACCCCCTAGCAACGCCCCTGGGCTCTGGTGAAGCATTGGCATGACCAGAAGGCCAACAGGGTTGAGTTTACTCAAGACCAGCTAGTTCTAGTTATGGTACCTACAAGGCAGAGGGCCTTACATGACAAATGGATAGGACCCTTCAAGCATGTGGGTTAACTTGGAGAGGTCAACTATCTGGTGGATTTAGGCAATCCTAAGGAGACTTACAGAGTCTTTCACACCAACCGCCTAAAGACTTATGTCTCAAGACCAGAAGTGGGAGCTTTGCTTCTAGCTTCAGCTCAAGAGGAGGAGGAGAGTGAATCTCTACCTGACCTACTCAGAGGCCAGCCTTTAGATGAGAAAATATAAGGAGTTAATCTCTCTTCTAATTTGACACCTGATCAACAGGAGGAGTGCAAGTTTCTGTTAAATCAGTTTACCTCCCTGTTTGCACTATCACCAGGCTTGACCCCTTGGGGCCAGCATGATATTCAAACTGGTGACTGTTTACCTGTTAAAAGCAGGGGTTATAGGATGTCAGGACATGTAAGATCCCACATAAAGGAAGAGGTCAACAAGATGCTTGATCTTGGGGTAATAGAGCACTCTACCAGTCCATGGTCTAGTCCAGTTGTTCTAGTACCAAAGGCAGGATCCAAGGAGGTGAGATTCTGTGTGGACTATAGAGCTATTAATGCAGTCACCAAGACTGATGCCCACCCTTTACCAAGAACAGATGAACTAGTGGACACATTTGGTTCAGCCAAGTACCTCAGTACATTTGATCTCACTTCAGGCTACTGGCAAATAGAACTGACAGATCATGCCAAGGAGAAAACTGCATTCTCAACCCCAGCAGGCCTCTACCAGTTTAAGGTAATGCCTTTTGGACTAAAGAATACACCTGCTACATTTCCAAAGGATGGTTAATCAAGTTCTGAATGGGATGGAGGACTTCTGCATGGCATACTCGGATGACATTGCAGTGTTCAGCCCTACTTGGAAAGAACATGTTGACCACTTAGGATATGTTTTTCAGGCTTGAGCAGGCCCATCTGACCATAAAGGCTAGTAAATGTCAAAATGGGCAGAGTAAAGTGGTTTACCTTGTACATGTGGTAGGAGGAGGTGAAATCAGGCCATTGCATAGCAAGGTACAAGCTGTACAAAATGGGGCCACCCCTTCTACTCAAACCCAAGTGAGAGACTTCCTAGGCCTCACTGGGTACTATAGGTACTTCATTGAGAACTATGGGACCATAGCTTCTCCCTTGAATGTTATCTCCTCTCCCAAATTCCCTAAAAAGGTCAGGTGGAATGAGGAGTGCACTCAAGCATGTGAAGGCCTAAAGAAAGCCCTTTGTCAAGCTCCAGTGGTAAGAGCTCCTGACTATAACCAAACCTTCATTGTGCAGACAGATGCTTCAAATACAGGTATAGGTGCAGTTCTGAGTCAGTTGGATGGGAAAGGTAGGGAGCCCCCATTTGCGTCATCAGCAGAAAGCTGAAGAAACCTGAGACAAGGTGGGCAACCATTGAGAGAGAATGTTTTGCTATTGTGTGGTCACTGAAGAAGTTTAGACCATACTTGTGTGGATCTACTTTTGTGATTCAGACTGACCACCAACCCTTGAGATGGTTGATGCACGTGAAAGGTGAACACAATAAACTACTGAGAAGGTCAATCAGCCTACTAGGGTTTTATTTTTACCATTGAACACAGGTCTGGGTGCCACCACCAAAATGCTGATGGTCTCTCCAGGATGTTTGACTGACTGGAGTAAGGAGATTCATCCAGTAGTGGATTAAATCCTCTTGTCCCTTAGTCTGGGGGGGACGAGTGTTAGGGAGAATTCTAAAGAATGTGCTAATTTCCCTTAACTTTTGAGACCCCAGCAACTTCTATGATTTGATTTTCTTACCTGGGAAGAGTGTGACCCTTTTTTCCCACTCTTCCATGTATTTTGATGTGTGTTTTATTTTTGTGTTCTTTGGTAATGGAGTTTTAAAACAACTCCGTAGGCATCATCTTTTTCTGTGTGTCACAAAGCACCTTCATCACACAGCACCTTCAGTGCAGTGGCAGAGGGATGTCTTTCAGACTTCCCAAGGTTTAAATGCCTTCTCTGGGACTGACTACCGTCTCCCAGAGCATGTAAAGTTAAATTGACTTTACTAGTCTCTTTAAATTTACTGACCCAGCACACACTATCTTCCTTTAGAGTGCTGAGGGGTTGCCTAGCTTCCCCTGAGTCAAAACACTCATGTAACAGTCAAATGTTACACTTTCCTACTTTAAATGGCTGGTGGCAGTGGTTTTGATCAACTACCGTGATTTTTCCCGACCGATAACAACGGTAGCTAAATATCGGGTCAGCCATGTTTTTCAATTTGGCGCCCAAGACCTATCTGTAAAAACAGACTCAGGTCGACTTTTTTACCATTTCTTTTAGGAAAGGTCTTTCTTGTGTTTGTCTCTGCGCGCCAAACCAGGTTTGCTCTCTTTGTTAGTTGGCCTTTGGTGGGCTTCAGTGCTGAAGCCCTCCTCTGGCGCCTGAGTGCCTGGGGTGGACATGATGTGAGGGAGGTGCCTGAAACTCCCTGTGCTTAGTCTCCTAGGAGACCTGAATGCACTCTGGTGTGATTGTCTGGCTGGCTGTCCAGCAAGGACAGCCACCCTGCTGTGTGAGTGACAGCCATGCTGGAATGAATGGGGGAAAACTGTTTAAAAGCAGGTCTCTGGAACTTGCAAAGCAGAGTCGACCACTGGAACAAAAGAACCGATGAAGAGCTGCAGGAAGGGGACTGCTGCAACTCCTGTATGACCAGTGAAGCCCTGCTGCAGCTCCGAATTGCCTGAAACTCCATCAACAGAGAAGCCCTTCAAGGTTAACTTCTTCCCTTGAGTTTGGTGGGAACAACCAACTCGCAAAACACCTAAACAGCGACCCGATACTGGTCGAATTTTCATCAGAGTGCTGTTGAAAACTGGATAGGCAGTGGGAAGGATACCAGCACGTGTTCTTTAAGGCACTCACACCTTAAACTGACATTTTGCTAAGCTTGTGGCCTCATCCCTGGGCAGTGCAGGAACATCCCGACGTCCTCCTTCTTGTCCCCACGACTGAAGCTCAGGAACAGCAAAATCTGCTCGAACTGCCAGGAACAACTGCCTCAGCTACAGCTCTTCTTCACTAAAAAGGTACTGTGCAAACGCGGTCTGGAAATCTTTTCGGCCATCGCGAAAGTTTGTGGAACTTTCCTCAACTTCGAAGGCTTCTCCTTCCCTAAACATTCGTCAAACTTTTCGCCTAGCCAAATTCTTCTAAACTCTGTGGCAAAGACTTAACCGTTTACTACCAGATCTTTGCTATCCTATACAAAGACTCTGAACCATTGACTTTGGCCCAGACCTATGAACTGAATTGCTGGTTGTAGTTTACTGAAACCCTTTGCCCTGCCGATTCAAGTATTTGTGATATTGGTTCGTATAACCTTGTCTTTTTATCCCTTTTTACAGTATCTGAAGTTCCATTTTGCTCCCACTTCAGGGGAGCTAAACTTATTCATTTACTTACCAGTCATGTATTTGTGGTTCATTAGTGTGTGATACTGAGCTGCTCTTGCTAGTGTAATGTTTCAAACTGACTGAGTAAATACATGTATATTCTTTTACCAAGAAACCTTGAGTAAGTATATATTTGAATCACTGTATTTGTTGATCCTTTGTATAACTTGTTCTACTGCTCACTTCAACTCTTGAGAAAAGTCTGGCTGCTCAGCTATCAGTACCACTTTACTCTGTAGTACAGGCTTGTACCAAAGGTGAAATTGTACGTACACTTGTAGTCTTAATTGCATGTAGTGTTCCCAACTGCCTAACATTATATATTTTAACTTATAGAGCTGACATTTTTTTTCAACTTCACATAATACACGGTCAACTTTGGAGTGCCTTTTTGGAGAAAGGTCTTAAAACTTCTGCTTTGAAGTCCTGTCTAATTAGTACGATTTTATCTAGGCCTCATCTCAATGAAAGCCATGTCAAAATGAAAATCATTGTCCCTATATGGGAAATGTATAGGAGGGACCCCAGTGAGAGGTTTCTCAATTATCAAGGAGGTTCTGAATAATCACAGTGACCCAGTCCTTGAACTGGGGAGTTCGGCATGCCACCTGCTAATTGAGGAACTGAATACCTCTGAAGAGACGCTCTTGTTAAAATCAAGTTATTTGTGTATGGACTGGTCGGAAACATTGGAGCAAATAGTCCAATTTAAGCTACATCAGAACTTTTGCGAGGATTTACGATCCTATATTACCCTCCCTAAGTACTTACTGAAATGTCCATGATCCCTCTAAAGGTCCCAATGAAGGTTTTGTTTTAACTTGTATCATACCAAGGACATTTTAATCTCTAGGAGATTGTGGAGGGGTGAGGACTTGACATGCAGGTTCTGTAACAAAGATAATAGCAGTGAAATGCTGCACCATGTATTGCTCCTTTGAACAGGCTTAATACCCAAAAGAGCACTCCACCTGAGAACATTTTTTGATGAAGGGTTACAATTGCTCCAGAGGAATGGTGGATTGTGTTCAGGTGTGGGGAATGTGTTTCAATGATTATAGCACTGATTACGTTTCTGGATGATGTTTTAAGGGGCTGGATACCTTGACTGTAGACAAATAGTAATTGTGTGATTAGTTTTAATTCGGTTGAATGCACTGTGAGTAATTCATATGATTTGGATGTGTTTTTATTTACTTGGTTGATATTTTAGAATCATGAAATGGTACTTGGAACTGTATTTTATAAATCAATGCCTTTTTTATTTTTCTCTTTTTAAGGAACAAAAACAAAACTGTAAACATTAGATGTGATATTATATGTGTCATATGGATGAAAGGTTTATTTTTAACCAAACACTCGTAAATAAATAAATAACATACAATAACAATGAGTGCTTTTTAATCAATACAGCACAAAGAAGCATCAGAAGATCGCTGCATAGCTCCCGTTGCATCTACATTTGATTTACAACATATGATTGTTGAACAACCCCAGCATGAAGAGCCCATGATTTATAAAACAGTACCAAATGACACACAAATGTCACTGCAGTGCTCTTCGGACAGCCATCCCCTCCATATCTTTACCACAAATCCCATTTCCCCGTTCTCTTCTCAACACCGAGCCCACCTGACTTCACTGTTGTTTCCCAAATGACAAACATCATGACACCTAACAGCTTAACAGAATTGCCTGTGGCAGCTTCCCACACAACACTGCAGCCATGTGTGATGGACATTGGCACCCTAGTAACCAGGATCTCTCCTTGCAACCCTTGTCTTCAGTTTCTCCCAAGATAGCATGGATCACCTGCCCCACTACATCTTCCAGCAGGCATTTTCTAGTATTTACAGACACCCTTTTTGTGAGATATTCACATTGCGTTTATGCATTTGGTCACTTTTGAATAGCATCATGAATGGTATCAAATATTCACTTTGAAGGATAGGACTCAAAGTATCCCTGCCCCTTAATGTGAGGCTTACCTTACTGCCCATTGTCCAAGCAAGATTCACGGGGGATCACACCCAGCACAAGAAGGACAAGATGCATACTTCTTGGGGATGCTCCAATGACATGCCTGACCACCTTTGTGTCCCCGCCCACCTGCATGAGCTCCCCTCTCCACCTCTTCTCACCCTTAGCCAGGCAAGACGCTCTCCCACCTGGTTTTTTGTCTTTGGTGCAATGAATTTAGTAAATTTCAGATATTGTGCAGGTCCTTACGTTGGGTCTCCTCTCCTGCGCCTTGTCCCTCCTGACTCTTTACTTTGAATGGGGCGCCCTTCAGCATCCCATGCCCCACCATCATTCTCCTGTTTTGAGGGGGACCCCCCTGCACTCTTTCTCAGGACCCCTACCACTAATACTCTTACCTCATTCTTCCTCTTCCTGATGACCCCTCACCTTTTCATCTGTTTCCAGCCCCTCCCCAGTCTACGCTTTCCCATCCCTTCACCACCCTTATATCCATTCATAGCCACCTAAGGGTCTGTGTTGTTATTGCAGTACAGTAAACCCTTGAGTGGCAAATCTGGCAAAGTAAACACCCATGCTGCAAATAGCTGTGCAGGCAAGAAACGCTACCCTCCAATCCTCATCGGGCAAACAGGCAACCTTACTTGAACATCCGATGACTCTCCTCCAGACACCACAATAACCTCTTTCCTGATGAAACACTGATGGATGCAGGCTCACTTATTGATGTGTTTATTTATTTATACATGTATTTATGAATTTGTTTGGTTGAATCAAGAAATGCAAATAAAGCAAAAAACAAGCAGTACAACCCTGTTCCTGTGCGTGACAGCTCCCTGATTATCTGTGCGAACGGCTGCGGATGTCAGAATCAGCAGAAAAGCATAACAGGGCATGTCAATTGAAAATGCTATACCTTAATAAACCAATGGGGGGAGGAGAACTAACAACCTGTGGCTCACCTGAAGTTTTGGACTGCAACTTCCATGACCCTTCCCCATTGACTATGCTGGCTAGGGATGGTACGAATTGTAGTCAAAATATTTGAAGATTGAAAGGTTTTGCAAACTGCTCCCACAGCTGCAGAGTTCTGCCCACCCTGCATTACGCCCACCCCACAAACATTAACCGGAACTATCAATCATATGTTGTAGTCCTCAAACGTTTTTGTACTTCTGGAATGAGTTCTCAGACACAATAAATCTGATACTTTGGTCAAGGGGACAACTGCCCCACTTGATCATTCCTACTGGTGTGACCTGAATGCACCATGACCTTGTCAGGGGAGACAAACTCCCACTCCTCGGGGGAGTCACACAAGGTGAGGTTCAGAGGAAGTGGAAATACCCTCTTTGCCCCTCAGTTGAGACCTGGCTTTATTTCCTTTTGCAAAGCAGATCAATTTAGAACAATTCAAACTTATGTGTTCGAAGTATTTGAAGTGGTCCTCACAGTGAAGGATATTTGGCATTATTTGAAGCGAAGTGGTGATGAGACATCTGCTCGCCTCCATGATCCTTTTGCAAATGTCTCCCCTGACCTCCCCTCCCTCTTTCCCTCTTTCATTGATTCATTCTTTTGTCTGGGTTTCATGGTTAAATGTTGGCCTTTGTCTCCTCGGTGGTGATCAGCAAACGTAACTGAGTTGGAAGCGTTACCTTCAGTCACAGTTATGCGTGCAATATGAATAGGCAATGGAAAATATGACCTTCTAATACTCGACTCCCTCTAAGAAGTAAACACAATAAATAGTATTGCACAGTGCGGTCTGGCCCCAACACATCTGCACCTTGTTTCCAAAGTAGGGGACTGGCAGGTGCACAACATGTGCGAACCACAACAACTGTGCAAACCAGGGTCACGGGTGAGCTATTTATTTGAAAGAAAAAGTGACATTATGTACGTATGAGTTTTGCTTCTTACCTCATGACAAGAAACATTGAAACTAGTCCCATTTGTTGCTCCAGTGTCATCCAGCAAAAGTGGGTGAAGGTGCACCATGCATCGTGGCATCTCTGTGTGTGGCTCTCTAGCCCCCACCCCCAGGCCCATGAAAGAAAGAAAAATATTAAACGATGATCAATGTTGCATAGTACCCCTCCTGGGAGCATGGTAGCTCCCAGGACCAACATAATAAAAGTAACGAGCTGTTTCCGGCTCGTCAGTGACACTCCAATCTGGCTCCAGTGATGTTCTTTCTGTGCGCCTGCCTGGCGAGGCCGGCGCCCTTGCTGGGCAACGCCAACCTCCATCCCTGGCTAGCCATGTGAACATGGCTGTGGTGGCGACCCCGGCCTGAGTGCCCCCAGAGCCGGGATTATCGTGTGCTGGGTGCCCCCAGCCACGTGAGGGCCTCCAATGAACTGGAGCGCGTGGGGTGATCCCCACGGCATCCTCTGCGGCGTGATCGCCGCACCAAGGAACCCCATCAGGTGCTCCCGACATAAGTATGGGGCCTGCCCGGTGACACAGAGCAGGCCCCCAACAATGGTGATGAGGGAAAGGGGCCCCGCATGCCCAGAAGGAGGGGGAGGAGCTTCTCCCCTGCCCCCTGCAGGAAGCGAGCGTCATCTGCCGTATGGAGAGGGCTCGGTTTGCCGCCCTGTGATGCCCACCGTCGTGGGGAAAGAGTGATGCAGCTTTAGGAGGAGTTGCTCCCCCCCCACCAGTGTGAAGGGAGGTTGAGCTGTGGCGGCAGCCGTGCTGTGAAGGCAGCGGTGGCCGTGTGTGCTGCCCCCGCTCCCATCTGACGGGGAGGACAACCCGCGGCCTCCGCCGCAGCAAACAAAAGAAAATCTGCCAGGCGGGCCACGAGGGTGAGCAGGAAAGGAGGTGGGGGCCGCTGCACAGCTGAGGCGGCCCCGGTCCAAGAGCAAGGCAGGTGCTGGCCAACAGCGAGGTGCCCCCCGCCCCAAGAAGAGATGTGGTGGCTGCAGCCGCAATGAAGAAGTGAGCTGTGGGCCCCTCCCCCAGCCCGGGTGAAGAGCAGTCAGGTTCGCTGCAGTATAAAAAAAAACAATGATGCAGGCCCAAATCCAACTGGGCCTGTAAAAGCAACAAGGAGGTGTGCTGCCTGCCCCTCCCCCACCCGCAACACGTGCTGTGTTGGCACCACGGATGTGGGGACTGATGCAATCAGAAGGGGGGCCACCAAACAGCTGACAGGGCCCCCATGGGAGGCGGGCCAACACTGAGGGCCCAAACAAAAAAAGCAAAAAACAAAGGCAACGGAGCCCTGCGACGGCCCGACATGAACAAGGGGAGGGGGTGTGTCCTTCCAACGCCTGGGCCCGGCGGTGACCCATGCAAGCATAGTGCCCAAAGTGATGAAGAGGGGCGAGGCCTATGAAGACCTGGGCCTGCCAGGGTGAAACTATCCATAGACAGCAGGACAGAAATGGAGGGAGCCACATGTCCGAGGCCATGCAGGGGTGTTGCAGGTGACCTCTTGAAGTGCTCTATCCTGGAGCAGAAAAGGAATGGAGGATCGTCAAAGTGCGCTGAGGAAGAAACAGAACTGGTGGCCCTCCAAACGGCCCGCCCCCCCCACCCTCTGCATGGATAGGAACTGCTCCCACAATTTGGAACACGTGCCTGCGACAGCCCATCAAGATCCCGGGCCTGCCGTGGCAACAAAGAACAAGCAAGTGTGGGCTGGATGTTAAGGCGTGCCGGCCTGCCCGCAGCAACAATGGCGCTACTCCCTGGCCCCCGCAAGACCACGGCCCAAGTGAAGGTGGTGTTTCCATAGGGAGGGTTGCAGCTCTCATGAGTGCTTGTGCGCCCTCCTGGGCCTGCTGCCCATATGTTTTGTCACCAGTGTCGCCCTGCCAGCTGCCCCAGGTGGGAGGGGAGGTATGGTGTGTGAACCCCCAGGTGCGGTTTTGCTGGCCCCCCTTTTTATTTGGACTCTGAGCCTGCCCGCGAGGGAGAAGAGGCGGAACAACGGGCCTGCTGCCAAGGTGCCAATGGACCATCACAAGCGCTCCAGAATATGGACTTGGCCAATGGGGCCCCTGGGCCTTCCCAGGTGCAGCTTTGCCGGTCTCTCTGTGTGGGACTCTGGCATGGCTCTCCGGAGCGAACACTTGTGGGGACTCAACCTGGCCTCCTGCACCTTCAAAAATGGCAGAAGAAGAACATTGTCACCGACGCCCCCAGGAAGACTCGGAGCCGGCAGACATGGATGTGCTCGAAATGACCCCGTCGGCGGGAATATAATGTGGTGCCTGTAGCTGTCATCAGTGTTTTGTAATAGTAAAACCACTCACCAAGGTTACTAAAGGGTGTGAACAATTAGTAGAGTGGTTTTAGGAGTAGTAGTGTGTTGTGGTGTAAGTTTTGTTTTGTTGTTATTAAAAAATGGAGTGGTGTTGCATAGTACCCCTCCTGGGAGCATGGTAGCTCCCAGGATGTTGTAATGGGTCACGTGGCACTAGCCACGTGACCAACATAATAAAAGTAATTAGCCGCTTCCGGCTCATCAGTCACACTCCAATCTGGCTCCGGTGTTGTTCTTTCTGTGCGCCTGCCTGGCGCACCACCGCGTGGTGTAGGACCAGGGACATGGGAATACGGCTGTGGTGGCGACCCCGGCCTGGGTGCCCCCAGAGCCGGGGCCATCGTGTGCTGGGTGCCCCCAGCCACGTGAGGGCCTCCAGTGATCTGGAGCGCGAGGGGTGATCCCCACGGCATCCTCTGCGGCATGATCCCTGCACCAAGGAACCCCGTCGGGTGTTCCCGACATGAGTATGGGGCCTGCCCAGTGACCCGGAGCAGGCCCCCAACAATCAACGTGTTTATTTTCCTAAGGGCACTGCTCCCCCCCAGCTCCAGTGTTTGGATCCGGACAAACCAGTTCCCACTAGCAGTGATCTACAGAGGAAACTTCTAGTTCCCCCAAGTGCCAGTACAGCAGCGGCCATGTGCCCCTGGTGGCAGCATATTGAGAGGTTTATTGAATACGCCGCCCAAAACTAGGCCGAAGGTGAGGCTATTTCAGGTGTGCGCAACGCCACGTCCCACACACATCGATACATATGTGGGTAGGGTCAGCCAGCTACATAATAATACATTTTTCCCCATGTTTACATAGGACAGAAACTCTAACCAATCATCTCTATAAATGAACAATTGACAGTAACACGTGTCCAGGGAACAGTAACTATGTATAGCGATTCCAGTAACCTCGTGTCTGCCTCATAAAAGATGCTGAAGCATCTCCATAAAATGTCACGTGACCTTATAAAACAGTTGCTCCAGCGCTGTAAGGGTGCACACAGCGATCTACGGAAAAGGCTTCTAATAGCTATAACAAATGAGGCTCTCAGGAGCAAATGGAAAATCCAGCTTTAAGCCAGGAAACGTTCAAAGTGCCAGATGATGAACTGGAAGGACGCAGCGTGCCTTATTCTTTCCAATCCTCCTTACTCTTCTTTTCCCTGGCCCCTCTATATTCAGTGAATTGTGCAACAATGTGAATCATAGCAGGTCAAGAGAGTGTTCACATTTATAGGGTCTCTTGTTATTGTAATCGAACCCTAAAGACCAGACTGCTTCGCCAATAATTTCTCAGCTGAAAACATCTTTAATTCCTCTGTTTAAGAGATCCACTTAAATGAAATGCCTGATTGTTTATTGAAGAGCCCGGCTTAATAACGCATAAAATCGCTTGAGCGCCGAAGAAAGCAATGTCGCCTCTTTTAAGAGGTAAACATGTTTTATCGTTCTTTAACCCAGCATCCCCTACCACCCAGTAAGAAAACCAGGAAAAAATGAGATGGGAATGGTGTTAATTAAAAGTGACATTCTACGATGCTATACAATTATATTGAGCGTGTGACATTTACTTCTGGTGAGGTTTTCTGTCGCATATGAATATCAGTGTTATTTTATTTAGTTTTTGACTCCTGATGTATGTCAATAGACTACTCATACTATCATATATAGGCAGACATGTTATAAGGGTTGAGAAGACATAATTACTGCTACATTGTAGAAAGATGCCAGTAAAATGTCAGGTACTTACTGTGCCATGTTGCCCCATGAGATGCTGGTCCATGGCTTGAAGGCTCTCCTATCCAATGGCTGAAGGTCCATTGCATCAAACAACGGGACGTTGGCATATAACACCAATGGCGGTTGGACATTTCACATGTGCAGATTGGCCCATATATATATATATATATATATATATATATATATATATATATATATATATATATGGATATCCGTGTTTGGTTTCTTATTGCTGCCATGGGACATACTCTTATTCAAGATGGCAATCATGAATTGCACCTTACCCTCAAGGAAGATGGTGGCCATCTACTTTCTCTTCATGGGCATCATTGAAAGAGGTAGCATTAAATATGCTGAATGCATACAATACTTGCCTGGCAGCACTGTGTTTCTGATTGGCAGCAAGGGCAGGAGGCAAGGGCGGTCATTGGCTGTGGAGGTTTGAAGAAAGTTCTGTCATTCCCTCTCTCCAGCACATCATCACGCCAGGGGACGTGAGTCAGTGCAGAAGAGAACCAGCGCAAAGTGCTGGCATGAAGGGCCAGAGGAAAGAGCAAGGCAGTTCGTGGGCAGCATTTAGGCAACATGGTGTTACCTGTCCCTGCGCCTTTAAGGAGCACGCCTGCCCTGTCAGGGGGCGTAGTTAATGAGGGGAAGTTAAGGGGAGGGATGTTGGCGCTGTGACGCCAGTTGATGTACGAAGTTCAATAAAGTAGCACTGCATATCATTCTCTACGGCTCGCATCCTTATTTCCATAGCCCAGTCCAGGCTACATCTGGCGACGATGACGTCTCCTTGAGCAGACCAGCATCCTCCTTCAGCGAGCTGTAGTGTTCTTGCGTCCTCCAGTATGCGGACAGTGATCCCACTGTTCCGCCTTCCTCCTCGGCTCTCGAGCCAGCAACATGCGCCCACCCCCTGGGTGTTGCCTTTAGTCATCGTGCCAAAAGAAGGAGGAAGATTGCGTCTATGCGTCGACATGAGGATGGCTAACACTGCCATCCAGAGGGAGCGACAGCCAGGACCGTGCATCGAGGACATGATCATGCAACTCAACAACGCTCGACTGTTCTCAAAGCTAGATCTGATACAGGGGTATCATCAACTGGAACTACATCCTGACTCCAGAGGGATAACGACCTTTGCCACCCATGAGGGACTGTTCAGATACCGGAGGCTGAATTTCGGTATCTCCTCAGCAGCCGAGATATTTCACGAAGCCGTGAGACAGATCATTAGGCCGATCAAAGGTGCGCTGAACAATAGCGATGACATCCTCGTGTTGGGGGCATCCAAAGAAGCTCATGACACAGCGCTCCTTGCAACATGCGCGGCAGTCCAAGCCGCTGGCCTAACTCTTAATGATGACAAATGCTGATTCAGCAAGTCTAAACTGAAATTCTTTGGCCACATATTCTCGGCCGAGGGGATGACGCCTGATCCAGAGATGGTGGACACCATCACCAAACTCAAGGAGCCACTACAAGTGGCAGATGTACGTTCTTTCCTGGGGATGGCGGGGTACTGCGCCAGATACATACCGCACTACACATCAATCACTGAACCACTCAGGAAGCTACTGCAAAAGAAGGCCGCATTTGAGTGGTCCCTGCCTGCCAACAGGTGTTCAATGACATCAAGAAAGCGCTGACGATAGCCCACCGCCTGGCCTACTTTAACCCTTCCTGGCATACAGAGATCACAGTGGACGCCAGCCCTGTAGGCCTGAGTGCCATATTGGCACAAACAAGCGGTGCAGACATCAACCCCAGACACAAAATGGCGTATGCTAGCAGGGCTCTGTCCACGCCGGAGTCTGCATATTCCCAAGCCAAGAAGGAGAGCCTGGCTGCCGTGTGGGTCTGTGAGCATTTCCACAACTTTATCATCGGAAAGAAGTTCACACTGATCACCGGCCACCAGGCACTGATGTCGTTATTTGGCAACCCGAGGACCAAGATGCCCCTGAGAATCGAGATATGGGGCATCTGACTGCAGGAATACGACTATGACATTGTGCACCGACCAGGGGGTGACCTCAACCCGGCAGACTATCTGTCCCGACACCCCACGGGTCTTCCCATCACCCACGGAGGCAATGTCGCCTACATCGACTACGTGGTTGCCAACTCTCTCCCACCAGCCATCTCACTGGGGACAGTTGCGGCCACATCAGCAGCGGACCCCAAGATAGCCCTAGCCATCAGCCTGACAACCTCCAACAAATGGAAAGACAACCGATAAGCTACTTTGGCCCACCCTGGGGCGTGCAAGGAAGAAATAGAAAGACTAGCGAGGGTACAGTCTGAGCTGGCTGTAAAAGACCACAACATACTCCTTAAGGGGGGCAGAATCGTCATTCCTGCCGCTTTCTGAGCCAACGTAATCCGGACTGCCCACAAGGGACATCAGGGGGGCTAAAAAGCCAAATGAAAGCTACGCTGCCATGTCTGATTCCCCTTTCTGGACTCGCTAGTGGATGAGTGTGACAAGAATTGCCTGGCCTGCCAGTGCACAGCACCGGCCGAACCCCCGGTACCCCTACAGCCTACCCAAATCCCAGAAAGACCATGGGAGAGAGTAGCCATTGACTTCTATGGGCCGCCAGAGTCCGGTGAGTATTTCCTCCTTCTCATCGATGAATACTCCTGCTTCCCCATCGTCATAAAATGTACCACCACCGCATTACCCCAAGTAGCAGCCACCCTGGACGAAGTACTAAGCGAATGGGGCATCCCAAGATTAATAAAGTCTGACAATGGACTACCGTTCAACGGACACAAGTTCAAAACACTTGCAAAACATTTAGGGTTTAAACACCTGAAGATAACACCCTGGTGGCCGCAAGCAAACGGGATGGCAGAACGCTTTATGGCGTCCATAAAGAAAACTCTTCAAAGTGCTCGCATAGAGGCTACTAACATGCATCAAGCCCTGTGTCGGCTCCTACGGGACTATCGCAACACTCCGCACAAAGCTACTAACAAGACCCCGGCTGAACTTATGGTCCGACACAGTGTCCACACTCGCATCATGAGAGACTCGTTGACCCTAGGGGGCACAGACGATACGGTTACCCAGAGAGATACCGAGGTGAAAGAGAAGACGAAGTTAGAATCCGACGCCCGACGCAGAGCCCGACCTAAAGATTTCCAGGTCGGTGATGAGGTCCTAGTACAACAACCCATGATAAGGAAGAAAGACTCTTGATTTGCGTCAAACCACAAGTGCGTCACCACCGTCAAAGGGACAATGGTGACAGCCCAAAATGACAATCGAGCCATCACACGAAACAGTTGTCTCTTCAAACATTACGTCAAGAGGGAAGACAGTGAGTCTACCCTGCCGGTCCCGGACCCAGTACCGCAGGAAGCACGAGATGACCTGTGGCTCCCGCCAGGAGGAGAAGTAAATCAAGCAGACACTGCCCTCGATCCCCCAAGCGAGGGAGAAGCTGGTGATCATCAGCCCGGAACATAAAGAGTGATGAAGAAACCGTTTAGATGGGCTGAAGAATGTTGACCTGGAAGTTTAACATTTGTTCAGGGGTGGTGTTACCTGTCCCTGCGCCTTTAAGGTGCATGCCTGCACTGTCAGGAGGCGTAGTTAATGAGGGGAACTTAAGGGGAGGGATGATGGTGCTGTGACGCCTGTTGATGTACGAAGTTTAATAAAGTAGCACTGCATATTATTCTCTCCGGCTCACGTCGTTCTTATTTCCATAGCCCAGTCCGGGCTACACATAGGATGATCAAAAATCCAGAAAAATTGGCTGCTGCCACATTACGTCAGGTGTGGGTGGTATGAGCATGCTTGATGAGTAATTAGGAAGCTGGGGAGCATGCAGTGAACCTCTGATTTGACTGACCAAACTGAACAACCGAAGAGGCGATTAAGCAGCATCTCACACTTTTATTGTTGGAATTTATTTTCTAAAATGAACTTAATTAATTTCATGTGCATCAGCTCTTGGTCTAATTTATGAGGGTTTACTTATTATTCTTATATGCAATTCTCTTGGATCAAGCATGATATTTGCCATATTAACTTTCTGGGAGCCCCTGTCCTTGTTTAGACACAAAACACACAAGGTCCTGCTGCAGTGACTGTGAACTAGCTTCTTTATTTTGACTGACATAGTAGTACCTTACATCCAAGCTAATCTCTTAGGGCCCGATGGATATATTTGTGTGAAAAATAGGGTACTTGCACGCCAAACCGTGTGCAAAATCCTCTCCGTCGATTCATGGAATCGAATGCTTGGGATATTCCTTGGACTTGCGTGTATTTCATGCAGGCCTGGCATGTTTCTGCGAGCAATGGAGTGCCTTACGCAAGACTTCATGCAGAGCAGGCGCGAGGCCTGCGCAGAGGGCAGAGTAGAGGGCGTAACTCAGAAAATGAGGAAGAACAAGGGAAAAAATGGGCGTTACGAGGGGTAGGCCGCAGGCAGTCCATAGCACGCCCACAAATGAGCACGGCAAAGCGTATTAATTGATGTGACTGTTCAACCTCTCGCTTGCAAAATGCCCATGCATATCCCTCAATCTCTCCACCACCCAAGGCAGGCATAAGTACAGTTGTGCACAGGATTTGCAGCGCCGAGGTTGATTTGCATGTCGGATTTAGGGGTGGTGTGCGCATATGCTGCGTAGTGGGGTGCTGGGCTGGTATACGGGGGTTCGCATGCAGATATTCCGAGTTATACCCAAGTTACAAAGTGTCATACGCATGCTGTCAGGCTGCTGGCAACAGTTACGGGGGTCCCTGTGCAGGGTCCCAAAGATGCAGGCCTGCTTGCGGGGGACCCCACGCACTGTTTGTAGGGTGTGTGTATTGGGTGAGCACACACATGTAGCTGTTCTGGCTGTTTATGCTTTGCGTGGGGGCGTGTCAGGGGTGTTCCGTCACGACTTGAGAATACGGCTCGCGCAGTGTCATTCTCAGCGCGTGGCAATTAAAGGATTTCTGCACACTTTTACATGAATCAGCCCTTTTGTTTTTAGTGTGTCTCTGCCGGAAGACAACAAAAAAAAAGGAAGTCACTTCTCATGTGGCAAAAGTCCCCTTTAAACGGTTCCAGGGGGGTGGACCCCATGAAATCTATTTAAGACAGTTGGTGGGGGTGCTGAAAGCGCAAATGTCTCGGGCAAAGTCAATTATGTGTGGAGATCAATCCAGCAACTCTGCAATGGCAACAACAATAACTGAGGCATCAAGGTGGATACAGTAAAATCAAGCTTTAAGGGAGTGACCTTATTAAATCAAACTTGACACCTCGAATTCCGTCTCAAGAAACAATCACATTGGGAGAGGGGACTGCTTCTGAGGTTGTTAATCAGCTGACAACAAATTAAACTGAGATATCTAATAATGAAACCACACTATTTAAAACAACAGAAAACAAAATAGATTACAATGTTAAGTCACCTCTGCAACAGATTGATAGGGTTTAGAAACCGGTCCTAGACAGAGGCCCGGATAATGGGAGCCCAGCGAAAACTAAAAACAGTTTAGAACTGAAAATCTGGATTACAACTCTTGTAGACCCCCCTACAAAAAATGCACAGTCAAAATCAACTTGCTCTTTACAAACTTAGCTTACAAGGTTTGGAACAGCAGCTGAGTGGCCTTCAATAAACCTACTTTCCCCCTTGTCTGAAAATCAGTTAACGGAAACAATGAGAGAGAATCTTCCACCTGAGGCCGTTAAGATTAAGTTACTAAACCAATAAGATCTATGTTGATGATAATATCAGAAAGGCTTAACAAATTATAACAATGGATACTTCACATTTTATCAGCCTTATTGTGGGGAAACAGGCACACACCAATATGGCGACAACTGCAACAAACCTATGCATTTAAAATCACAGCAGCCAGCGACTAAAATCTAGCCACGGTCCACCAGAATTCTTTGGCTCGTGTAAGTGATCATTTGGCTGGAGCAGAACAGGACACACATAGGGCCCAATGCATGGAATTATTAGCGCCGAAAATAGGGGTCTTGCGTGCAAAATCGCGCGTAAGCGCCAGTTTGTGTATTCATGGAACACAATGCACTGGGCTTACCAGAGACTTGCGATGAATTCGCGCCGGTCCAACACATCACTGCGACCCCACGAATGCCTTGAGCGAGACTCCAAGTGAAGGCCCGCCCGTGCCTGCGCAGTCACCTAAAAAGGGGGTGGAACCCGTGGAATGAGGAACAACAAGCGCAAATATGGGAGTAACGAGGAAAGTAAAGTAAAATCCTTGCAACACCCATACGCAAAAAACCTGTATTCATGGAATTGAACAGGATTCGCCGGCACCCGGTAAAATACGTGCAAATCCTCAAACACGTACACCACGCGATAGCTGGCGGAAACATCAACGCGCACAAAAACAAATGAATAAAAAGCCAGCACGATCAACAAACGTGCGTATAGAGCTAGGATGAATGTACCATTTGTCAGTAACTAATGACAACTATTCTCACCTCTCCAGGGGACAGTAGCTACCCTCTGAGCAACAACATGATGACGCCAATGGTGGTGAGTTGCTATATGCACCACCACTGGTGTGCAGGATCATTGTGCCAGCATGTGTCCTGAACAATGTTGCAACATGGCTTGGCGTACCTGTGGACATGGTGGTGCCCCCAGATCCCCAACCACATGCACGCTGCTTGCGTATGGCTGGCCAAAGGGCACGTGGCGAGGCTGCCCGTACCCAGCTTGTGGCTACATTTTTCACCTAAAAGCCCACCCCTGTGGAGTGCACTCAGCCATTGCACGTTCCAGGTGCCATTCAATGATGACAAAGTGCCAATCATCTGTGTCCACCAGACCACCCTGAGAATGCGTCCTTAGAAGTGCATCCCTTAGAAATAAAACTAATTTCATTAGGTGTTTCCAAAAGAAACACATAGAAGAGTGAGTATGCCACTTCCACCATGCCAATCTAGACACCAAATCGCCTGTGTGTCACATAAAATGTCCCCATATTTCATGTAACATTATGATCAGACCGTGCTATGGTATGTAATGTGAAAGGAGACAATTAAATGGCCAATACATTATACAAGTGTCACAAAGTGCTCAACGATGTATGGTACAAGTACAAAAATAACACCCATTCATAGTGATCCATAATATTCTGTATAGGAACAGTAATTGCATACTATACTATACTATTAACAGTGGATGTAACAGTGAATCTATTGGACAGTGATTCATCATATTTTCACAAGTGCATCAATGTGCCATCATGCAGGGACCAAGGACAGGATGGAACAGACAGACATTGTACCTGCATGGTGCAATCTGAAGGAGAAAGTGCACAGATGTTTAGAGGGGCATGCTATTCGGAGGGTGGTCACAAGTTCAGGGGTGGTTCAAGTGCAACCAGTCAGTGGATGCCCGGGTAAGTGCAGAGAGATGCAACTCTCGGGTCATTCCCCAACTGCTGTGATCATGACACTAGTCCAGGACACAGAGGCAACTGCCCCACAATTTGCTGGGGTTGACAGGGACATGTGAGACCTTGCAGTCTATCATGCAGACAGTCATCAAGCAGCAAGGGCAAAAGGAACAGGGAGAGTTAGAGAGCAGAGGGGTTGCTTAGCATGGAAGAGGTAGAGTGAAGGAAGAGTAGAAGATGAAACACATGGCTACTACATGGAAATTACGGATATTAGTCCACAAACAGAAGAAGGCAGTATGTGTATCACAGAAGTTGGCCCCTGCTGACGACAAAGATCCCCTTCCAAAATATCCCCATTAATAACTGGTTCACCTGAAGAAGGTCGGAATTACATGATGAAATGGCTCTGGACGACAGCATTGAGGAATGAACACTAGCAGATACGGAGTAAGCGGTCCTCACAACTCAGAGTGCACAATGCATACTTCCTATGAGTCGACGATGTCTGCCACGGCTAGCCAGTGGCGGACAATCAGTGGCAGACAGATGTGGTGTCTGGCATTGATGTCAAGCATAATACTTCTGTTCTTGTCCAGAATGAATTGCATAGGGTGTGTATTCGAAGCATGGGGTTGTTGCAATAGGCAGTAGCAGTAGTGTAGCCTGGAGAGTACCACAGCTGGCGTAACATTGCACCGCTGGCTGATGAATGGCACCCTCCAACAATAGGGATTGAGCTGTCATGATCTCTGCTTCCAAAAGGTCAGGGTTTTCCCAACTCCCTTGGAAGCAGATCCATAACCCAGGTTCCGAGGGCCAACCAGTCCCAATTGGGACCTTTTGGACCCAGTCCTGGCGCCAGTGGCACCAGGCTCATAAATGTGCTCAGTCCCAGCGCTGGAAGCGCCGGGCTCATGATGCTTGGGTGGACTTACCTGCAGCAGACCATGCTGCTTACTTGCCTGCCAGCTGAGCCTCTGATCCTCTTCTGTTTGGAACTACTTTTCCTGTTGGGTGGGGCAGGAGCCACTCCCTAGATTCAGAACACTGGAACTCTTCTGGAAAGCAGAAACTCTTTTCTTACCTAGGCGTGGCTGTGGAAGGAGACACCTAAGCACTACAGGAAGCTATTTAAACCACACCCGGTGGATGAATCTTGCTTTGCGTTATTCTGCATCCTCTGCAGCAGAACGCTCATCGTGTCTTCTGCATCGGATCCTGGGCCTAAGGAAAAAGGCTTACCATCCTGAATCCAGTCTTCAGCAACACCTATAAAGACAAGAAAGAACAGGTTAGCATTCCGGCATCTGAAAGACAAAGGCTTACCTACTCTTCGTGCGCTCCGGAGGTCTTCACACTGCATTCCGGCATCTGAAAGACAAAAGCTTACCGACTCTTCGCACGCTCCGGAGGCCTTCGGCGCTGCATCCTGCATCTGAAAGACAAAACAAGGTGCGTTTAAAGACATTGGGGAACTTTGATACTCACGTGCCATTACTCCTTTCCACATCAACCCCAGTGGGTATTCCGGCACCCTGCAGCCGCTCCGAACTCGTACCTGCAAAATAAAAGACAGTTAGAGCGCATCGTGAAGCAGGCAACAAGCGCTTACTTACGTGCTTCCAAGCGCTTCTATTCATCATACGGACTCCATCTTCAACTCACTTCAGCCCGTCATCCGCCATCGCCGGAACCTGCAAAACAAGAGACATCATTGCTAAAGACTTTAAAGACAATAGAATTACTCGAAACTTACCGTTCGTGCAGTAAACGACGGACAGCAGTCCTCTGAAGTCAAGAGGCCTGCGCTACCGATCCAGTGAAGAAACTGGTTACAGCACCCTGCCCCGAGGCAGATGGAGAGCTCGGCATTCACTTACCTAAGGTGAGAGCGTTAACCTTTGGGGGTCTACAGGAGAGCAAAAAAGGGAAGAGATAGGGACACCCCAATAACCCCAGTTCATTAATCCCATATTTTCTGTCTGCAGACATCTTACTCTTGAAGTCAGGCATACAGTGCACAGAGGTCCAGCCCGTAGAGCCAACCGGGTGCTACACATCACCTTTGAAGATACGGTAGTCGCCCAGTCAAGACCGGCGCCTCTGCGAGAATCAGGTGAGCGTTACAGAACGCAAAGCCTACCGCAAAACTCTCGCCCAGGCGCTATGGAAACCTCGGATACTGACCATCTAGCCCGGTTACTTGGGGAACTAAGGGCAGAAGTGCATGCAGCTCGTCAGGAAACGAATGCTCTAAGAAGGGAACTAATTATTTCCAAGGAGAGAACAGACGGTCTTGCTAGACAATTGCTACAGTCACAAGCCGGACAAACCCCGTTACCCGCATCAGGGGCAAATCTTCCTTCAACATCCTCTATGAATCCAGTGCAGATCAACCTACCTGGGAATGTACCTCTGGCTCCGCCCGAACGATTTTCTGGTGACCCAAAGAGGTTTGCAGTATTTATCAATCAGTGCCGGTTGCACTTCTTATGCCGGCCAGCAGCCTTTCCAACTGATCAAGCTAAAGTAGCTTTTGTACTTTCGTACCTTAGTGGCAATGCGGCAGACTGGTCGATCCCTCTAGTTAATCAAGATGATCCGGTTCTCCATGATTTTCAAGCCTTTCAGCTTAGTATGGAAAAACTGTTCGCAAGACATTCACAGGGGCAGGCCTTGGACAATGAGCTTCTTTCGTTGCGACAGGGTAATCAAGACCTTTTGGCTTATATTGCATCTTTCAATAGACTAATAGTGGAAACTCAATGGCCTGAGGACAAAAGGATTACGCTGTTTTACAGAGGTCTACGTGGAGAGCTCAAAGACGTTTTAGCCCAAGTAGTGAATCCCCCACAAGACTGTTCGGATTATATAGACTTGGTCGTTCAAATAGATCATAGACTGCAGAACAGGAAGGCCGACCGTTCCAAGTTTGATGCTCGAGTATTTTCCAAACCGCCAACTCCTTCCAAAGGAGTAGACTCCGGGGAACCCATGCAAATCGGGGGTCTGAAAGGTCCTCTAACACAAAAGGAGCGGGAAAGGAGAAAACAGTTGCAATTATGCCTATATTGCGGAAACTCAGGGCACTTTCTTCGAGACTGTCCGGTGAAACCTGCCAAGAAGGCAGTAGGAGCTGCAGTTACCAAAGTTACAAACTCTGAGCAGGGAAACGACCTCGCCCGACAAGAATAGAGGTCCTCTTGCCGAGCGTGAAAACCAGTTCCGTGACCTCGCATTTCGTGATACCTATGGTCCTCATTAGCCCTGATAATCCGGATCGATTACATGCAATTGAAGCTTATGTCGACAGCGGTGCCATCGGCAATTATGTGGATCATGAAATGGTTTTGAGGATGAATCTAACTCTTTGTCCCAAGGCTGTAAAGGACGTCATTACTACAGTGGATGGTACGGAGATAGCCTCCGGGCCAGTAACGCATACCACTCAAGAGGTGACGCTAGTAAGTCAAGATGGACACCATGAGAAGATCGTGTTCGATGTGATCAAGGCCCCTCAGTTTCAGATTATTCTAGGAATACCTTGGTTAGAGAAACACAATCCTCTGATCGATTGGCGAGCAAGAACGGTCCAGTTTCCAGAATGTGTCTCTACTTGTCACCCTCCACCTGGTGTTGCACTGGCAGCAATTTCTTCAGAGACTCCCCAGTTACCTCCCGAATATCTTGAATACCAAGATGTTTTCCGGAAGGATCAGGCTAACACTCTACCTCCTCATAGGTCTTATGACTGCCAGATAGACCTGATACCTGGATCTACTCCTCCTTGTAGTAGAATGTATGCCCTCACCGAGCCTGAGAACCTTCACCTTCGACAATACCTGGATCAATACCTGGCGAATGGGTTTATTCGTCCTTCCAAGTCCCCTGCTTCTTCAGCTTTGTTCTTCGTTCCAAAAAAGGAAGGAGACCTTAGAACTTGTATCGATTATCGCTCCCTGAACCAGATCACCGTTAAGAATAGATATCCGTTACCTTTGATCCCTGAACTCCTGGACCAAGTCAGAAAAGCATGCATATATACAAAGCTGGATCTTAGAGGAGCTTACCACTTGGTACGAGTAAAAGAGGGCGATGAATGGAAGACGGCCTTCCGCACCAAGTATGGGCTATTTGAATATCAGGTCATGCCCTTCGGACTTTGCAATGCCCCGGCCGCCTTTCAATATTTTATGAACGATGTCCTCAGAGAGCTCATAGATGTGTGTGTTGTTGTTTACATTGACTACATCCTTGTTTATTCTTCATCGGAATCTGAACATCGGAAACACGTGAAAATGGTCCTCGAAAGATTGCGTCAACACAAACTTTTCGCTAAGTTGGAAAATGTGTTTTCAACGTGACTGAAGTTGAATTCTTGGGATTCATATTATCACCTGGCGGAGTACGTATGGATTCAAAGAAGGTCGATGCAGTTCTCAAATGGCCATCACCATCCTCCGTAAAAGGTGTGCAAAGCATGTTAGGCTTCGCTAACTTTTACCGCAGGTTTATCCCCGAATTCTCTCGAATAGTCCAGCCCATCACTGCCTTGTTAAAGAAAAACAAACTTTTTGAATGGTCTACCGAGGCGGAACAAGCTTTCCAGGATTTGAAGACTAAATTTATCTCTGCACCAATCTTAAAACACCCTCGCCCCGAACTCCCCTACATCGTGGAAACTGATGCTTCAAGCCTTGCCATGGGGGCAGTTCTATCACAAAAGGACCCGGTAACCAATCAGTTGCATCCCGTGGCATTTTGGTCCCGCAAATTCTCGCCTCCTGAAATCAATTACACGATTACTGACAAGGAACTTCTGGCTATCAAGTCTGCCTTTAAGGCTTGGCGGCATTATCTGCTGGGGGCCCGACACACCGTTACTGTGATTACAGATCACCGAAACCTGCAATATTTGAAAACCGCAAAAGCCCAATCCTCTAGACAACTCCGTTGGGCATTATTCTTTGCCGAGTTTGACTTCATAATTACCTATCGACCTGGTACAAAGAACGGTAAAGCTGATGCCCTTTCTCGGATGGGAGTGGAAGAACACTTGATCAACCCTAAACCTGTACCAATCATTCCCGAACAAAGAATTCTGGGTGTAATCGCCACAGAATCCATAGAGGAAGTTAAGGATAAAGCCAGGCAACTTGTAACTCCAGCAGACATACAAAATTGGCATCTGCAGGGAAAGGACTTTGCAGTAAAGGACAACTTATTGTATTTCCAAGAACGATTATACCTGCCCAGCACAGATTTACAGAAAAAAGTAATCTCCTGTTATCACGATTCTTTAATGGAAGGTCATCCCGGTATGGCCAAGACCTCAGAAAAGATCAAGCGCTACTTCTGGTGGCCGTCTTGGAAAAAAGATATTAGAGACTTTATAATGTCTTGTGGAGTATGCGCCCAAAACAAGAGTCAAAAGGAAAGACCAGCAGGCCTCTTACGCCCTATTGACATCCCACCTCGCCCTTGGCATACGCTTTCTATGGACTTCATCACCGATCTACCTCCATGCTCCGGATACAATACGATTCTAGTAATCGTGGACTTATTCTCCAAGATGGCGCATTTCATTCTGCTCAAAGGCTTGCCAACAGCAGCAACTCTGGCCCGAGAATTTCTCGAAAACATCGTCCGACTACTCGGTTTTCCTTCGGTTCTAATTTCGGATCGAGGTAGTCAATTTATTTCTCATTTTTGGCGAAGTTGCTGTCGGTCGGCTCAAATTGATGTGAGACTATCGACCAGTCACCACCCTCAGACCGACGGACAAACCGAGAGGACCAATCAAACTCTGGAACAGTATTTACGCTGCATGCTGCAACAAACTGAAAAAACTTGGAAAGACATCCTTTGGATAGCCGAATATGCCTACAATAACTCTGTCCATTCGGGAACTGGGAAAACACCGTTTTTTCTTTTGTACGGCAGTCACCCTCGAACCTCGGAGTTGGATCCCCTCCAAGATCTTGAAACACCAGCAGTAGACTACCTGCATTCTACAATCACCCAAGCCTTTAAGGAAGCTGTTTCTCACCTTCAAAGGGCTAAAGAACAATACAAGAAAGGAGCAGATCAACATCGGAAGGAAGCCCCTCAATATCAAGTAGGGGACCAAGTCTGGTTATCCACCAAATATCTACCTCTAAAAGGGCCACGCACATTCAACCCAAGATACCTTGGTCCCTATTCCATCACTACCATAATAAACCCAGTAGCGGTCAAGTTGGACTTGCCCCCTCACATGAAGATACATCCGGTCTTCCACGTCAATCTATTAAAACCCGTGCAACCTCAAACCCGACTAACTAAATCTCCAAAACCCATCCTAGTTGATGGAGAACTCGAGTTTGAAGTCAAAAGCATTCTGGACTCCAAGATCTCCAAATCTAAACTATTTTACCTAATTGACTGGAAAGGCTACGGCCCCCAAGAGAGATCCTGGGAACCTGCTGAATATGTCCACGCTCCTCGCCTAATCAAAAGATTTCACCGAACATTTCCTGACAAGCCAAAACCCCCGGAGAAGCCCGGTTTGGGAGGGGCCTTGAGGGGAGGTACTGTCATGATCTCTGCTTCCAAAAGGTCAGGGTTTTCCCAACTCCCTTGGAAGCAGATCCATAACCCAGGTTCCGAGGGCCAACCAGTCCCAATTGGGACCTTTTGGACCCAGTCCTGGCGCCAGTGGCACCAGGCTCATAAATGTGCCCAGTCCCAGCGCTGGAAGCGCCGGGCTCATGATGCTTGGGTGGACTTACCTGCAGCAGACCATGCTGCTTACTTGCCTGCCAGCTGAGCCTCTGATCCTCTTCTGTTTGGAACTACTTTTCCTGTTGGGTGGGGCAGGAGCCACTCCCTAGATTCAGAACACTGGAACTCTTCTGGAAAGCAGGAACTCTTTTCTTACCTAGGCGTGGCTGTGGAAGGAGACACCTAAGCACTACAGGAGGCTATTTAAACCACACCCGGTGGATGAATCTTGCTTTGCGTTATTCTGCATCCTCTGCAGCAGAACGCTCATCGTGTCTTCTGCATCGGATCCTGGGCCTAAGGAAAAAGGCTTACCATCCTGAATCCAGTCTTCAGCAACACCTATAAAGACAAGAAAGAACAGGTTAGCATTCCGGCATCTGAAAGACAAAGGCTTACCTACTCTTCGTGCGCTCCGGAGGTCTTCACACTGCATTCCGTCATCTGAAAGACAAAAGCTTACCGACTCTTCGCACGCTCCGGAGGCCTTCGGCGCTGCATCCTGCATCTGAAAGACAAAACAAGGTGCGTTTAAAGACATTGGGGAACTTTGATACTCATGTGCCATTACTCCTTTCCACATCAACCCCAGTGGGTATTCCGGCACCCTGCAGCCGCTCCGAACTCGTACCTGCAAAATAAAAGACAGTTAGAGCGCATCGTGAAGCAGGCAACAAGCGCTTACTTACGTGCTTCCAAGCGCTTCTATTCATCATACGGACTCCATCTTCAACTCACTTCAGCCCGTCATCCGCCATCGCCGGAACCTGCAAAACAAGAGACATCATTGCTAAAGACTTTAAAGACAACAGAATTACTCGAAACTTACCGTTCGTGCAGTAAACGACGGACAGCAGTCCTCTGAAGTCAAGAGGCCTGCGCTACCGATCCAGTGAAGAAACTGGTTACAGCACCCTGCCCCGAGGCAGATGGAGAGCTCGGCATTCACTTACCTAAGGTGAGAGCGTTAACCTTTGGGGGTCTACAGGAGAGCAAAAAAGGGAAGAGATAGGGACACCCCAATAACCCCAGTTCATTAATCCCATATTTTCTGTCTGCAGACATCTTACTCTTGAAGTCAGGCATACAGTGCACAGAGGTCCAGCCCAAAGAGCCAACCGGGTGCTACACATCACCTTTGAAGATACGGTAGTCGCCCAGTCAAGACCGGCGCCTCTGCGAGAATCAGGTGAGCGTTACATGAGCAAAAGACAAGTACATCCAGAGTGAACACCCACAGTGCCCTGCCCCCATGCAAACACCACCAAAGTGTCAGCAAATGGCTTGCACTCACCTGTCTGTGGAACTCACCTGCCTTGCATATGATGCACATTATCAGGAGATGCTTTACCTAAATGAAATGCAATGCAGAGTAACAGCACAATTTACATGCACATTCATCATCATAATTGATCCCAAAGAAATTATGCAGACAACACAGAGTGCAGGAGCAATACAGGTTGACACAGGGTGAAAGGTCATAGATATAGATTTGTGCAGGAGCACAATGCACCATCCCAGCGAGAGGGAGAGAGAGATTGACTCAGACAGTTAATACCAAGGAAATGACAGATCAAGGAGTCCATGGCCTGATTTTCCTATTTACAATTACATGCTGCACAGCACAGTCGGTGCGCCCATAGAGGTATCCACATAGGTAGGCTACACAGTGACATGAGCTACAATCTAATTTCCATAACGCCATGTGAGCATGCAAAGGACATATGAGACAACCGACACAAGTAGCAAAGATGACCAACAATGAAGCATGCTCAACATGCAAGATAGTGCAAAAGTTTACCCAATTACTGTGTTTGTATCGTGTAAATCCCACATGACCTTCACCAGTAAGTGTGTTTCCTGATTTGTCAAAGGAAGGACAGTGTCTGGTGGAGGGCATGAGCAGCGTGGACTTTGAATGGTGAAGGGAGTCTCATCCGGGACAGCAGTAAACACCACATCACAGATTACTGCAACAACATGGGAAAACATATTAAAACAGCTGTTGTGCAGTAACATTGACACAGCACCCATGTGCTACGGAACAACAAATCTATGAATACCTGCACATGCCATCCTGTGCACACCCATGCAAACATGATATTTGCCTTCACTAGCCAGGCCTGCACATACACCACTGCACATGTGTAGTCCATGAGGAGTTCATGGCACACCTCAAGGGCTATCATTAAAAAACAAAAACAAACAAAACCAGGAAAGGGCAAAACAAAATCTGATATGCCAAAATCTAGCCAGGAGGGTGTAATAAAAAGTAAAACAAGAATAAAATGTCCATTTTGGACTGTGGGTGCAGGATTCCACACAGGAGGGTGGAGGGGCAGGGTGCACGTCAACTCCCACATGGCTGGAAGTGGAAAAAAAATCCCTCCCTGGGCTCATGGACCACGCGACTATCTGGGATTGCGAGAACTGTAGCTGCTGTGGCCACCTTCCTGAGTGGAATCCGAAGGTGGCAGTGGTAAGGGAAACCCTTGCCTTAGGGCTTCCTGGGGGGCTGACCCTCTACAAGCAAGGATGCCTGCAGAGACCTCAGATCAGAATGTTGGCTCCTGCTGCTGGCCTCCATCTACAGCCTGTGTGAGCGGCATGTGTACCGTAATGCCTGCAGCTGGTGCTCTACCTGTCTTTCTGGGGGGATCATGGAATTGGCCACCCTATCCATGCCCTGAGCCAACCTCTCATAGGAAGCACCCTGTTGTTGTGCAACACTATACATTGATTGCTCCCACACTTTGTCCCCAGCCACCATACGTCCACCACGTGTGTGGGCCCCACGCCTGCCTGACCGAAGGGAGCATGGCCCTTGATGTGATGCCGCTGTCTGTGGCTGCAGGACTTCATCCCTCCCTTGGTCATCTGTCCCAGGACCAGAAACCAATAGTGTGGAGCGTGACCCTGCAGCCGTACCCACCACAGACTGACGTGACAACACTAACTAGCCCTGTGAGGGGCTGTGACCCCCCTGCAGACACACAGGCTACAACAGCTTCAACACTTGATGCACTCACCTCTGACAGCATAGAGGAATTGACATCTGGTTCACCTCCAGAGCTACTGGTTTCATTGGAGTCGGACTCATACTGAGTCATGCTCCGGATGGACTGTAGCACCAGTGGATTCTCATGGGCTGCCACAACACGTCCTCCACTGATGCACTGTTGGGGCTCAGGTTCCCGTTCCTCCTCAACCTCCCCCCCTGCATCTGGTGCCTCATCACCTGTACATGGACATATAAAGACATGAAGAATCATGTTAATGTCATTGCCTACATACATAGGTATCACAATGCTGTCGTGCAACACATTGCCATGTATGTTACCATGCCATTATTTGCATACACACACTATGTACAAAAAGCTCACAGATCATGGCGTATGCACACTTGCTACTACATCCCATGTCCCTGACCATGTAAGCACTGCACACTTTGCCAACACACATGTATGTGGGTATGCAAAGCCTGTCCCAAGGCACAACAACCAGTAGACTGAAATATGCTAATTCAGACTTAAAAAGTAGATATGCAATATGCCATGAGGGTACATGAGAACATGTCCACACATAATCACAGCCAAATCCACAACAATTACATCTAACACCAGTGTACCACTGTCAGAGGGAGTGCACACAATGTGGAAATGTCCCGTGTGTGGTGTTGGTGTCCCAGGTGTGTGATGTGGAGAGAGTGATGACATGTGCTGGGGGATAGGAAGAGGTACAGTGACACACAAGAGGGACAGGGCCATGCACCCATGGAGTGTGTGTAGTGTGGCAGGTCAACATGGATGACTCCAGAGAAACATTTTACAAGGGGCTCAGTGCCATAGCTGCGGATGGGATTTTCACAGTGTAGTAAAATGCTATGTCACCCATGGCACAATGTCTCGCCCCCTGCCATTGTTAATGGAAGGTATGGGTAGCATAAAACCACTATGGACATGTGTGGATGGACTTTCTACTACATGCAGTGCATGATGTGTTGCATGTGCTTCAGACACAAGTACTTGACTGGCATAGCAGTGTTGAACGGAAAATCATATTGTGTCTCCTTTATTGTATATATTTGCCTAAGCCCTGTCGCTCTGTGAAGAAATCCGCGTTGCAAGGTTCTGACCTTAGATCGATTTAGCCGCCATTTTAGGTTCATCCGCCATTTTGATTTTCACTCCAAAATCACCCTGTGTTCTAAAATGGTGGACAGTGTTCTTCTGTTTGTAACATGGCCGTCTTAACCGCTGCATGCAAGTTAATGCTTAAACTGCCCACAGGCCAAATGTTAGGGTCATGTAAGGAGACCTTGTCCTTCGTTGACCTGTAGATCAAGGATTACCTGTGCTAACGATACTAATCCGTGAACATATATTAAGCACAATGGGCCTCATTAGGACTCCGTCGGAAAACCATGGTGCTATCAGCACCATGGTCGATGCCGGAGTCGGCCATGGCGGAATGGGGAATTACCACCGCATTCCAAGGTTGGCGGGGCGGTAATTCCCCATGCCACCATGGCACTTCCCCATTCCCATTTTTGCCCCATAGGGCATAATGGGAATGGGGAAGGCGGTAAGTACGGTACCGCAAATTGCAGTACCGTACTTACCTCGAGAGTCCCTTTGCGGGCCTCTACTTTAACGGCTGGTCTAGACCAGCCATTAAGGTTGGGTCCCGCAAAGGGACCTCGTAGTAAGGCGTTAACGGTTTAACAGCACCGACACCTTTTTCGGCGCCGTTAACCCCTTAACGCCTGGGTCCTAATGAGGCCCAATGCTGTTTAAATACTAAATGTGAACACTTGTTTGATTACATTGTATAAAACATGTACGAAGGCTTAATGTTAAATCCAAAGAACACACTGTTGCCATTGTGGTCTATTTGTGAATATACTAGGAATAATCCAACTGCCTATAGATGAATAAATTAGAAGCGAACTCGGCATGAACCCCTAGCCCGAGAAATGGTTAACCTGCAAATGGGCTGGACATCATGTTAAGAATTGTACAAAAGAGTGAACATTCTGATGTACAGCCCCACTCACTTCTCACACCCAATGGGCTGGTATTCATTGTGATGTACTGAGGGCCTGATAGCTATCTGATACTCTGTTTCTCTGAAAACTGTTCAGTTGTAGAATAAAGATCTGTGTATCTTTGTAAACCCGTGTTTGGTGTATTTCCTTTTGTGGTACTCAGCCTCAATATTTCCTTTGGCTTTCACAGATGGCACCCAAATAGGGACCCTCAAGATTGATGCCAGCTCATTGAAGGTTGACACGGCTATCGGACCGGTATCGGACGGTGTAAAGGGGGCCCCTTTCTTGGATGAGAAGCGACACCTCAGCAGCGCTGCATGACCCGATCCCTGGACGGTGAGCATGTGGTCCGAGTCGGCATCTTGACAAGGGTCCATATATCGAGGCAGGCAGATTTGCCGAAATCACCAAACACGAGGAAATCTTTGTTAGAAAATTTGTAATCCGATCGGACCTCCTTAGGATTTGATCAGGTGAGTTGTGACCCGATTCTTAAGTATCCTGATAATTTGTTTTGGCGTATTGCACTCGCAAGTTCAATTATTGACCAGGTAACACCAGTATTCTGATGTCTGCCTGCTTCAGGGCAATAGTCCGCAAGGACAGACAATCTTTGGAATTTGGCCGACCGGCACCAATGGAGGGGTCGCCGGCATGTACTATGTACTGTAAGCACGGCATTGGTAGTATAGTATTTAATATTTGGCACAGACAAACTAGATATGCTTCCGAACTTCAGTGGCCAATCAATGGTAGTTTACTTTTGAAATCCCTCGTATTGAATACTTACAATCTATATTATTGAAGAAAAAGGCTAGACCTGCAGCATTCGATGTATTACAGAATTGGAAAAAAGAAGCTTTGCAGCAACTTAAGAGTAGAGAAAAGCATGCGCGCCGCCATATGACAAACACCGAAAAAGCGTTGTTGTATGACCAAAATAAACAGTCTGAGTCAGTTAGGAATATGAATAGGGCTTTTTCACTTGGTATCCAGAAAATGTACCCTTCTAAAGATTTTCATGTTTCTGATGAACTTATCGATAAACTATTAAATGAACGAAGGCCTGGTGCCAGTGCGCCACCTCCGTATGTTCCTCTTCCTGCTGCTTTGCCTCTCCCTGATGTTATTCCTCCTGCCATAATTCCTCCTGCTCCAACTATCGTACCTCCTATTGTTCCACCTGCTGTTCCTCTTCCTCCAGTCGTTGTTCCTCCTCTTGTCTTTGCTCCCCCACCCGTTCTTCCACCTTTGCCTGCTGTACCAGTGATAGCACCTCTGTTCTCTGATGTTCAAAACTTGCGTACTCTCCCTCTTCCAAGTGGTTCTACACCGCTTGTAGTAGATCAGGGAGCAGGATCGAGGGTTGTTACTCGTAATGCTTTCTCTCCAGAGAAAAAATGTGAGTTAACTGCGTGGGCTAAGCATTGCATGGAGAAGGGTGAACAAGCTAATGTTTTTGCCACACTTTCTAATATAGACAATCTTCCTGAGAAAAACGTTTTTATTGAAGGATTAGGAATTCATTTATGTGTAATGTGCAACAGGCTAAATAATACAGATCTCCCACAAGGGTTGAGGGATCTGAATACTTTAGCGTTTTCTAGAGATACTGCGGAGAAGGTACAAGAGCATGTTGAGAGGGTACTTGAATATAGAAGGGAGCTGGAAAGGTTACGGTATGATGATGAAGATGGTGATAGTTTGGACGTTATTTGCGCGAAAGATGCGATTAGATGGATCTCAGACACGTCGATAACTCCCGTAGAAGTATATGACACGTATAGTCAGTATACGCCAGAAATGCAGAGGAAAGTGATACAGGTTAATGTAGAGTACCTACAGGATGAGTGTGTAAAAAGAGAATTTGTTGTCCCGCAGAATTATTGAGTATTTATAAAAGGGCTTTTAGTTGGACACTTCTTCAGCTGCTTTAGTGCTCGATTTGGCTCTATTGCTTAGTAAGCGTTCGGAGTTGCCTACTTCTCAGTTGCCTATGAGAGAGGTTCCTCTGACATTTGTCCCAAAAGTCAAGATTCCAGCTGATGCCGGAACGGGTGCTGCGGCCTATGAAATTCCTGCACATTATGTGTCACAGTTCGTTCACGTTCCGTTCTCAAGACAGGAAGTGAAAACCATCAGGCAATCTATTCTTGACATTAGGAAGAATCCGACAGGGTTCTACAAAGAAATAGAGTCAGTTTTGCAATCATCGGTATTCACCTTAAGTGATAACGATTTGTTATTTCCTGTACTCCTGCCTGTAAATTTGTGGAAACAGATTAGAACTGTAGATGATGTACCGGGGTTAGGAGATACATGGACTAACATGATTAGACTCGATGGAGAAAGGCCAGCTGGCGAAAGACCACCTCAGGTAATACTAACTTTGCCTGATAGGATAGTTACGAAATTGAAAACCATAATTCCCGAAAAGAGAATTATTAGGGACAAGTTTACTGCCTGTGTCTAAGGGAAGTCTGAGGGTGCGACCGAGTTCTTCAATTGGTTCGAACAGGTATTTTCAGATTTCAGTGGACAAGATTTAGGCACAGAGTCTGGGAAAAGATTATTTGTGGACAAATTTGTGTGTGGATTGCTGCATGACATCCAGTCGCAAATGATGTCCTCCGAGAGCGCTTGGCAAGCGAAGTCTCAGTCAGAAGTATTGCACATGGCTCAGTACTACGAGAATCGTGTCAATAATGAAAAAGAAAGAGTCGAGAAGAGAAAAGGTGACTTAAAGACGAAAGTATTATTACAGCAAATTATTAGAGGCCCTAGAGGGGGTAATTCACAATTTAGAGATCAGTATGTTCCACAAGGAAATGCGCCCTTGGGTCCTGTAAACATTATCCAGTGTGCTTATTTCAGACAAGAGGGTCATTGGCGTGCACAATGCCCGGTCCTCCAACAAAGGTCAAGTAACACATTTGGGAATATGGGTAGACGATCCAGAGGTCGCCCAGGTGTAGGGGTCCTGGTAGAGGTCAGTTTTCACAGGATTCACAACAACCTTTTTCACAGGACAATCAGACACCTAGTGTGGAGAATAGAAACATTTTTGATCATCGTTCTGCTGCTTACCTCTCTGAAGAAGTTCCTTTTGATGACATTCTGTTTCACTATGATTGCCCGAAACAGGGTTTGGAACCAACGCCTATTCCCGTTAATCAGAAAGGTCCCTACGTTGAAATGGTAGTGGGAAATAGGAAACATCTATTTTTGATAGATACAGGGGCACAGAAGTGTTCCATTGATAATTCCAGGTTCCAAACATTCCGCTGTCAGGGCAAACCAATGTTTCTGTAGGGTTTTCTGGCACACCAGTTGTCTGTCCGGTTTCTTCGCCGGTACCAATCACCTTGGGTCCATTTACGGACCACTGTCCATTTCTTTTGACTACGAATTTTGGAGAGAATTTGTTGGGGTTGAATCTGTTGAAGGAATTAAATGCGGAAATAATTTTCTTCTGATGGATTGTGTTTGACGATTTCACCACAGCAACTTTCTGTCTCTCAATTCTTGACCAGACCTTTGCTTCTGGAATTTAGTGATGTTCCGGAGTGTTTGTGGGCTATTAATGATAATGATGTTGGTGTTTTGCAAATTGAACCTGTTAAGATTGTCTTAAAACATGGAGTAAAGCTGCTGCGTAGTCCACAGTATAAGTTCTCGGTCGATGGTGAGCAAGCTTTGAAATGCATCGTCTCTGATTTTGTGCATCGAGGGGTGATCGAGGAAATTGCAGGTAGTTTGTGCAATAGTCCGATTTTTCCCGTGTACAAAAAAGGCGATAATGCAATTCCTTTTCGTTTCAAAATTGATTTACGTGCTATAAATAAGATTTCCAATTGTGCCTGATGTAACGACAATATTAACTATGATCCCGGCTTCAGCTACTCATTTTAGTGTCATGGATCTAAAGAACGCTTTCTTTAGTATTCCTATACGCAAAGACAGTAGATACCTGTTTGCGTTCACATTAGTGGGACGTTCGTTTACCTTCACTCGTGCACCGCAAGGTTACACGGAAAGTCCGAACATTTATAGTAGGGCTTTGAAAGAGCCGCTCGATACCCTTGATTTGCCCTCTACTTGTACACTGCTTCAATATGTTGATGACTTGCTTTTAGCTGCTGACTCAGAGAGCGCTTGTAAGGAGGGCACTGTGTTGTTGCTTATTCACTTGGCTAAACATGGACACAAAGCTTTGCTTAAAAAATGTCAATATTGTTGTCAGGAGGTCGCCTATTTAGGCTATCTCCTGTCAAAGGAGGGAAAACGGCTGACGCCTGAACGGATAAAACTCATTTCTAGCATGTCTGTCCCAAATACGCAGAAGGAAGTTAGAGCCTTGATAGGAATGGCTTCTTATTGTAGGCAGTGGATCCCCAATTTCTCACTAGTGATTAAACCAATGTTGGCTTTGACGAAGAAGGGCATTTCTTTGCCATTCCCGTTGAACTTGGTACACCAGCATGCATTTGATCTGCTTAAGACTGCACTGTGCTTGGCACCAGTTTTGGGCACACCAAACTGAAAAGGCCATCATGCTGTATGTGCATGAATGTGATGGATGTGCTTTGGCTGTATTAACGCAGGAACATGGAGGGAAGAATAGCCCGTGCGGCTACCTTTCTTCCGCCCTTGATCCTGTAGCATGCGCTTTGCCAAGCTGTTTACGAGCTGTCGCTGCTGCTGCTGCGTCTGTAAATCAGAGCGAGGGAATGGTCCTGGGCCATGCTTTAACCCTGATGGTACCTCACTCTGTAGATGTTCTATTAAACAGAACACAAACACAACACCTCACCTCCGCACGATTAACGAGATATGAATTGATCTTGTTTGCACTGCACATACAAATTAAGAGGTGTTATGTTCTTAATCCGGCTGAACTTTTACCTTTCCCACAAGGTACTGCTTGCAGTGACGAAGAGTCACATGACTGTCTTTACACTACCGAACAAGAAACAATGGGTAGGATCGATCTGAAGGCTACTCCTTTGAACAATCCACAAGGGGAGTTGTTTTGCGATGGCTCCTGCTTCAAACTCCCGGATGGTACATCCACAGCTGCTTATGCAATCACTACATTGAGCACGATCGTGGAAACCAAGAGAATCACGCATAACTCTGCGCAGGCCGCAGAGATTATAGCATTGACCCGGCTTGTGAACTTTCCGAAGGGCTTACAGTAAACATATATACTGACAGCCAGTACGCCTTTGGGGTGGTTCACAACTTCGGTAGACTTTGGGCAGAAAGAGGTTTCTTGACCTCACATGGCACAAAAATTCAACATGGCTCCTTGATAGTACGGTTACTTTCAGCACTTGCACTCCCTATTCAGCTAGCTATCATAAAATGCGCAGCGCATCAGAAGATTGTAGATCATGTAGGAAAAGGGAACGCTTTTGCTGACCGGATAGCCAAACAGACTGCCACTGATCTCTTTTCAGAAATGTATACTTCAAGGGAAGCCATAAATGCCTGTACTTTGAATGAGGGTATTGATTCCGTAAGTGATATCCAAGCCGATGCCACATTAAAAGAGTCTAAGAAATGTGCTGAGGGCTTGGGGAAACTGGATGAGGATGGGTGTTGGGTGGACAAAGTTGAAGGGAAGTGGTTACTGCCTGACGCATATATTATGATGATGGTTGTTATGGCTCATGGTCCCACTCACATATGTGCTCGTAAAATTACTGAAATGTTGTAAAAAGTATGGGTAAATGACAAAATCCCTAAAGTAGCTGAATGCTTCATTCAGGGATGCATGATTTGTTTGCAGCATAATGTGGGAAAGGGCACATCAACTCCTAGCGGTAGTTTTGGTCTACCTTCTGTTCCTCTTGAGGTTATTCATTTTGATTTTATTTAGATGGAGCGTTGCAACAATTTCAAGTGTGTATTAGTCGTCATCTGTGCTTTTACCAATGGGTTGAGGCTTATCCTGTTAATGATGCCACAGCTATGACCACAGCAAAGACTATGTTAAAGGAATATTTTCCAAGATTTGGGTTACCGAGAGTCATCTGGTTGGACAATGGTCCACACTTTATCACTGCTGTAATTCTGCAGATATGCGCAGGATTACAGGTCGATAAACGGTTCCATTCAGCTAGACACGCTCAGAGTGCTGGACTAGTGGAAAGACACAATGGCATCATCAAGAACAAGCTCGCTAAAACGTTTGCCGGCACCAAACTAAAATGGCCGGATGCCTTACCGATCGTGTTGTTATCTATGCGAACAACCCCTCAAACTAAGACTGGGCTCTCTCCCTTTGAGCAGTGGTCGAAGTGTACGAAAAGAAGTAGTGGAGCTATGTTCCCTACTGGCCTGCACAGCTCCCCACAAACCACATCAACACACTCCCTCCCATGCACAATACAAACCCCAAAACACATGTGCATGGTGATTAAGGAAACATCCAGTGCAGTGCACTGAAAGTGCAAGTTTCAACTTCTTCCAATACTTTTATTTTACAACGAAACCATTCCGGAACGGTTTCTTTTTAAAATAAAAGTATAGGAACGGTAAAACTTAATTAAAAGAAGTAGAGGAGCACCGCTCCTGATCGCTCCCACCCACTTCGACCACTGCCTTTGAGGTGGTTATGGGGAAGCCAGCTAATATTTGGAATGTTACGAAGTCTCGCTCTTTACGAGACGTCGAAAATGTACTTCTCTCTGATTACTGTGGCCAGTTAACTAAAAATCTGTATTTGATTTATCACCAGGTGCGAGAGGCTTTACCTGTACGGTACGAGGGTCCCGGTCACAGTATACGACCGGGGGAGTGGATCCTTGTGAAATCGTTTGAGCGATCTTCTTGCCTCGCACCTCGTTGATGGGGCCCCTTCCAAGTTTTGCTGGTCACACAGACTGTGGTGCGGGTAGCAGGACGGAAGAATTGGATACATGCGACACACAACAAGAGGATTCCACACCCAGTGCCACACGATACAGAAGATACAGAACCCCTCACCAATGCTGTAACCAACAATCATGAAGCAGCAACCAGCATCGAGAGTGCATCAGAGACTCTCCCTGAGCCCGTGAGGCCTGGGGAAACAGCTGCTTCGTCTCCACATTCTCCAACAGTTTCGTCTTTTGAATTTGTTCTGGATCTTGCATCCGATCCTGCTTCGGATTCGTCGCTTCCAACGGGAAGTGACAATACGTTGTTCACAGATCACTCAGTACCAGGAACCAAATGGTTCGATCTGCGTCCGAGGAAATCGACTTACTGCATGGTTCAGCTGTGCCATCGAGGGAAATCATCAAAGGGCTTGCCTCTTTTGGCCCGATCATTTGTGCAGAAGGGGATTCTGTTGGCTAGGGTTTGTGGAAGGACTAAGAAAACGCTTGGCCTAGAGGTCGCCAGCAAATAACACTGGTGCTTTTGTTTGAAGGCTACAATGCCTGCAACCACTTCCGCTCGTACAGGACTGATAAGAGAACGTGTGACCAGCTGCGAGAATGGACAATCCACTATGTGGGCCCACCGAAAACGTATTGCTGTCTTGTGATAATGTTATTTGGTTTCACAATACTACTCATTTTTTTAGGATTCTGGTATTTAGTAGAAGTACATTTGTTTGAGAGTTTTTTTTGCCTACTGAAAATGTACCTACTGTTTCTACTCCTTTCGTGCATCTGCACACTCTATCTCCTAGAGACTCTCAGCACAGAGATATCACAACAACACACTATTACTCATCATGAATTCTACACATGCCATTTTTAACAAATCTAATTGTTGGGTCTGTTCACATTTACCGCAACACGGGGATAAGGGGCTAGGTTGGTATATTCATCCTCTACCTTTGACAACTGCATGTTATGCTTCTCTTAGAGCACTATTCTTTGGCCGATCGAACGATAGCATCTCGGGTAATTTCGAAGGGACTAACTTGAACAAGTTTGAAAAAAGTGTTCTGACGCCCCTGCGATGCTTGCTTTTTGCAAATAGGAGTAAGCTTAATGTTGTTTCTATTAGGCCATCTGATAGACTGTCCAGTCCTTTTCAATCTTTGATCTCTTTCAAGATGGCTCCTATAGGCAATAAGGATGCCACACCTCCTTCCTACACTGTTAATCATAGCCCCGATTCACTTTCTTTCTGCATACAAAGGAATGGTACTCAGTTAATGGGTGATTTTAAAGGTTGCACCAACGTTACGAATTTGACTAGCGAGGACAGACCTTTGTATGTAGGCAAACCTGTCTACTTTATTTGCGGTAATATAGCATTACCATGGTTAACCAGGGATTGGCAGGGAACTTGTTATTTAGGGATCCTGTTACCCGGGGTATTCATTGCAAGTACTATAGAGATTTCAAAGGCTCGTCTGCGGCGGGACGAGAATGGTGACACTTCAGCACAAGTTCTGGGTGATGTAGCTAAATCCTTTGTGCCATTTTGGGGACAAATAATGAACTCTGAAGATTTCAGGAGACTTGCGAGAGTACTGGAGAGGACCATCAACCGGACCACTGACATACTCTATAATATAACTCTATAACAGAAAGCAATAAGGTTAGTAGCACTTCAGAACCGGATGGCACTAGATGTCATCCTGGCTGAATGTGGTGGGGTATGTAAATTAGTAGGGTCTGCTTGCCGTGTTTTCGTGCCAGATTCCTCCCCAACTATCTTCAAGGCAATACAGAATCTGCAAGTTCAGAAGTGCATGTTCCCGAGGGAACCTGGGATCTTAGCACTTGGTTCTGGGACTTCTTGTGATCTTGGGGGTGGAAACTACTTTCGGTCTTGCTGATCATTTTAGGTATTCTGTTATTTCTTTGCTGTTGTATACAATGTCTTCCTGGTATGTGTTTGATGCTAGGGGGATGTTGTGCACAAGCGATGGGTACATTAGGACAGACATAAGTATATGCCGCATACAAGAACTCCAACGAATATGTGCTGAAAGAAATCTCAGTAACTGATTGTATGGCAATTGATATCTCCGATAGTGATTCAGGGTGTATGGACATTGAGATGTGGAGTTACTCGGAAAGTGACTAGAAGTAGTATAGCTCTTGGCTTAGGCCAAAAGGAGGGTTTGTTGAACGGAAAATCATATTGTGCCTCCTTTATTGTATATATTGGCCTAAGCCCAGTCGCTCTGCGAAGAAATCCGCGTTGCAAGGTTCTGACCTTAGATCAATTTATCCGCCATTTTAGGTTCATCTGCCATTTTGATTTTCATTCCAAAGTCACCCTGTGTTCTAAAATGGTGGACAGTGTTCTTCTGTTTGTAACATGGCCGTCTTAACCTCTGCATGCAAGCTAACGCTTAAACTGCCCACAGGCCAAAAGTTAGGGTCATGTAAGGAGACCTTGTCCTTCGTTGACCTGTAGATCAAGGATTACCTGTACCAACGATACATACTAATCCGTGAACATATATTAAGCACAATGCTGTTTAAATACTGAATGTGAACACTTGTTTCATTACATTGTATAAAACATGTACGAAGGCTTAATGTTAAATCCAAAGAACACACTGTTGCCATTGTGGTCTATTTGTGAATATACTAGGAATTATCCATATGCCTATAGATGAATAAATTAGAAGCAAACTCAGCATGAACCCCTAGCTGAGAAATGGTCAACCTGCAAATGAGCTGGACATCATGTTAAGAATTGTATAAAAGAGCGAACATTCTGATGTACAGCCCCACTCCCTTCTCACACTGAACGGGCTGGGATTCGCTGTGATGTACTGAGGGCCGGATAGCTATCTGATACTTTGTTTCTTTGAAAACTGTTCAGTTGTAGAAGAAAGATCTGTGTATCTTTGTAAACCCACGTTTGTTGTATTTCCTTTTGTGGTACTCAGCCTCAATATTTCCTTTTGCTTTCACAGCTGAGCCACTAACATCTCTGATGTAAATACCCAGATGCCACATTGTGTTGGCATGCCAGATATGTCTTTCAGTATCTTACGGTTGGTGATGACTACTGTCCCAAAGCCATGTTCAACAGTTGTGCAGCACATGGGTTGTGTGCACTCTGCAGTACACTTAGCACGGCTCAGTACATCATGACATGATTCATTCATGGCAGTCATACAAATGCAGGCATAAGTGCTGCACAATCAAACCCATTCATTTTATCTACATACACATATTCAGGATGCACACACTTCATCACTCACTGGGCGTTTCCTCATAATCTGGCAGTCCTCACACACCCTGCAGCTGATCCACATGAATCAACTCACTCATAGCCTCTTCATGTGGCACGAGATCCTGCTCCTGTGGTGACCCACCTCCAGTCACCAGAGTAGAAGCGAGGTTGGCACACAGCTTCGACTTGCTTCGACGGTGGAGGCCATTCCACTGCTTCATGACCTCACGAGTGGTGTGCCTCTCATTCCCCAAGGCGTTGATGTGATCTGTGACTCGCTGCCAGTGTACCATACGCTGAGCAGGTGTATGTGCGTTCCCTGGCTGTGTGAGCATGTCACGGTAGTGGTCGCACATGTAGTCCACGAGGATGTCGAGTTCAGCATCATTGAAGCTCCTCTTCCTCATCATGGTTTTGCTCTTTCTTTTGCAGTGCTTGGAATTGAGCTTCTCCCTGTTCTGCACACTTTTGCCTATTGGAAGGTGAGGCAGACCCTGTGTGGCTGGGACCACTCAAGGCTGTAGTGACTGGACAACTTGTGGCCTGGGCCATGCCATCACCTGCTGATGTTGGGTCAATATCTTGCCCTGCATGTCCCTGACCCTGCAGGTCCCTGACCCAGGATGCTATGGCCAAGTGCTTTGACTGTACGTCCCTTCCCCTTGGACCCACGGCTATCAGCTGCCTCTGCATGTCTGTGTACCTGGGGGGGAGGGCATGAGATACTGCAGTAGTCCCTGACCCTGGTGGTTGTGGACAGGAGCTGCCCGTGCAGGTGCCTCAACCTGTGTGCCTGGCAGAGCATATGACCCTGGAGATCCCTGACCCAGGGTGCTGTAGCCTGGTTCTTTGACTGTACATCCCTTCCCCTTGGACGCACAGCCATCAGCAGCCCCTGTGTGTCTGTGTACCTGGGGTGGAGGAGAAAAGACACTGCTGAAGCTCCCTTACCATGACGGTTGTGGACAGGAGCTGCCCCTGTAGGTGCCTCAACCTGTGTGCCTGGCAGAGCATATGACCCTGCATATCCCTGACCCAGGGTGCTGTGGCCAGGTGCCTTGATTGTACCTCCCTTCCCTTTGGACGCACGGCAATTAGCTGCCCCTGCGTGTCCGTGTACCTGGGGGACAACAACAGATACTGCCATAGCTCCCTGACCCTGGCAGTTGTGGACAGGAGCTGCCCCTGCAGGTGTCTCAACCAGGGGATGAGGATGGGGCTATCCCATATGGAACGGGCAGCTTGCAGGGTGGGGTCATGGGTGATGGGGGCTGAGGCGTGGTTTTCCCATGTGGAAGGGGCTGCCTGAAGGGTGGGGGATGACAGGTGATGGGGCGGAGCTGTTCCATGGGTGGGGGGTCATGGGTGATGGGGGCTGCGGCGGGGGTATCCCATGTGGAAGGGGCTGCATGCAGTGTGGAGTCACGGGTGATGAGGGCTGGGCTATCCCATGTGGAAGGGGCGGCCTGTAGGATGGGGTTACGGGTTATGAGGGCTGGGTTATTACATGTGGAAGGGGCTGTTGCAGGGTGGGGTCATGGGTGATGGTGGTGGGGCTATCCCACGTGGAAGGGCAGTTTGCAGGGTGGGGGTCACAGGTGATGGGGGCTAGGGTGGGGGTATCCCATGTGGCAGGGGCTGCCTGCAGGGTGGGGTCACGGGTAATGGGGCGGGTATATCCAATGTGGAGAGGGCTGTATGCCACGGATTGCGAGGTGTTGGTGTGCCATTTGGATGGTGGTGGGCCAGGCCTTGTGTGGGAGGGCACGCGTTTTCTAGGGGGGGCCCACAGGGTTTGCAGGGTGTTTTTGCGCGATTGCGCTGGGGTGCGGGCAGGTATTGTGAGGTGTTTTCACGTGTTTACACTGGGGTGCATCTGGTGATCACAGGGTGTTGTCGTGCGTTCACAATGGGGTGCGGCCAGGGATCACAGGGTGGATTCGCACAATTACGCTGGGGTTTGGCCGGGGATTGTGAGGTGTTTTTGCACATTTACGCGGGGGTGCGGCAAGGGATTGCAGGGTGTTTTCACACGAGTACGCTGGGGTGTGGGCAGGGAATTGCAAGGTGTTTTTGTGTGTTTACAGAGGTGCATCCAGGGGATCGTGGGGTGTTTTCGTGCATTTACACTGGGTTGCAGCCGGGGATCACAAGTTGTTTTTGCATGATTACGCTGGCGTGCGAGCGGGATTGTGAGGTGTTTTCATGCATTTACGCTGGGGTGCGGCCGGGATCGTGGGGTGTTTTCGTACAATTACGCTGGAGTGTGGGCAGGGATTGCAAGGTGTTTTTGCATGATTACTCTGGGGTGCAGACAGGGATCGCAGTGTGTTTTCGCACGATTTCGCTAGGGGGGCTGTATGCTGGCCCAGGGATGGCACAGAGGATTGTGCAGTGTATGATATGATATGATATGGCATTTGTAACATGCCTATACACAAGTGTTTCAAGGTGGTGGTAAGGCATTCCACTTGCTTTTGCCTGTGCGTGGGAGCGTGTTGGGGGCGTTACTCGTGCAGCTTGCTGTTACTTGCGCCACGGTTGCTGATGCCTCGGAAATCCATGAATACTTGTGGAGCTCAAAGATTTCTGTGCACCACGGCTGGCACAGACTCCTTCTCTGCGCACAGCCCTTGTGCTTTTTCTGTGCCAGATTCTATGAATCTGGCCTATAGAATGCAGCACCCAAAAATACATTTGGATTAAATGAAAGGGCCATCACAAGTCAATTGTCGACTAAAAGTAATTCTTGCAAACCTCAAATGGCTTTCCGTGAAGCTCAGAGTGAGCCTGCTTCAAAGGGATTCCTGAGATCAAAATTTCATTGAAAAGTTGAAACGTAAATCTACCAGCAGTAGTCCTGTTAACTGTGATCACAGGCTAAGAACCAATCTTTCAGAATTCAAACTTCTAATGCTAAGCATCACTGATTAGTAATGTGACACATTGAATTGTTCGCTCGTCATCTGTTCCTTGTAAAAGTACCATGTCCTTCCTCGTGAGTGCTGCTTTTAGGTGTATGGTGATGATGGTACCTGACACTAATTCCCTCTATACTGCTGCTTGAAATATAAATTCTGCGGGCAGTCAAAACGTGTGATCCTTGGTCTTTGGCACCCATCCTAACAAAACTTGTACCCCGTACAAAAATAGTTGTGGGTGCAATGGTACACCTCACAGAGTGGTATGTGCACAAAATGCTTGTATGAGTGTTGCAACCCATTTGTAATATATGCCTAGTGTGGAGCACGCAATGCCCTTATCAGTGAATTAAATAGTCATGTTAAATCTGCTCATAATGTCTCTACCTAATATGTTGATGGGTGTGTCCTTTGAGTATAACAAGGGTGCTACAATTGTTTGTGTGCCTATGGTAAGAGGCAATTCTTCAGTTATAGGAAGCTTTACTATAGCCCAATAGAATCCCTATGTGTCCATTACATTGTCTGACAGGGGAAAGATATCCTGCCCAATACAGGGTTATTATTCTCCTGTGTCAACAACAAATTAGAAATCTTTCTGGCCTATCTTCACTGCTTCCTCTGGTACCTCCTCAGGGTCTGCAGTTACCGAAAGGACTTGGCATATCAGGTCTCCCTGTGTACTGGCTTTTTGGATATTTGTGGTTAACCCCAGGAATGGAAAGAGGTTCGCTCCGAACACTGTCGCCCTGTGTAGTTGGGTGCTACATTCTGTGCTAACAAGTTGCTGTCCCACTGTTGTGTTTGGGATTTTGATTGTGCCTGGGCCTTTAGGAAGTTCAATTGTGACAGCTGGGACCCCTGCTGTGGTTGTGTACCTTTCTGTAATCACAGTTCACTGCTGCATTCCAAAGAATTGTGCTTGTATCTGTGTGGGTTCTATCTGTGGCTGTTTTATTTGCATCTGAATTGGTGGGTTCCACATGGGGGTCTGGTGCACTGGGTGCACACACTGGCTGTAAGGTATATGTGTCATGCTCCTACATTGCCAGGCCAAGTACCCCATCTGACCACAAATAAAACATGGCCCCTTACTCCTTGGTCTTCGCTCTCTGTATCCGTATCCCGTCTCCCTTCCCCCACCCTGTGAATAATGCACTCCCTTTTGGGGGAACCCTCTTGATTGAGCATACCCTCCCCCTTGTGGATAATAGTCTTGCGGCTGGCCTTATCCTGCAGGTGTTTGTATCTCAGCAATCCTATAGATACTGAGGCTGGACCATCCCCATGGGGACTCCCCTCCTTGCCGGGCAGGCTGTGGCTGTCCTGGTTTGACGTCTGTTGATGCTGCTCCTTCCATGCTAAGTTTGGCCAATTTATTCTGTACTCATTTTGCTTCAGCTTTTACAGCAGATCTGTAGAGTCCTTATCTTTATCTTGTAGTGCTTTAAAAAAGTGGACTCTGTGTGCTTGTATCTCTGGCCACCCTTTTGATTCTATCCCTACCACCCTCCCAAAAACTTTCTGTATGTCTGCGGGAAGTCCCCTAATAAATATGTTGTAAAAGTGGGAATATTTGCATTCAATGGGAGTCGTGGTTCTAGTGTCCACATTTCTTGTATCTGTTGTGCAGAGTCTTCATCTTGCTTCCTTGTGCGTGTGAAGCTAGCCTGCATGCCTGAGGTGTCTGGGTACATTGTCTACAATAACTTCTACACCACATGCACTCAGCAATAATAAATGGCGCGCTATGGTGTGCATTACTACTTAGGGTCACCCCATCATATTCTGCTTGCTCCCAAATGTTGTCGGCCTGTTTATCCATTAAGGTGGCAAATAAACCATTCACATTGCCTACCTCCAGGGCAATCCCTGCTGTTTCTTTTTCTAAAGCATATATCCACTTGCCCGCCCCGGCCATGAGCAATGGCAGACTACACTTTGTTATCCATGTCCATGCTGGCTTAAGGTACGTACTGGTGTCCTCCTCGACCCTTATATAAAAGGGGCAACTGTGATCTTGGCTGTAATGCCTTTGCACACTGTGTGGTACTCACAACTGCCATCTTCCCAACCCTAGTCCGGAGAGTCTGGGGCCAATCCCATCCACTATCTCGTTCCTGCTCCCTCTCACATTCTTTTCCATTCTTTCTCCTTCTTTCCTTCTATTTCTCCCTTTCTTTCTCCTGTTCCTTCCCATCCTTCTCCTGGAGGTGCCAGCTCTTCCTGAGTCCCTTCTCATCCTCTTTACTCCCTGTTGCCCCACCATCATTGTCAGTGGAATCACTGTCTCCCACCCCTTCTCTTGAGAGGTTGACCTCTGGACATATTTTACTGTCCAATTTAAAAAGAAATTCTGATGTCCATGCACCGAGGGTTATTATAGCGCATCGCTCCTCCTCCCTTTTCCACACTGCTTTTTCTACCTCCTTCTCTGCTTCTTTTGAAACGTCCTCAATCTGTTGGCATGCACCTTCTTCTATTTCTATTAGTCACATGGTTTCAACTAGGTCTGTCGGAACAGGTGTTTTAATATCTGTGGTCTCTGTGTTGCTACCTCCTCTTCTATTCCTTGCTCCCCCTTCAGTGTCCTCCGCTGACGTACTCAATGTGGGTTAGTATATCCTGCAGCTGGCTGAAAAGTGGTATAAAGCCTGTATGGGGCTGATGGGTCGTCTATGCATCCAAAATCCATCCAACTGAACCTCAATACAACAACATATAATTTCCAAAAACCAAAACACATGCGTGCCACCACGCTCTTCATGCACTGGTAAACTCACATGCTCTAGTACATACAAATCACCTTGTCACCTTGGCGAGGAGTCTCTCCTCACTGGCCTGCACTTTCTCCAGTCATGGTCGGCCCCCCAGGATGAAGTAGACAGTTCAGAATCTCGGTCGTCTGCCGGACCTCCTTGTAAGTGCACTTTATCTGGTCTCAACAGGCCGCATCGCTCCTCTACAGAGCGCAGCAGGGAGCACTGTAACGCTCACCTGATATCCACGGGGATGCCACTCAGTCTGGTTGGACCACTTCCAACCTTGAGCCCTCTCCCTTGGACTCTTGTTCGGCCGATGACCGGGTCTGAAAACACAGGAATGTGGGTTTATCTTATTGTCTCTTCCTGCCTGGAGCTCACCTCCCTTGTGGACACAACTTCCCCCCTAGTGCTTTCCTCACCTTGATTTATTGTATGGTGCGCTCTCCGTCCTACTTCTCTTTGCAGGGGTGCATTGTTGGATGGGCGTGTTGCAACCTAGTTGCTTCACTGGTGTGGGCCCTCTGAGTCCAGACCTGCTGCGACTTCAGTTTGTCCAGGTAAGACTGCTGGTTTGGCAGTTTTGTCCTTTACTTTGCAATTTCCCCTATTAATGTCTCTCCTTCTTCCTTAGTTGCAAGAAGAGTTCTAGTGGTGCCGTGCTGCTTGGGGCTGCACACGAGAAGGTGAGTGAAAGCGCGATGAGCGGCTCTATGTGACTTTTCTTATGCTGACCTGTTTGTTGTCTCTTCCTTGCAGGCTGCTGCGATGTCCCTGAAAGGATGCTGCTGAGAAGATCAAGTGCGGTGAGTAAAGCGTAGCCTGCGCTGCCATCTTGATCTTTTGTGTGCTAATCAGTGTTTCTTCTCTCTTGCAGGTCGTTCTTATGGCCCAGAGAGGACGTGGGCCAAGGGCGATTTAAACCCAGGTAAGCGTGCGATAATTTGGTTATTTCCAGTATTGGAGAATAAACGCTTACTAATGCTGTTTTTCGTTCTCTTTCGTTCCTGGTTGCGGCTTCTTCAAGATCGAGGGAACATCACCGAAATGGAAGATTCTCAGGACCCAGGAGCCAAGGACAGGAGCAGGATTCAATCACAGGTAAGTGTAGACTAACAGTGTTCTTGTTCTTGCAGGTAACCGGCTCCGGAATGCTGGTGAAGATCCGAGCTGAACGTGGTGAGCGTCACGCTGCCATGTGCAGAGTAACGCAAAGGGTGTTTCTCAGGCTGGGCGTGGCTTATATAGCCCCCAGGTATCCCAGGTACCCCTAGGTCTGACCACACCTAAAAGACTAGACAGCATAGCTCGGTTCTAGAACTGAGATATGCAGGGGCATCCATGTTGTGCCAAAGGCTATTGCCAAGCCCAGTTCTCAAGTTATTTTTGCTTTACACATGAGCCTGGCTCCAAAGGCACCAGGACTGGCTCCACAGGTGCCTTGGGCGAGATGGTGAGGCCTTTAAGGCCATGATGGAAGGTTGTGGTGCAGCCCAATTGGCTTGCCTAATAGGGGCAGAGGCAGGGGTCATGACAGCACTCAGCCCTTTGAGAAGACTAGATATCTCACTGAGGCCTCCAAATGTGGACTCAGGGCTGATCCAAGAAAAAATACCAAAGTAATCCAAAGAAGTGTATGCTGTGCAAGAAAAAAAAAACAGCTTTGTTGTACAGTCAACTGGGAGAACAAACAGCTCTGTGGACCTGATCTGTAATACATTCTTAACTACACCCAGAAGGGCTACAATATTTATACAAGGGAATCACATATTAGCATCATTTTTCAATTGTTAACATTTTGGGGATGTGCTAATACATAATTGGTGGATCATCAGGGGACCCTATAGGGAGATTGTGAGCATGTACTAACATGGCAGCATGTGATCTGTGCGGTGTAATACCTGTAGCATTAGGAACTAATTGGGAGTGATTTTGGGGTACTAGCAGCTGATGTTGGCATTGGTTTGTGTGGGCTAGAATTGTAGGCTACAGACTCTGTGTATGCTGACACCATAGTAGGCACATGGACAAACAGCATTGAATGATGAACAGCCTGTTTGCAAGGTGAGATGCTGTGTGCGTGTAACACAATGTTTAGCCTTGGGAAATTAACATATTCATTGTTCATGCAGGAGTGAAGGAAGAAGAAGCAATGTGTGGCATTTCCCTCTGAGCGATGAAATGGCAGGAATGAAGCTTGCCAGGGGGCGTGAGTCGAGCCAGAAAGGGGTGAGATGGATACTAGAAGGCACTGGGCGATTTTCTAATGTTGCAACACATGATAAAGATAGCAGTGACCTCATGAAAGGGGGAGGCTGGTAACAGCTGACCTTGCTAAATAGGGAAAAGATGCTCAGAATCTATTTTTGATATACCAGACTGGGCTGGATTCTGAAGAAGAGATTTAAGTGACAGTGAGGGGCAGTAGGGGGCTTCTTTGGGCTTGTACAGAGTCTGTGGATTGTCTTTGATTGACTGAAATGTAAAAACTGAACTGAGCTTTAACAAACTCTGACTTCCAGCAAGGCTGTGATTATTTGTTGCCAAATTTTGCATTGAGTGAGAAAACCCGGTCTGGCTCTGTTGGTGTGCTAATCCGAGCACAATCGAGAGACAGAGGCTTTGAAAGTTTCTGTGAGCAGTCTTCGAGGTGATTTCTTTGGGTAACTGGCAGCACAACAGATTTCGGAGCAGCACGGTGCCCTGGGATCCTGTCAGCTGAAAGGTGGGGATGCTGCCAAGTGGAACCCAGATTGCAGGTAGACCGGAAGGGGCTGTGTTCACCAGAGTTACAATTGAAGTAGAGTGAGCATTAATAGGGACAAAATTAGCTGAGACTCTCTTGCAGGGGTAATCTGGCAAGATGGTAAACTGACCCAAAAGACATAACTCCTTTTATTTCTAAGGTACCAGGAATATAGGTAGTTGCCTAAATCTAAATACGTTATAGGGGTTGTTCTGCTATACAGGAAAGTTTATAATATCCAATCCCATACTAACCCAACCTTAGCTGACGGCAGGGGGAACATAAGAAATGAAGTGGTACCTATAATGCATTTGCTTTTGTTAGGGAACATTCTCAATTTCCCTTACCTAATAAGTCCCTCAACAGGTTTGCTGGATTTCTAGGGTTTATTTTTTTCACCTGGTGAGAGTGTGAACCTTTTTCCCACTCTTAAATGTGTTTGTTACGCTCACCTGGTTCCCACAGGGGCGTCGATCGGATCGGGACAGCTGCGGTCTCCACCAACGTGATGCGTAGTGCCGAGATGACTGTCTGGACTGGCCCACCTAATCTCGTCTGCTTGATCTGTAGAAGTATTCTCCTGCAAGTGGAGAAAGGGATTTAGCCACCCGTGGATATGAGTGATAGCCCCCTCCCACTGTTCTCGTTCTCTCTTCTTGTCACCTCCGATATCCCCTTTTAGGAACCTCACCTTATGTTTTTAAATGATGAGCTCTCCATCCTGCGTGGATTGCAGGGGCGCGTTGATGCCAGTTACTTCACTGGTTTGAAGACGTGGGAGAGTTCCGGAGAGTATTGATATGATATGATATGATATGATATGGTATTTGTAACGCGCCTATACACAAGTGTTTCAAGGCGCGACGAGGCAGGGAGGGAGGGAAACAAGGGGAAGACAGACAAACGATCCTACTAGGCCAGGTGTCATTCAGATCGCGCAAGTGCAGAGGTAAGGGGAAAATGAGAAAGTGCAGGGGGAGGAGGTGGGGGGGACATGCAGTACAAGGTAAGTAGCGTAATAAAATAATAAATAATAAATAAAAAGGTCCAGCTGGTGGCAAGTGCGAGGTAAGTGCAGAACAAGTGCTGAGAAGTGCTGGGAAGGGGGGCTGTAGGGATACAGTGACAGTCCCACAGTGCAGGGGGAGCTAGGGAGGCAGTGAAAGTGGAGAGTGGCTGGGCCCTGGACCGAGGTCGCTGAGAGTGGCCCAGATGCAGGTTTAGTGCAGAATTCAGTGGGGAGTTAAGCAGGTTTAGCAGGGGAGAGGGAGAGAGAAGGCAGAAGCGAAGAGGAAGGTTTTGAGGTACTTCCGGAACCGGAGATGGTTCTCCTCAAGTTTCAGGGAGGCAGGAAGGCTGTTCCAGAGGGAGGCCCCTGCTGCGGAGAGAGATCTACCCCCAGCTCGTTGCTTCGAGAAGCGGCTGACCATGAGGGAGTTGGAGACGGATGAGCGAAGGGCTCGTGAAGGAAGATATTTAGGAAGAGAGAGTTGAAGGTATTTAGGCCCCAGGCCCCAGAAGGCCTTGTGGACAATGCAGAGGGTTTTGAACTTAATCCTCGCAGCCACTGGGAGCCAGTGAAGAGATTTCAGTCCTGGAGAGATACGGTCCCTGGGCTTGAGGCCAAGGACAAGTCTCGCAGTTCTGTTCTGGATAAGTTGCAGAGGGCGGAGAGTGGAGGCAGGCAGATTAAGATAGAGGCTGTTACAGTAGTCCAGCCTTTAGAGAACCAGGGCTCGGGAGACAGTGAGCTTCTGGGGGAAGGAGAGGAAGGGAAGAATACCTCTGAGGAGGTGCAGCTGGTAGTGTGACTTCTTAGAGACATCAGATATATGAGGAGAGAAGGAGAGTGTGGAGTCGAAGATGACCCCGAGGTTTTTAGCCTTGCAGGTAGGGGCGGGAAGGGGGCCAAGGGAGGCCGGCCAGAGAGCTGCAGGGAAGGAGGGAGTGGGTGTGCCGATGAGTAGAATCTCAGTCTTACTGGCGTTAAGGCAGAGGTCATTGGCAGCACACCATTCCTGGATAGCAGACAGACAGTCGGAGATGAGGGAAGGAGAGGAGGAGGCCGAGGGTAGCCTGAAAATGAGCTGGGTATCGTCCGCATAGCACTGGAAGTGGGGGCAGAGAGCGGCGATGCGGTGGGCAAGGAGTGCCAGATACTGGTTGAAAAGCCAGGGAGAGAGGTTGGATCCCTGGGGGACACCACAGGTGGAGAAAAAGATGTCAGAGAGGAAGGAGCCCATTTGGACCTGGGAGGGTCGACCGGAAAGGAAAGAGGTCAGACTCTGAGGTTCCTGGCAAGGTTCAGTAAGTATCAAGTTCATAGAGTTCAATATGTCCGATGATTCACTCTTGTTCCCCCCTTCCTTCCTTGTCTTGCAACTAAGGTCATGAGAAGATACCCCTCGTGGCAGTTGGTGGCGCTCAGGTAAGAGTCTGTATTACCCGACGCCATCCGGTAAATGTTGCCGGTGTTTAACGTGTTGTTTTCTCTCTCTTTGCAGGTTCAGCACATGAAGATGTGGAGAGTTATAGAATAATGCCTCTGTTGGTAATCAGGTAAGTCTATGATGATAAGTGTTTTATTTGTTGGTTTTCTCGGCCCACCTTGTTGTTTTCTTTTGTTCCTCAGGTGCCGGAGTTCGGCGAAGAAATGATGGAGGCAGCGCCGAATCGAAAGATGCTGTGAGGACTGGTGAGTATGGCGCGGCGCTGCAGCTGGAGATGCGACGCGTACAGAAATTATGTTCTTTCCAGGTCCGGAGGCGAGATGGATCCGAAATCAGGTGAGGAATTCAAAATAGTTTGGTTTCTAATCTTGTCCTTTTTTTTCCTCTTGGTTTTAGGAGCTCCAGATTCGAGGCGGGCGTGGCAGAAGACAGGATGCAGACTGCAGGCACGGTGAGCGTTACGCTGCTGGATGCAGAATAACGCAAAGCGTGTGCTGTTGTTCGGGCGTGGTTTAAATAGCCTCCAAAGTAGTTCCAGGTAAGAAGTTCCCTAGAACCACGCCCGAGTAAAAAATAGTCCCTGTAGAAAATAGTCCCATCCAGGCCTCACGTTGGCTTGGACTCACTAGCAGCATGGTCTGCATCAGGTAAGTAAAGTCTATGAGCCTGGCACCTATGGCGCCAGGACTGATTTCCATGATGAGCCTGGTGCCTTAAAAAGCCCCCAGCCAGGGCTGTTGGGGTTTTAGTAAGTATCTGGATGCCTGCTTCCGGAGCTGATGGGCTTGGTCCTGATGCCCGGGGGTAGGCATCAGGACAGCACTCCTCCCCAAGGCCCCTCCTAAAGTTGTTCTTCCCCTTGGCCCTGGTTTGTCTGGGAAGTCCGATGGAATTTCTTCACTAACCAAGGTGCATGAACGTGGTCACTAGGCTCCCATGACCTTTCTTGTGGTCCGTAGCCCTTCCAATCAATTAAATAAAAAAGTTTTGATTTATCCATCTTGGAGTCCAGGATATTTTTTACCTCGAATTCAGGTTCTCCATCTATCAATATGGGGTTGGGTGGTTTGGTTAATCTTGTTCCTGGTTCAACTGGTTTTAAAAGTGAAACATGAAAGACAGGATGAATTTGCATATTAGAGGGTAATTCCAATTTGACGGCCACCGGGTTGATAATGGCCTTAATGGTGTAAGGTCCCAAATATCTAGGGTTAAAAGTCCGAGTTCCCTTCAGAGGTATGTGTTTTGTAGCCAGCCAAACTTGATCCCCAATCTGGTATTGTGGAGTTTCACTTCTATGTTGATCAGCATTTTTCTTATATTTCTCTTTTGCTTGTTTCAAATGTTCTGTTGTATCATTAAAGGCTTGTGTAATAGTTGAGTGCAAATGACTAACTGCAGGCATTTCTAAATGCTGAGGCGAATCTAGTTCTGAGGATCGAGAGTGATGTCCATATATGGTATAAAAGGGGCTTTGTCCGGTTCCTGAATGTACAGAGTTATTGTATGCATACTCGGAAATCCATAAAATATCTTTCCAATTACATTCGGTCTGGTGTAGCATGCAACTTAGGTACTGTTCAAGGGTCTGGTTGGTCCTCTCCGTCTGACCATCGGTCTGGGGATGGTGACTGGTTGATAACCTCGCGTTGATTTGCGCCAATTGACAACATTTCTTTCGAAAATGTGAAATGAATTGACTAACTCGGTCAGAGACCAATACGGAAGGAAATCCGTGTATTCTAACAATGTTTTCGAGGAACTCCTTGGCCAGAATTGAAGCAGAAGGTAATCCCTTTAAAGGAATTAAGTGGGCCATCTTGGAAAAAAGATCCACAATAACTAGAATGGTGTTAAATCCATTACATGGAGGTAGATCTGTAATAAAGTCTAAAGATAAGGTGTGCCATGGTGTAGGTGGAATATCCAAAGGTTGAAAAAGGCCAGCTGGATTTTTCTTCTGACTTTTGTTTTGGGCGCAAATGCCACAAGACATCATAAATGACTTTACGTCTTTTCGCCAGGTAGGCCACCAGAATTGTCTCTTAATTTTAGCTTCAGTTTTTGCGATACCTAGGTGCCCTTCCATCAGGGTGTCATGATAATTGGAGATGACTAGTTCTTGTAGTTCCTTGTGTGGTAGAAATAGTCGCCCTTGATAATAAGGTAGGTCATTGATGACTGAGTAGTCTGGGCCTTTCTTTACCCAGTCCTGCATGGCTGTTGGATCGAAGAGTTGTTGGATCTTTACCTGAATATCCTCTAGTATCTGTAGAGTAGTTATGCCAAGAATTCTTTGTTCTGAAATTATAGGCACTGGTTCCGGGTTCGCATATGCTTCTCCCATCCCTATTCGGGATAAGGCATCTGCCTTGCCATTTTTACAGCCTAGTCGATAAGTGATCACGAAATCGAACTCGGCAAAGAACAATGCCCATCGAAGTTGGCGCGACGATTGGGCCTTGGCTGTCTTTAAATACTGCAGATTTCGGTGATTACAGTAATGGTATGCCTTGCACCGAGAAGATAATGCTGCCAAGCATTGCAGGCAGATTTGATGGCTAAGTACTCTTTATCGGTAACCGCATAGTTTAATTCGGGTGCCGAGAACATTCTGGACCAAAATGCTACTGGGTGAAGTTGACCGGTTTCAGGATCCTTCTGGGACAGGACAGCTCCCATGGCTAAACTGGATGCATCAGTTTCAACTATGTATGGAAGTTCAGGGCGTGGATGCTTTAAGACAGGTGCGGACGTGAATTTCGCTTTCAGCTCTTGGAAGCCCTTTTCAGCTTCTTCGGTCCACAAGAAGCGTTTTGTTTTTTCGCAAAAGTGTTGTGATAGGGTGTACAACATGTGAGAAATCCGGAATGAATCTGCGGTAGAAATGAGCAAATCCGAGCATGCAATGTACTCCTTTAACTGAACTGGGTGATGGCCACTTGAGAATTGCGTCCACCTTTCGAGAGTCCATTCGGACTCCTTTTGGAGTCAGGATAAATCCAAGGAATTCAACTTCCGTAGCATGAAAAACGCATTTTTCCAATTTTGCATATAACTTGTGCTGGCGTAGTTTCCCAAGGACTGCACGAACGTGCTTCACATGGTCGGATTCTGAGGAGGAGTACACTAGAATATCGTATATGTATACGACAACACAGACATCAATGAGTTCACGAAGGACATTGTTCATAAAATACTGGAAGGCTGCTGGTGAATTGCACAACCCGAAGGGCATCACCTGGTATTCGAATAACCAGTACTTAGTGCGAAAGGCAGTCTTCCATTCATCGCCTTTCTTTACACGTACCAGATGATACGCCCCTCGGAGATCTAATTTAGTGTAGATGCAAGCGCCCTTTACTTGGTCTAGTAATTCGGGGATCAGAGGCAATGGGTATCGGTTCTTAACTGTGATCCGATTTAATGCGCGGTAGTCTATGCACATTCTGAGGTCACCTTCCTTTTTAGGCACGAAGAACAAAGCTGAAGATGCAGGGGACTTGGATGGACCAATGAAGCCATTAGCAAGGTATTGGTCTAAGTATTGTTGCAGGTGAAGGTTTTCGGGTTCCGTAAGGGCGTAAATCCTACTACATGGAGGTTGTGCACCGGGTATGAGATCGATTTGACAATCGTAAGATCTGTGAGGTGGTAAGGTGATGGCCTGTTCTTTTTGGAAAACATCCTGAAATTCTTGATATTCCTGAGGTAACTGCACAACTGGAGTAGCAATTGTGGCCAGGCCTTGGTTCAAGGGTTTTTCCGCGTAACAAGTATGTGCACAATCCGGGAAGGTTATTATCTTCTCTCGCCAATCAATACAAGGATTATGTGTTTCCAACCAAGGTATCCCCAGTATTATTTGGAACTGCAGGGATTTGATTAAATCAAACACAATAGTCTCTTGATGCCCATCTTGACCCAGTAATGTCATCTCTGCGGTGGAATGAGTTACAGGCCCAGAGGCAATTTCAGTTCAATCGACTGTGGTGCTGACATCCGAAGTGATCTTTTTGCAGAGAGGTAGATTCATCCTAGTAGCCAATTCGTGGTCCATATAGTTTCCTATGGCCCCGCTATCAATGTATGCCCTTACTGCGTGCGAGGTCTGAGTATCCTTCTTCAAGCTCGGCAAGCGGACCTCTACGCTTGTCGGGCGTGGTCGTTTCCCGAATCAAGCTCTGTTTGATTTTTATCAGCAACTCCGACTACCTTTTTGGATGGTTTTATAGGGCAATCCCGTAGAAAATGTCCTGAGGCCCCACCGTACAGACATAATTGCATCTGCCGTCTCCTTTCTCTTTCCTTTTGAGTTAAAGGTCCCTTGACCCCCCCCGATCTGCATCGGTTCTGGTGCATCTGTTCCTTTGAGGGTAACATTGGGTTTAACCAATACCGATTCTCGAACTTAGCTCGATCAGCTTTTCTATTCTGAAGTCGGTGGTCTAACTGGACCACTAAGTCTATATATTCTGCGCAATCCTGAAGTGGGTTCACAACTTGGGCCAAAACATCTTTGAGTTCACCCCGAAGTCCACGATGAAATAATGTAATTCGTTTTACCTCTGGCCATCCGGTTTCCACCACCAACCTATTGAAGGTTGCGATATAGGTTAGTAGATCCTGGTTACCTTGTCGTAAGGATAAGAGTTCGTTATCCAGGGCCTGTCCCTGTGAATGTCTGGCAAATAGTCTCTCCATGCTCAATTGAAACCCTTGGAAATCCCGAAGAAGAGGGTCATCCTGGTTGACTAGTGGAATTGACCAATCCGCTGCGCTGCCACTAAGGTATGATAGTACAAAGGCTACTTTGGCTTGGTCGTTCGGAAAAGCTCCAGGTCTGCATAAAAAGTGCAAGCGGCATTGGTTCATAAACACGGCAAACTTTTTCGGGTCCCCAGCAAAACGTTCGGGTGAAGCTAAAGGAATGCTCCCTGGTAGAACCACTTGCACATGATTGCTCGATGAAACAGGAGTTGGATTGCCCACGAGTCCAGGTAATGGTGTTTGCCCAGCTTGGTTTTGCAGCAATTGTCTAGCAAGATCATCAGTGCGCTCCTTTGACACAATCAGTTCTCTCCTGAGGGCATTAGTTTCTTGGCGCGCAGAGTGCACTTCTGCCCTAAGTTCCCCTAACAATAGGGCTAGTTGGTCGGTCTCTGAGGTTTCCATGACGCACGGGTGGGGATTTGTAGATTGGCTTCGCGTTCTGTTACGCTCACCTGGTTCCCACAGGGGCATCGATCGGACCCGGACAGCTGCGGTCTCCACCAACGTGATGCGTAGTGCCGAGATGACTGTCTGGACTGGCCCGCCTAATCTCGTCTGCTTGATCCGTAGAAGTATTTTCCTGCAAGTGGAGAAAGGGATTTAGCCACCCGTGGATATGAGGGATAGCCCCCTCCCACTGTTCTCGTTCTCCCTTCTTGTCACCTCCGATATCCCCTTTCAGGAACCTCACCTTATGTTTTTAAATGATGAGCTCTCCATCCTGCGTGGATTGCAGGGGCGCATTGATGCCAGTTACTTCACTCGTTTGAAGGCCTGGGAGAGTTCCGGAGAGTATTGACTCTGAGGTTCCTGGCAAGGTTCGGTAAGTATCAAGTTCAAAGAGTTCAATATGTCCGATGATTCACTCTTGTTCCCCCCCTCCTTCCTTGTCTTGCAACTAAGATCGTGAGAAGATACCCCTCGTGGCAGTTGGTGGTGCTCAGGTAAGAGTCTGTATTACCCGACGCCGTCCGGTAAATGTTGCCGGTGTTTAACGTGTTGTTTTCTCTCTCTTTGCAGGTGCGGCACATGAAGATGTGGAGAGTTATAGAATAATGCCTCCAGTGGTAATCAGGTAAGTCTATGATGATAAGTGTTTTATTTGTTGGTTTACTCAGCCCACCTTGTTGTTTTCTTTTGTCCCTCAGGTGCCAGAGTTCCGCGAAGAAATGATGGAGGCAGCACCGAATCGAAAGATGCTGTGAGGAATGGTGAGTATGGCGTGGTGCTGCAGCTGGAGATGCGACGTGTACAGAAATTATATTCTTTCCAGGTCCGGAGGCGAGATGGATCCGAAATCAGGTGAGGAATTCAAAATAGTTTGTTTTCTAATCTTGTCCTTTTCTTTCCTCTTGGTTTTAGGAGCTCCAGATTCGAGGTGGGCGTTGCAGAAGACTGGATGCAGACTGCAGGCACGGTGAGCGTTACGCTGCTGGATGCAAAATAACGTGAAGCATGTGCTGTTGTTCGGGCGTGGTTTAAATAGCCTCCAAAGTAGTTCCAGGTAAGAAGTTCCCTAGAAGCACGCCCGAGTAAAAAATAGTCCCTGTAGAAAAATAGTCCCATCCAGGCCTCACGTTGGCTTGGACTCACTAGCAGCATGGTCTGCATCAGGTAAGTAAAGTCTATGAGCCTGGTGCCTATGGCACCAGGACTGATTTCCATGATGAGCCTGGCGCCTAAGGTGCCAGGACTGAACCCACACAGCCCTCAGCCGGGGCTGTTGGGGTTTTAGTAAGTATCTGGATGCCTGCTTCCGGAGCTGATGGGCTTGGTCCTGATTCCTGGGGGTAGGCATCATGACAGTGTTTTGCTGTTTGTGTTTTCACTTTTTGTGTGATCTTGGGCACTGAAGCCTCACCTACTCCATGTGCACCACTTTTTGTGTGTGTTACACAGCACCTTCAGTACAGTGACACAGGGTTGTCTTTGAGACTTCTTCCTGACTCAATTTTTCTGGGGCTGACTACTGTCCCCTAGAAACAGGTAAAGTAGCCATTAACTTTATATGGTCACTTTAAACCACAGACCCAGTACACCTCATCTTACATGGAGTATTGGAAAGGGTTAAGTCTTATCCCTTTTTGTCTGTACCTCTTGGAGTCTTGTTTCGCTCCCTTAACATTAAGATTTGGCTGGTGGCAGTGTAACTACCCTAGCCTTTCTACCGCGATTATATTATAAAAACGTGGTATTGTTTTAGGCTATTATATTAGCCTCGAACATAAACCCGCTTGACCAAATACATTTTATTTTGGTTCCAGCTGGGTTTATTCACCATTTCTTTTTGTTAAAGTCTTTCTCGTGTTGTACTCTGCGCGCCAAACCGGGGATGACTCATTTGTTCGCTGTCTTTTCGTGGGCTTCTGCACAGAAGCCCTACTTAAGGCGCCTGATAGCCTAGGTAGGCAGAATGTGAGAGAGGGATTTTCGGACCCCTGCCATGGGTTCCCTTGGTAACACAAGTCGCACTCTTGTCTGATTGGCTAAGGGGACTTGCCTTGCCAGGCCAGCCACCCTGCTGTGTGATTGACAGCCAGGCTGTATGAATGGGGGAAAACTGCATAAAAATCAGGTCTCTCGGACTGGAAAGACAGAGTCGCCACTGGACCAAAAGAACCAATGAGGAACTGGAAGAAGAGGACACCTACCAGGACTGAACCGCCCGGTGAAGCCATGCTGCAGGTCCGAATCACCAGAATCCGACGACATAGGAGATCCTCCAGGAAACTTCTTCCCTTGAGCTGGTGGGACCAACCAGTTCACCCAAACTACAAGCCAGGACCTCTCCTCTGGTTGAATTCGCTGTACAGAGCTACAGTTGGACGGATAGCCAGGAAGGTCGGACCCTGCTTGGGTTTTAAGGAGTGCACCTTTTATTCATTGTTTTGCTCTGCTGCTGGTTTCTTCCCTGGGTGGCGCAGGACCCTCCAGTCTTCCTACTTCATGTCAGTCCAACAGTCGCTGTAGGAACCGTGAGCCTGCAGGAACCACCAGGAACGTCCACCTCAGCTACAGCTCCCTCTCTGTTTTAAGGTACTGTGCAAATCTGGTTTTCTGTTTTCGGTCAGCCACAGTGAAAGTTTTTCAAATCTTTCTCCAATCTGAGGGGTTGTCCTTCTTTTCTCTTTGAACTAACTTTTCTACCAACCAACCTCGTCCGGAATCTGTGCCACGAACTTTACCACAAACTACCTTGAACTGTGTGATCTTGTGCAAAAGACTTTTAACCCATTGACTTTGGCCCTAAGCCTTTTCTAGCTGATCTCCTCACTGTAGTCTCTCTTGTTCAATTTCCCTGAGAACTTACCTGTTGGTTTTGCCTATCAGAACGGTGTGACTATGCAAGGAAAGGCAGCCCCCCAAACAACATTATTTCAATCCCTGGTACTTTGGCCACTCACCACAAGTGTGGTTCGGTCTGACATGGTAGGATCCAATAGCACCCAAAGTCAACTACATAATGGACCATGCCGGGTGTGGGAGCACAGAGTAGATTTAACTCTACTACAATGATATATGGCAATCAAACTGGGCCAACATATGAAGATAGATTCCTTGAAAATTGAAAATAACAAAGGGAGCAGATTTAATCAAATGAAAGACATAATGTGGCATATAGCCCTCGCTACTATGTTCAGGTTTCCTCACAAAGGGATTAGGGACTGTAAGGCAGAATCATATGCAGTACCCGTTGGGAACACTGCACACAATTAAGACTACAAGTGTCAGTACAATTTCACCTTTGGTACAAGCCTGTACTACAGAGTATTGTGGTAGCAGTGGTTCAGCAGCCAGACATATCTCAAGAGTGAAGTGAGCAGTACAATAGGTTACACAAAGGACTAGCAATTATAGTGATTCAAACAAACGCTTACTAAAGGTTTCTTGGTAAAACAATATACATTTATTTACTAAGTCATTTGGAAAACATTCCACTAGCAAGAGCAGCTCAATATTACAATCTAATACACTACAATACACAACCAATCAGATCCTGAACAAGTTCAGCTCCCGTGAAGTGGGAGCAAAATGGCACTTCAGTTACTTAAAAAATGGGATTCAAAGATAAGGTTATAAGAATAAACGGCAGAAATACTTTTAGAGGTAGGGCAAATACTTTCAGTTCACTACAACCAGCAATTAAATTGAATAGGCCTGGGAAAAAGTCAATGGTTCAGAGTCTTGTATAGGATAGCACAGTTCTGGTAGTGAACGGTTAAGTTTTTGCCACGGTTCTCAGAAGAATTGGGTCAAATGAAAAGTTATATGTTGGTTTAGGGAATGACAAGCCTTCAAAATCGGGAAAGTTTCACAAACTTTCACTGCGGCCGAACAGAGTTCTGAACCGCACTTGCACAGTACCTTGCAAATAAAGAAAAGATGTAGCTGAGGCAGTTGTTCCTGGCAGTTCCTGCAGATCTCGCTGTTCCTGAGCTTCAGTCATGGGGACAAGAAGGAGAACATTGGGAGGTTCCTGCACTGCCCAGGGAGTAGGCCACAAGCTTGGCAAAATGTCGGTTTAAGGTGTGAGTGCCTTAAAGACCATAAACTGGTATCCTTCCCATCGGCTATCTGGTTTTCAACAGCACTCTGAAGAAAATTCAACTAGTATGGGGATGGTGTCCAGGTGGCTTACGAGTTGGTTGTTCCCAACAAACTCAAGGGAAGAAGTTAACCTTGAAGGGCTTCTCTGTCGATGGAGTTTACGGCAATTCAGACCTGCAGTAGGGCTTCACCAGTGGACCAGGAGTTGCAGCAGTCGTTTTCCTTCTGCTCGTCTTTGGTTCTTTCATTTCAGTGGTCGACTCTGCTTTCCAAGTCACAGAGACCTGCTTTTAAACAGTTTTCTCCCATTCATTCCAGCCTGGCTGTCACTCACACAGCAGGGTGGCTGTCCTTGCCAGACAGCCAGCCGGCCAATCACATCAGAGTGCATTCAGGTCTCCTAGCAGACTAAGCACAGGGAGTTTCGGGCACCTCCTTCACATCCTGTCCACCCCAGACACTCAGGCACCAGAGGAGGGCTTCAGCACTGAACCCAGCCAAAGGCCAACAAACAAAGGGACCAAACTTGGTTTGGCGCGCAGAGACAAACACAAGAAGGACATTTCTAAAAAGAAATGGCGAAAAAAGTTGACCAGAGTCTGTTTTTACAGATAGGTCTTGGGCGCCATGTTGGAAAACATGGCTGACCCGATTTGTAGATACCGGTGTTCGTGGTCAGGAAAAATCATGATAGTTTGATAAAAACCACTGCCACCAGCCATTTCAAGTGGGAAAGGGTAACATTTGACTGTTACATTAGTGTTTAGACTCAGGGGAAGCTAGGGAACCCCTCGTGCACTCTATAGTAAGATAGTGTGTGGTGGGTCTGTACATTTAAAAAGACTAGCAAAGTCAAATTAACTTTACATGCACAGGGAGACAGTAGTCAGTCCCAGAGAAGCTATTTAAACCTTGGGGAGTCTGAAAGACACACCTGTGCCATTGCAATGAGGGTGCTGTGTGACACACAGAAAAAGATGATGCCTATGGAGTTCTTTTAAAACTGCATATCCAAAGAACACAAAAGTAAAACACACATCAAAATACATGAAAGAGTGGGAAAAAAGGCTCACAATCTTTCCAGGTAGAAATTAAAATCTTAGAAATCCAGCAACGTTGCTGGGGGTCTCAAAAGGTAAGGGAAAATAGCACATTCTTGAGAATTCTCCGTAACATTTGCCCCACCCCCCCAGAATAAGGGACAGGAGGATTTATTCCATTCCTGGATGAATCTCCTTACTCCAGTCGGTCAAAAATCTTGGAGAGACCATCAGCATTTTGGTGGTGACACCCAGACCTGTGTTCAATGGAAAAATCAAACCCTTGCAGGCTGATTGACCATCTCAGTAGTTTAGGGTTTTCCCCTTTCATTTGCTTCAACCATCTCAAGGGTTGGTGGTCAGTCTGAATCACAAAAGTAGATCCATACAAGTATGGTCTAAACTTCTTCAGTGACCACACAATCGAAAAGCACTCACGTTCAATGGTTGCCCACCTTGTCTCAGGTTCCTTCAGCTTCCTGCTGATGAAGCAAATGGGGTCCTCCCTACCTTACTCATCCAGCTGACTCAGAACTGCACCTATACCTGTATTTGAAGCATCTGTCTGCACATAGAATGTTTGGTTGTAGTCAGGGGCTTTTAGGACTGGAGCTTGACAAAGGGCTTTCTTTAGGCCTTCAAATGGTTGAGTGCACTCCTCATTCCACCTGACCTTCTTAGGAAATTTGGGTGAGGAGACTGCATTCAAGGGAGAAGCTATTGTCCCATAGTTCTCTATGATGTTCCTGTAGTAACCAGTGAGGCCTAGGAAGGATCTCACCTGGGTTTGTTTAGTAGGGGTGGCCCGTTTTGTACAGCTTGTACTTTGCTAGACAATTGCCTGATTTCACCTCCTCCTTCCTCATGTCCAAGGTAGACCACTTTGCTCTGACCAATTTGACACTTACTTGCCTTTATGGTCAGATGGGCCTGCTCAAGAGCCTGCAAACATACCCTAAGTGGTCAACATGTTCTTTCCAAGTATGGCTGAACACTGCAATGTCATCCAAGTATGCCATGCAGAAGTCCTCCATCCCATTCAGAACTTGATTAACCATCCTTTGGAATGTAGCAGGTGCATTCTTTAGTCTAAAAGGCATTACCATAAACTGGTAGAGGCCTGCTGGGGTTGAGAATGCAGTTTTCTCCTTGACATGGTCTGTCAATGTTATTTGCCAATAGCCTGAATGAGATCAAATGTACTGAGGTACTTGGCTGAACCAAGATTTTCCATGAGTTCATCTGTCCATGGTAAAGGGTTGGCATCATGCTTGGTGACTGCATTAAGGGCTCTATAGTCCACACATAATCTCAACTCCTTGGATCCTGCCTTTGACACTAGTACAACTGGACCAGACCATGGACTTGTAGATGGCTCTATTACCCCGAGATCAAGCAACTTGTTGACCTCCTACTTTATGTGGGTTCTTAAATGGTCTGATATCCTGTAACCTCTGCTTTTAACAGGTAAACAGTCACCAGTGAGAATATCATGCTGGCCCTAAGGGGAAAGCCTGAGGATAGTGAAATCAGGGAGGCAAACTGATTTAACAGAAACGTGCACTCCTCCTGTTGTTCCGGTGTCAGATTAGAAGAGAGATTGACTCCTTCTATTTTCTCATCTAAAGGCTGTCCTCTGAGTAGGTCAGGTAGGGGTTCACTCTCCTCCTCCTCTTGAGCTGAAGCTAGAAGCAAAGCTCCCACTTCTGGTCTTTAGACATAAGCTTTTAGACGGTTGGTGTGAAAGGCTCTGGAAGCCACCTTCGGATTGCCTAAGTCCACCAGATAGTTGACCTCTCCAAGTTTCCCCACAACCTTGAAGGGTCCTATCCACTTGTCCTGTAAGGCCCTCTGCCTTGTAGGAACCATAACTAAAACTTGATGCTCTTGAGTAAACTCAACCATGTTGGCCTTCTGGTCATGCCAATGTGTCACCAGAGCCTGACCTGCTTTCAAGTTATCTGATGCTTCTGCCATCATGTGTGACATTCTCCTCCGGAGACCTATCACATAGTCAGTGACTCTCACTGGCTTGGAGAAGGAGCACTCTCCATCCCCTCCTTTATTAGTGCTAAGGGCCTCTAACTGGATGGCCATAAAGAAGTTCAAAGGGACTAAATCCAACTCCCTCCTGAGGGACCTCTCTATTATCAAAGAGAAGGCATGGCAGTAGAAGGTCCCACTTCCTTCTAAGGGTTTCCTCTAAAGCACCTATCATGCTCTTCATTGTACGATTAAACCTCTCTACCAATCCATTTGTCTGAGGATGGTAGGCAGTTGAGAACTTGTAAGTTACTCCACAGTTTTTCCACATGGCCTGTATGTAGTGGGACATAAAATTGGATCCCCTGTCAGAGATAACTTACTTAGGAAAACCTACCCTGGTAAAAATACCAAGTAGGGCCTTAGCAACAGACTGAACTGTAACAGTTCTCATAGGTATTGCTTCAGTATACCTAGTAGCATGATCTACTCCAACCAGGATAAACCTGTTTCCTGAAGATGTTGCAGGGTCTAAGGGACCAACAATGTCAATTCCTACCCCTCAAAAGGGACTCCCACCACTGGGAGAGGCACCAAGGATGCCACATTCATAGATCCACTCTTGCCAGAGGTTTGGCAAGTGTGTCATTTCCTACAGAACGTATCTACATCAGATCCCAACTTAGACCAGTAGAAATATAAGGAGAGCCTTTCCTTGGTCTTCTTGAAACACAAGTGACCAGCCAAAGGTATCTCATGGGCTAGCTGTAGGAACTGGATTTTGCTTTCTAGAGGCACTACAAGTCTTATTTAGTCTCCTGGGATAGACTCAGTCTGTTCACTGTAGCAGAGGCCATCTTCCCAGTACAACCTATGCTTCCCTGGCTCTTTCCCGTCCAGCTGGGAAGCTGCCTGTTGGCAAAGACCTTCAAGGGTAGGACACTCTCTTTGACATCTGTTGAAGTCTGCCCAAGAGGGTCCACCTTCTGCCAGTAAAGACTGCAGCTCAGGATGGTCTGCAGTATCCAGATCTACAACAGGAGCAAAGTCCTCTTCCAGCTCTGATTCCTCCGCAGCTGATTCAACCACACTAGGTTGTTCCACACACTTAGCCTCAGCTGGTGGAGGAGTCCCAGGTGTGATTTTGGACAGTCCCCTAGGGGATGTCCTTGTTAGTAGCACAGGAGTGCTGGCTGATCTCTTTCTGGAGGTTTTAGGTTTCCCCTTTTACTCCTTCTTCTTTGAGATTGCAGTCAGTAAGTCCTGTGGACTGGGAGTTATAGTTTCCTCTATAATCTCCTCTTGAGAGCCCTTTAAGGTACTCTCTCTGGCCTTCCTTGTCTGCTCATGTTTCATTTTGCTGGGAGTCCTTGGGGTGCTTGATACAACTCCAAGAGTTTTTAAGTCTTTCCACAACAGAACTATCCCAGGTACTTCACTCTGCACACTTACAGTTATCTTGACAGTCATGGCATTGCACTGGCTGAGAGCTGGTAACTGTGGAAGCATTTTAGTAACGTATGTGGGTGCCTTAGCAACATCCTCAACCTTGAAAAAAGATTAATCAACTACAGTAATGCTGGCCCCAGTGTCTCTGATGGCAGGGGTCTCCAGACCATTCACAAGAACACTTTCTTTGTAATACTCTTTAGTATTGTCTGGAATAGAATTGTAGACATCTAAGTTATGTTGTTCCCACTGGCCCATGGATACTAAAGAAACACAGGCTGAGACTTTCATGGGTTCCTCAGCCAGTAAGTGAAAGTTTCCACTTGCCATTGGTACTTCATCCTCTGGGGAGAAGGCTAAGGAGACAGTGCAGACCCCTGAAGGTTTACCCTTACATCTGGGATCCCCTTTCACATAGTCAGTTGACCCACAATCATCACATTTTCCAAATGTCTTTATGAATGGGGATTTTTTCTGACCTCCTTCTGCTTTGGCAGCAGGAAGTACACTAGCCTGATTCAGTTTCCCTTGTGGCTTATCCGTGTTATGTTTGGGGCCCTCTTTTGGATTGGAGGTATTAGAGTTCTCCTTGTTAACTTTTTTGTGCTGCTTTCCCTCACCCTTCTTCTGAGTTTCCCCAGAATCCTTGGGAGTAGCCCTGTTGGCAACCCACAAGTCAGCAGACCTTACCAACTTCATTGGATCTAATTCCTTGGAGTCAGCCAAGTACTGTCTCAGCTCAGGAGAGCAGGCATCATAGATAGTTTCTAACATAAACAGATTTCTCATACCTTCATAAGTGTCAACTCTGTAACCCTTAACCCAATCATCTAAGTTCTTCAAAAATTTACACAACCAGGTAGCCCAAGGGGTACCATCATGCTTTTTGAGGGGCCTAAACCTATTAAGATACTGGGAAGGGGTCTTCCCAAACCTATCGATCAAAGCTAGTTTCACACTTTCATACTCCATTCTCTCCACTTCACCCAATTCCGTTATAACAGCAGATGCAACAGAGGGGAGCCTAGAAAAGAGCCAAGTAATCAGCTGATTCCCTGAAATGTTCTGAATCCCATGGTTATACTCAAAGTAGCCAGCCAATCCAAAATATCAAGCTTAACCTCATATATACACACTGCTTCTTTAGGCATGCAAGGCTTCATAGGACTGGAACACCTAGAAAACTCTGGGAGAGATCCTTTCTCAAGAGACAAGTTTTTCATTTCAAGTTCATGATTCAGTTCCACTTCTCTGAGCTTAAGTCCTTGATGTTTGCTTTCAGTTTATGCTTGAAATCTTTTAAATTCCAATTCATGTCTCATTCTTTCCAGTGAGACAAATTCAGGACTTAGTGTTGGACCTGATGGGGTCTCTGTGGTCAAAGCGTGAGGCCTATGAGAAGGTATAGGTAAAGCTGGGTCTACATTTTGAGACTCTTCTGCCTCATCTAACTAATTAATAACATTAGAGTTTGGCTCAGACACATTATCATCCTCATTATCATTTTCCACATTTGCTGCAGGGGTAGGGGTTTCAGACCCTCTCCTCAGACTTTGGTATTCCAACAACTTTTCAATCATCAACCTTGTTGCCTTTTACAGTGAGATTCCTATCTTTACACATTTCTCTCAGTTGATCAACTGTTAAAGTGACTAGGGTATCCTGTCTGTAGCTTTCCATATCAAGCATGATAAAACAATTGCTTCTCTAGTATTCTTTAGCCTTGTGAAGATTATTTGAACAAATGTAAGAGTCACACTCTGAATGTAACAACTATACTTTATCCCACCGCTGCCACCAGTGTTAGGCAGAATCACATGCAGTACCCTTTGGGACCACTACATGCAATTAAGACTACAAGTGTCAGTACAATTTCACCTTTGGTACAAGCCTGTATTACACAGTATTGTGGCAGCTGTGGCAGAGCAGCCAGACTTTTCTCAAGAGTAAAGTGAGCAGTACAAGGGGTTACACAAAGGACAATCTCAGTGATTCAAATAACCATTTACTCAAGGTTTCTTGGTAAAAGAATATACATTTATTTACACAGTTGTTAGGAAAACATTACAATAGCAAGAGCAGCTCAATATCATATACTAATATACTACAAATAGACAACCAATTAGTTATTGATCAAGTTCAGCTTCCCTGAAGTGGGAACAAAATGACACTTCAATTACTTTTAAAAGGGGTAAAAAGACAAGGTTAAAAGAAATCAAGGCACACATACTTTCATAGTCAGGGCAAAGGGTTCCATTACACTACAACCAGTAATTCAATTCAATAGGCCTGGGCCAAAGTCAATGGTTCAGAGTGTTGTATAGTATAGCACATTTCTGGTAGTAAACGGTTAAGTATTTGCCACGGATCTTAAAAGAATATGGTCAGACGAAAAGTTAGATGTTGGTTTAGGGAAGGACAAGACTTCAAAGTCAGGAAAGTTTCACAAACTTTCACCGCAGCCGAAGAGATTTTCTGACCACATTTGCACAGTTGCTTTAAAGTGAAGAAGAGCTGTAGCTGAGTCAGTTGTTCCTGGCAGTTCCTGCAGATCTCGCTGTTCCTGAGCTTCAGTCGTGGGGACAAGAAGGAGGACATTGGGAGGCTCCTGCACTGCCCAGAGAAGAGGCCACAACCTTGGAAAAATATTGGTTTAAGGTGTGAGTGCCTTAAAAACCACAAACTGGTATCCTTCTCACTGGCTATCTGGTTTTCCACAGCACTATGCAGAAAATTCAACCAGTATGGGGACTGTGTTGAGGCGGCTTACAAGTTGGTTGTTCCCACCAAACTCAAGGGAAGAAGTTAACCTTGAAGGGCTTCTCTGTCGATGGAGTTTCAGACAATTCGGACCTGCAGCAGGGCTTCACCGGTAGACCAGGAGTTGCAGCAGTCATCTTCCTTCAGCTCGTCTTCGGTTCTTTCGTTCCAGTGTTCGACTCTGTTTTCCAAGTCCCAGAAGCCTGCTTTTAAACAGTTTTCTCCCATTCATTCCAGCCTGGCTGTCACTCACAAAGCAGAGTGGCTGTCCTTGCCGGACAGCCAGCCAGCCAATCACACCAGAGTGCATTCAGGTCTCCTAGGAGACTAAGCACAGGGAGTTTCGGGCACCTCCCTCACATCCTGTCCACACCAGACACTCAGGCTCCAGAGGAGGACTTCAGCACTGAAACCCGCCAAAGGCCAGCGAACAAAGGCACCAAACCTAGTTTGGTGCACAGGGTTGGACACCAGAAGGACCTTTCCTAAAAGAAATGGCAAAAAAAGATGACCAGAGTCTGTTTTTACAGATAGGTCTTGGGTGCCATATTGGAAAACATGGCTGACCCGATTTTTAGCTACCGGTGTTCGCGGTTGGGAAAAATCATGGTAGTTTGTTTAAAACCACTGCCACCATCCATTTCAAGTAGGAAAAAGTAACATATGACTGTTACATGAGTGTTCAGACTCAGAGGTTGCTAGGCAACCCCTCCAGCACTCTATAGGAAGAAAGGGTGTGCTGGGTCTGTACATTTAAAAAGACTAGTAAAGTCAATTTAACTTTACAGGCTCTGGAGACGGTAGCCAGTCCCAGAAAAGGTATGTAAACCTTGGGGAGTTTAAAAAGATACCCCTGTGCCACTGCACTAAAGGTGCTGTGTGACACATAAGAAAAAGATGATGCCTATGGACTTTGTTTTAAAACCCCATAACCAAAGAACACAAAAGTAAAATACACATCAAAATACATGGAAGAGTGGGAAAAAAGGCTCACACTCTTACCAGGTAAAAATCAAATCCTAGAAATCCAGCAAAGTTGCTGGGGGTCTCAAAAGGTAAGGGAAATTAGCACATTTTGAGAAATCACCCTAACAAGCTGCCACTAACGGCCGATAGAAATACACTCAACCTTCAAAGAGAGTGAGAGATGAAAACAAAAAAATGTCTGACTGGATCTCGACCTGAAGGCCAATCTGCAGAGGACTACTTGACAATAATCATGGATGGAGTTAGGCTGTCTGTCGAGAAGATTAAACAGACAGTGTTGGAAATTAAAAAAGACCCATCCATGGTCAAGAAGCACACTGAGGAAATGGAAACTAGAGTCTCTGGGTGGGAAGACCGGCTGTTGGCACGGAAAACAAAGTGTAAACCATGTCACTTCTTCTGGAGGAGGCAGAGAAAAAATCTCTGAACAAGAAAATTATAATAGGAGATCAAACTTGAGGATCACAGGTTTTCCTGAGGGTGTGGAAAGTGGCCGCCATATAGACTTTCTGCAAAAGATACTACCAAAACTGCTAGATCGACCTACAGGAGAAACACTGGAAATTGAACAAGCACACCACTCCCTTGCACCTAAACTAGGAATCAGTCAACCCCCCCCCCTGTGCCTTTCTGGTAAATTTTTTATGATATTCTGTGAAAGAAATGCTGCTGAAAAGAGCCAGAGAACTGGGTGTGCTGAAATGGGTTGAGAAGCATATAATCATGCTCCTTAGTGATTTCAGTAAGGAAATGACTATGCAAAGAAAACAGTTTAATGAAGCTACGAAGCTGGCTACAGACAAGAAGATCACATATTATATGATGTATACAGATATTCTGCGAGTGGTTTTTGATGGAACTACACACTCATTCTCTGATCATCTCAAGGCACTCTGTTTCCTGAAAGAATTACATCCTAACCTTGGAGAGACTTCATCAACAAGAACAAGAAGCCAAAAACATTGATACTTGTGGCATAGATAAATCTATGGAGGTGATTGTGCTCTATTTCTATTTACTAATACTTAAATTTGAATGTTCTACAATACAGAGGATTCCAGTGTTTTTCAATATGAAAAGTAATTTGGTTGTAACTTGTGATGCATCGCAGCCTTTTAGAGCGTCCTTTCCTCTAATATCTCACAATGGACTGTACACCATGGTGCTCAAGGAAGGCTCTCACGCGTTTTGATTCCATGAACGTGGGGAGAAGCTGTCTCGTTGTTTGCTTTTCTGTGTTGTGTGTAGCAGGATGCTTCTGCACGTATCTGCAATCCCCTGAGACTTTAAACGTCCGAAACTCATCACACAACACTGAACTTTCCATTCCATGGATTGTGTGAGGGAGAAATGGATGTGCATTAAGGTTAATGCTGCGTTGGCATGCCTGGAAGTTATGTTGGGTGTAACCAGACTGAAATCTAACCCTTCCCTAAGATGGGGACTTGTTATAAGGATAACTGTCAACGCCTGGTAAAGAGAAGGAAAAGCATGGTTTGATTACTTGGGTTTGCCTACATGAACGCATTGCTGCTTGCGAATCTGCTGTTTTATGCCCCCATACTTGCTGGTTCTTCCTCACGCTTGCGTCTGAACTGCACCAAGGATATGTTTGAACATATGAATTTCAGAATACAATTTTTGCAGTGACCAGTTCATTGAGTGTTTTATGCACTCTTATGGTAGATTGTGCTGTGTTGCTATATATATATATATAATCAGTGAAAAAACCTTGTTAAAGGGACGTTATGGTTAAGTTGCGCTACTAAAAACCTATGAAATTCAGTGAAAAAACTTTGTTAAAGGGACGTTATGGTTCAAAGTAAAACCGAAAAACCCCTGAAATTCGGCAGTTATGGTAAAATAAGCAACCATAACTCGCGCCACCGTGCACTGCTAACACTAACACCCAGGACATCAAAGATGACATCACAAATGCCATTGATGAAATCACTGATGACATCACATGTGCATTTTTTTTTCATGAAAACTCTGTAGGAGGGATTCTTATAATGTTGAAACGAAACCACTTTTATATATTATATCACTATGCGAAAGATCGTTGGCACATGCGGAGTCGTATTTTGGGACTGCACCACTCGTAGACAATGGAAATTGCAATTGTACTGTAAGTAACCCTTTAGATTACTTTATACCAAATATAATTACAATAGCGTAGCATTAAAGAACGCTGAAGTTGAACTTGTTAGTTGAAAGAGGCATAATGTTTTCTACCGCGCACTATCACCGCCGAATTGATCCCCAGTCATTTAGAGGGCTCTGAAAAAGGCAGACGACACAGGGTGGATTAATAGAAATAATTTAACCGGTCTATAGGTGGTCAAGCGCTCTACTCGCTGTGCCACTTCACTGTAGCCTGTCAAGTAGCACAGCGAGTACACCGCTCGCTTTGACATCCGTGCACAGCTTGCTAACGCAAGTTTGAATCCCGGCAAGGCAAAACTCAGCCTTTCATCCTTCCGTGGTCGATAAATGAGCACCACACACCGTGGTTAATAATAAGCACCGCTTACATACCTCACGGTTCTTAGCGCTATATGAATGGGAAAATATTATTATTTTATTATTAACATACTCTGTTGCACTATCTTCGATAGCAAATAGTTTCACGTCCTAATAAATAAAATGATGATTTTTAATGAAGATCGGCTGGTGAGACTAATTTATGTTTTTTAAAACAGGTAAGTGGCCCCATTTTGTCTATGTCACGATTTACAGACTCCAGCGGATGGGGTCTTCAACTGCCAGGTGCAAGTCCAAATATGCAACTTCATGACCTTCACCATTTTATGGGACAATCGCCAAGGACCAATATGCCCTTACGCAGTACTAGCGGCTACAAACAACATACCAACCAATAGAGTGGTCTAATGGCTCGTTGTTGGAGCAACCTTCCGATTATCAGAGTGACCATTTACTGCTTTTATCATAAACCAACAGCCTATCTACCGCAAAGGAACAACGCGTGGCTCCAAATAAACTTTTCCTGATCGACAGCAGAGACAATAGCAAATCGCTGAATATTCACTAAACATTTCATGTGAAATAAATGTACTTTACCAAATGTACAATCCTGCTGTTTACTTTTAAACCACAGTTTCATATTCCGAATTGTGGCGCACTGAGTTGTAAGCTGATTTAACACTCTCTGTACCGCAAAGGAACATCGCGTGTCTCAACATGAATTTTTGCAGATCGACAACAAAGACAAATGCAAATTGCTGAATATTCTCTAAACATTTGATGTCAAATAAATGTACTTTACAACATTTACAATCTTGCTCTTTGCTTTTAAATCACAGTTTCATATTCCGAATTGTGGCACGCTGTGTTGTGACATAATGTGTGTTGTCTTCCGGGTTCTGTGTAAAGTCGCGTAGTACTGGAGATGACTGGGCGCGTTTGATTACGCACCCTGTAATGTCACTGAGAGAGGCGGGGAATATGAATGCTTTGATAATATCAGGCTTAGGGGCGGGAGATATGATTTAGTGTCGCAAAAGCAAGTCAGCCAGGTCAATAGCGCCAGTCATAGGATTATCACATAATGTCGGCGCACACCAGCCGGATTTATTGTTTCTTTAGTGGACAAAAAGTCGGTTGACGCCCCTAGGAAATTGAACTATTAGCGAACAAAAGGAGTGCTCTTAAAACACTTTCACCCCGACAACGAACAATACAAACAACGTTCTCAGAACACCCCCATTTTGTGTAATTGCAACCATTTCGGGACACTGCGAGTGTTCTTAGAACACATTCAACTAGACAGATTACAATACGGACAGCGTCCTGAGCACACCCCCAGTTTGTGTATTTACGAACAATTAAGTACACCGCGAGTGTTCATAGCTCATTTTTACCTTCCTTGCGAACAAAAATGACACATACTCCGTCCTCTAAACACCCCACCATTTAGTTTATTTACAAAATGTCAGAACAGCCGTGTTCTCCGCGGACAAATCGAACGCAACAAAAAGGTCTAGCACATAAAAAAACAAAATATTGAACCTATCTCATACTCCCCCACCCTCCCCAAACACTCTTACACACCAACACACGGCACTAAATACAATTTTTTTATCCATGTTTCACTGCGCTGTACGCGGTCGACTGCGAATACAAGATGGCGGGTGCCACAGAAAATCTGACGCGCTCCACGCCCCTCGCCGTCCAATCAGCGAACACGTCGCATGTCCGCGGACATGACGCAAGCCCATGGGCCAATCGGGGTGCTGTCCGCGGAGCGAACAGGCAAGTCCGTCCGCGAAGCGAATGCAGATATCACTAATTTTTTTGCCTTACATTTTGGTCATTTTTTAAAAAACTACTGGACATATTTACACCAAATTTACAAAAGCACACTTTTGGGACCAGGCCGCCACTCCTGCCGCAAATTTGGTGTAAATCCGTCCAGCGGTTCGGGCTGTAGCCGTGCGCAAAGTTTTTTCCCATTCAGTCTATGGGGAAAAAAAAAGTTTTGGAACCCCCCCTATAACTTTTCCCCCCCTGGACGAATCCTCACCAAACTTTGCAAAACAATTCAGAGTGACCCAACTACTTTTTTTTTGCAAAGTTTGGTGAGGATCCGTCCAGGGAGAGCGAAGTCATAAGCCACCCAAAAGTGCTCTTCCTATGGAAACAGCAACTTAACCATAACTACATGGCCACTACCGTGGCCATGTAATGTGCCAAAAATAGATGCAGGTGTAGCTAGCTAAGGGACATAATGTTGTGCTTTGCTAACACTCACACCTTATGTCCTTTTAAGAATGGGGGAATGGTGAACTTGGACTGTGTGCAATGCTTCACTGGATGAGATACGTATTCTCAATTGAACATGGTTATTTGTGAAGGCATGATGCTGGACCTTGTTACCTACATATACTTACAACTGTTTGGCTAAAATAAATATGTCTGAATTTGTGTATGAAAAGTAAATGTATGTGTGTGTGTGTGGGTATAAAAGAAATGTGTATAAATATATATGATTTGAATATAGATGCACTTCTGTATGTATAGATAAGTATATATAAGATAACCATGCAGTTGTTGGTGTCTATGAGTAAATGTGATAGATTAGAACTTCTCAACTAGATTGGTTTATTTATATAATGAACTCATTAGTTTAGACACCTTCTGGAGATGCAGGTCTAATTGTGATTACTGCTGTTTAATGCATGAGGATGTGTCTGTCATTTAAAATTGTATGTGTGGGTAGATGCTATCGCCTCTCTGCTATTCTAGGTTAACCTGCTCTAGTTTAGTAGGTTGTAGACCAAAGATTGAGAGTTTAAACTTGACTAACTGGGTAAAATGTTACATAGATTATTTTTGTATGTTAATTCCTACGTCCATTTCTTTTCTCATTTAGTTTCTCCCCTCCCCCCAACAATTATTCTATTTATTCTTTGTTTATGTTCCTTGTGTGTGAGCTCTTGGGAGGTTTTCATGCTGCGCCACAATTCTGCAACACTTTTGATGCCATAATACTTAAGCCATTATATACATACAACTGCCCGGTGATATGTGTTGGTGCAACTTAGTCTATAAGAGTATTTCAATGTGTTTGGAATAATAGCCACATGCTGGAGTTTTGTAAATTGGAATGTTAAAAGGGTAAATAATCTGGTCAAGAGGAGAGCGATCTTGACGTTTATAAACAAAAACAGACCAACTTCAGTATTTCTACAGGAGACTCATTTGAAGGAAGATCAGGCAGGTTATTTCTTGAATAATTTACATGTAATATAATGTTTTAGCTATTTTACCAGTAACTGTTGTGGTGTCTATATTCTGCTTAGAAATTATTTGAGATGTAAGATTGAAGGGGCGTGTCCAGATCCTGATGGGAGATTTGTTTGGCTTAAATTATATATAGAAAATTAATATTTGACACTGTTGAATATTTACGCACCCAATGTAGATCAAGCAGCCTTATTTGAAAAAATAGATGAAATAATAAATGTTATGTTCAGAGAAATTCTTGAGCGCACGGCCACCCTAAGGTATCTTGGTGCTAGAGAGTCAGGAAACATCCACACATAGAAAGCTGAAGGACATCCAAGACTTGAACCTTCTAGAAAAGGAGTTTCTTTACCGCCTTCCTGAAGGTCAGGTGATTAGAGAGTTTCTTAATGGATAGCAGTAGATCGTTCCATAGTCTAGCCGCAGCTATAGAAAAAGCTTGGCCTCCAATCCACATGCGTCAGTAAGAGGGCATGATGAGTAATTCAGCAGATGCGGAACGCAACCGGCAAAACGAAGGATAATGTGCAAACTTGTCCCAGAGGAAGCCTGCACCCTGAACACTGTCACTGGCAGCCAATGAAGAAATCTAAATACCGGAGCTATATGAGTTCCATAAGGGGTGCCAGTGGCTACCCGAGCTGCCAGGATTTGCAGGCATTGTAGTCGTTGAATGAGCCCTTTCGGTTGGGCCATATACAGATAGTTGCTATAATCCAGATGGGATAGTACCGGAGCAGCTACCACCGGCGGACGAAGAGGGACAGAGATTATAGGCAGCACTTTCTTCAATACTTTCAACTGAAAGTGTCCTCCTGCTTGGCACACAGCTGCAACTTGGCTATCCATAGATAAAGAAGCAGACAGTATTACACCCACGTTTTTCACCATACCTCCCGGAGCGGGGAGGGGACCAAGAGACAAAGGCCAGAAAGAAGAAACCCAAAGTGAGGGATCGGTAGGGCACCCCACCACCAAGACCTCCGTCTTGTCTCCATTAAATTTGAACCAAATGTAGTTCATTCACTCCCCCACGGCCGCCAGGCACTTCCGCAAGCACAACAACATCTCTGCCCAATCAAGATCTAAACAAATTAGGATCTGAGTGTCGTCGGCGTAGGAGTAGCACCTGCCGCCAAAGGGACGGATATGACACACAAGTGCCCGAATGTAGATGTTTAATAGAATTGGAGACAAGGAAGAACCCTGCAGAACTCCACAGCTAAGATGACAGGGGGGAGATAGAAAAGGCAACATGGAGAGACTCTGGTATGATCTGCCAGGAATGAGGGGAACCAGGCTGGTAGTTGGCCAGATATGCCCATCTAGGCAAGATGGGACAGCAGGATAGGATGGTCAACAGTGTCGAAAGCCTCTGACAAATCGAATAGAATCAAGGCCCCCACCCCACCTGAGTCCACCAGCCTGGCCATATCGTCCTGGACAGAGACCAGCACACTCTCCATGCCTCTGCCAGGTCTAAAGCCAGACTGCACCAGGTCCAGGAGGGAAGATGATTCAAGATACGTGGAAAGAAGAGGTGACACCAGGGACTCAAGCAGTTTCATGAGGAAAGGAAGAAGAGAGATAGGGCGGAAATTTGCCAGAACAGTACGGTCAAGTGATGGCTTCTTTAACAGAGGGATAACCTTAGCGGTTTTTAACTCGGACGGAACTAACCCAGATTGACATGAGTTATTAATAAACTAGGCAGTATGGTAGTGATTATTGGAGAAGACTTTAACACCACTTCAAATGCTAAATTAGACATCTCCAATCATAATAGCTCATATGGTGAAGCCAAGGCATGGAGAAGTCTTTTGAGATTGTTAAACAAGTGTGATTTGTACGACATCTGGCGTGATTTTAATAGTGAGAATAAATATTACACTTTGCACTCGGCTCCTCACGGGACATCTTCACATATGGATTTATTCTGATTAGTAAGAACCTCTGTGGAGATGTTTGTAGCGTTGATATCAGGGATGTTGTGATATCAGACCATGCACCTATTGAGTTGGCATTAGACGGATCTGCGGGTGGTTTGAAATCTAAGAAACAATGGTGAATGAATACACAGTTGCTCAATTATCCAGAATTTGTCAGCCAAATAAAGAGAGAACTCTCTATGTTCCTGACTGATAATCTGAATTCTGTTGACAGACTGTCAATAGTTTGGGAAGCTTTAAAAGCCACAATCAGATGTAAAATTATCAGTTTGGCCTCATATAAGAAGCGAGAAAGAGATAAAACTATGCTTAATTTGGAAGACGCGTACAAGACAGTTACGAGACATTACTGTGATATTCCTAGTGAAGAAAAAGTTTTGATATTGTCCCATGCTAAAGATGCTTTGGATTCTGAACTTCGCCTGAAGGCAGAGACATATCTATTTTATTCAAGGCAAGCATTTTGGGAACAGGGTAAGCAATCGGGGGCATTATTGGCAAATTGTTTAAAGCATAAAGAGTGTAATAGGTAAGCACTCTTCGTTGTTGATGAAGGGGCTATATTTGAAGGAAAAACGAACAGATGTGTGATGAGTTCAGACAATATTATGCTTTGTTATATAGAGATGATCGACTTGTGTCGAAGAAGAGATTAATAACTATCTCTGCTTGGTAGATATACCAAGTTTAGGTTAGCAAGAAATATTAGACCTAGATGCAGAGATCACAGTTAAGGAAATTGAAATTTCAATTGAACATTCAGCAAGTGGCAAATGCCTGGGCCTCATGGATTCCCAGTAGAATTCTATAAGACCTTTTGTCAGGTCCTAGCTCCTTTTCTTTTACAACTATATATGGAAATTATACATACGGAGGCGGTTGCTGAATCTATGCAGACAGGGTTAATTACGGTCATTCCTAAACCACGTAAAAATCTATCACTGTGTGAGAATCATCGTCCTATTGCACTTTTGAAATATTGCTGTTAAACTTTAAGCAAACATATTTGCCAGAAGATTGAATGGATTAGTTCCTAAAATAGTTCATAAAAACCAGACAAGGTTTATATATGGTAGGAATAGTTACGACAATTTACGTGAATTGCCTGATGTTATCTACCTCAAGAGGCATTCTACTGACGCTTATGCAGCTATCACTATAGATGCTGAAAAGGCTTTTGATAGGGTGAGTTGGGTTTTCCTTCATAAAGTCTAACTTAAAGTTGGCTGTGGGCCACGTTTCCTCAAACTCTTTAAATCTCTTTATAGCAGAGCGAGAGCAGCCATAACAGTTAATGGCTAAGTTTCCAATTGTTTCCGAATTCATAAATGAACTCGTCAAGGTTGCCCTCTGTCACCGTTGTTATTTGCCTTGTTTATTGAGCCTCTAGCGGTTATGTTGAGGAACAACCTGAACATTATTGGCATTCCATTTGGGGACTATAATTCAAAGGTCCTCTTATATGCAGATGATCTTCTGGTGATATGATATGATATGATATGATATGATATGATCTGATATGATAGGATATGATATGATAGGTTAAGAAGTTTCTAAGCGTGGACCCGGGGATCGAGCCTGTGTTGCTCTGTGTCGTCTTGCTTCCAAGGCGAGCACGTTGCCCCTGAGCTATCCTCCCGAGAGGTGTTGGTGTTGCTCTCCAATCCTGAGCTCTCTTACCAGGAACTCCTTTTATCATTACAGAGATTTGTAAACGTCTCTAATTATAAGGTGAATGTCTCAAAGACCTTAGTTTTCCTAATCTTCCTTTCATGTTATAGGGGACTATTTAATATAGATTGTGCGGAATGGGCTGTCTCAGGTCTCAAATATCTGGGAGTTCATGTTGACAGAGATGTAGAGTCTCTATTCAGCTGAAACTTGCTGTAAGTGGGAGAAATTAAACTTGACTCTTTGGGGCAAGCTTGATGTGGTGAACATGACCCCACTTCCTAAATTGTTATATATTTTCAATATGCTCCCGCTACCAATCCTGAACAAACTGCTTTTGACTATTAATAAATCGTTGAATAGATTTTTGTGTGGAGAGAAAGGCCATGCACGAATTCCAAACAATGTACATCTAGGTGGCTTTGGCTACCCTGATATAAGGAGATATCATTCTGCATTGTATTACATACCTTACAACGCTGGATTATACCTGACCAAGTAAATTGTGCAGGTTGGATTAATATTGAGAGGGATGCTGTTTCACCCATGCCCATCAATGTGGTACTATTTGCAGAGAAAATGCTGCCAACCAACTTGACTCCCCCAATCATAAAACATGTGGTAAAAGAATGGAGGAAATGTAATGTGACTCGAGGTGAAAAATACTTACTCTGTGCAGACTCTAGTTTGTGGAAAAACCTGGCGGTGCAAATTAATTGTGCTTGCTGTGGATTTCTTGGCAAAAAGCGGGTATTTGGAAGATTGGGCAGGTTTATGATGGTCACTACATGCTTGATTTTGTATTCCTATGTTTTAAGTTTAAGCTTAACGCAGGACAGATGTGTAGTTATAATGTACCGAGGGATATATTTGCTAACATTCTATCACAATTAAATGCTACAATGCATGCCTCATCCTGCACTTATCTAAAACCATGCCTCTATCAGCTTCCACATTATACAAACCTATAACACCTCAAAAGTTTACACTAGCATCACAATGTGGTAGACATAATTAGAACGCAGATTTGGGCTGTTTGTTGTCAGACATTGAGTGGAAATGCATTTTTACAGGACCAAATTAATATAATGTTGATTTAGAACTACTATATACACAGCAGCGGATTAATCACTACTGGTCTCTGTGGAAGATGTGGCCATGCAAATTATGCTGTGAAGATGTTTGCTGGAACTGTAGAAGTGATGTTGGCACCAGCCTCCATATTTTGTGGTTATGTATGAAAATCCAATTGTTTTGGGATGGCGTTTTCCAGAGAATGTATTTGGTTTTAGGCCTATTCCTTCTGAGAGATCCACTTGTTGGTGCATTGGGCTTACGTACCTCTAATATTGTATTATGCAGTGTAAAACTTTTCTTGGCATACAGGTCAATGTTGGATGCCAAAAGACACATCCTACAATTCTGGAAAAGTGATATTGCCCCTTGTTGTGATGGCTGGCTTCTGAGTTTATCGCTCTTCTCCAAAAGGGAGAAAGTGACCTTTCATGGTAAAGATCAACATCGGTATCCAGGCATTGCATTGAATACATAGTATCGAATGCAAAAGCATAGAAAAAAATGCATCGAAAAAATGCATTTTTTTTAGGTAAAGTTTTTTTTTACTATTATGGGTTTTAAGGGGTAATAAAATGGGGGATGGGACCCACCCATTATTAAAAAAAATGCATTTTTCGATGCATTTCTTTCAATGCTTTTGCATTAGATGCAATCACTAGGAACCATCAACATCATAGATATTAAAATATCTGGGGAGTGTTTAATGACCTATATGCTTAACTGTCTCCTAATGCGCTTTAAGGATGACTTAATCTGACCCCTCATTAACACTTGTGTGTTGTGGATGGATTTAGTCACTCGCACCCCTTTTTTAAAATTTGTTTTCTTCTCTCCACTCTTTTAAGTTAAGACTATGACGGCTGAGTTAAGTTTGTAACAGTTCTATACTGTGTTCAAAGAAGCTATTGTTCAGTATTTGTTGTTCATGTATCTTTAAAACAATAAAGAAAAATGGGAAAATGTAAAAAAACAAAAAATAACAAAAAGAACTACACTCACACCAGCGTGAGCCACTTGCAATTTAACGCTGTTGCCCAGACTTACTACAATGGACAGCACACCATTCTCAGGTATGCCATCTGCCTTTCACATGCTCCCAACAAAAAGATGCCCCTGCCTCCAGCACGCTCCGAAAGGGACGCTCTCCTGACCTCACAAACAGCCATATCACGCCTGCACAAACCTCTGGTGCAACCCCTCTCACACCCTATGCGATCTCTCTTGTCCCCTACTGGCAGTAGTTAGTGCATAGAAATTCAAGACTACAATCCCTGTTTGGGAGCAATCCTCCACAAGCTTCACGCCAAACCTTGCAGACAGCGAACTCCAGACTCAGGATGCGAACCAGCCCGACCATAAACGACCAGCAATCTGCTTGCCTTAACACATCAACAAACCCCATGCCCACAAAGGCAAATACTACACTACTACCATCTATCAATGGCATCCATGACAAATTTGGCACTATGGACACAACCCCAAGCTTGCCAGGTCCTGCATTCAACCCCACCGCAAAAGCAGGGATGAGTCCTTGGATGATCTCAATTCCCCAACACCTCACCTACACTGGCATCCAAAAGCCAGGCACTAACGCCACATGTAAAATGCCTTGCCACAACACGTCCTCACAAACTCACAACACCCAAAAAATGACCAACCATAATCTTCCTCCAAACATAAGAAAGGAGGCAGCCACACCTCGCAATAGCCTTCTCAACAAACCCACACCTAGAAACCAGCCTCATGCCCCACCCTCTCACTAAGCCATTCCTAACCAGGGTGCCCCCCCAGACACGAGCCCACTCGACCCAACCACAGTCACGCTGCCCTTCCTGACCTGCGCTGTCATCAAAGCTTGCTCTCTGCCTGCCAATGCATTAGACATCTTCAACTTGATTACTAAACATTACCTCAAGACTATAGCCATCTAAGAGACTTGTCTTCATGAGGCATGCAGCCCTACCCTATTGTTAGCCCTGTCCACAGGGTACACTATCTTCCGGAATGACAGACCCTCCTCCAGCGGAGGTGGTGTCGCACTTATAACAAAAGAGTCCCTCCCCTTCAGATGGTGTAACACCTCCACTGAAGGCAACACTAACCTTCTATCACTCAAACTCTCACCATAATCCACATGCACTATCACCCTTTCTCTCATCTACCGCCCACCCAGCCCCCTTCTCAACTTCGAGTCAACCTACTTCACATTCTCCAGGCCAACATGAAATCCTCCTCCAAAATGAATTTGTTAGGAGACCTTAACTTGGGCCTTCATGGCCCTAACAACCCTCAAGCAACATTGTTTCATGACACCCTAGACACCCTAGGCGTATATCAGTGCATCACCCACCCCACTCACAGTAAAGGATGTACTCTAGATGGCCGACCAAATTTGTGAGGTCTCCACCAGTGCCATCACACCCTGTCCCTGGTCAGACCACCTTATCATCAATATTTTCATCCCAGAGCCCTCAAAACCTCAAACCATACCTAGTCCATTACATCCAGCAACCATTCAGAGCACCCAGAAGCTCACCAGAGACAACATGTTGCCCCTGCTCAAAACCTCTGCCTTCCAGCCCCCTTTGACTCCAACCCCAACATACTATCGGATACATACACCTCACTCCTTTCTAATGCTGTGAACACCATAGCCCCCCTAGTTCCACAAAAATCCAAAACAGTAAGACTCTCCAACTTCTGGTTTTCCCCCAACCTCCCAGATCTGCACAATCAGAAACAACAAGCCCAGTTAACTTGGCTAAAAGATCCCACTAAAACTTTGAAAAATGAACTTGCAAAAATATCCAAACTCTATAAATCCGCCATAATCACAGCTAAATCAAACTCATCCAATGCTAGAATCAGCAATCCCAATTCTGATGCTAAAGACACTTTTGCCATTTTTAGAGAACTCCTGCCCCACCGCCCACGACCATCACTAAAGACAAAACTTGGTGTTTGGGTATCCACGCAGCACTATTAGGCAAAATTGACACCTTGAACATGAAAATCCCTGTACAACAAGCAAAATTCAACAAAAAACCCTCAGCTACAGGTAACAGCTGCATTCCTCCCGCCCCTACTCAAACTTATCAAAAGCCTGATACTCTCAAATTTGCAAAGGTGATGGATGCCCTGCATCCCTCATTAAAGAGTGTGCTGACTTGCTAGCTACCCTCATCACAGCCTTCATGAATGCATCCTTTGCTAAAAGCACCGTTCCAGCTAGGCTCAAAGAAGCATGGGTCCTCCCTCTCCTGAAAAAATATCTCACTAGACCCACCCATTCCTTTCAACTATAGGCCAACCACCTCCGTCTCCTTCTTACCAAAAATCCTGCGCAGTGCAGCCTACCTGCAGGTTCAGCAGTTCCTGGAAGACAACCAAATCTTAGGGATGCAACAATCTGGCTTCCGCTCAGGCATGGCACTGAATCTGCCCTTCTCAACCTAAAAAATCAGCTTGATGTGATCAGGGATGGGGGAAATTCTGCCCTGCTCCTCCTCTTGGACCTATCTGCTGCATTCGACTTGGTCAACCACCAGATCCTCTGCCACCACCTCACCATCTATGCTAATTTCTCCCCACCAGCTACCTCCTGGATTGCCTCCTTCCTGAAAAGAAGGGTTATGAGGGTCTTCTCAGAGACTGCTAATGCGTATCCCTCTCCCATCACTTGTGGAGTACCTCAAGGATCCTGCATCCCCCCAACCCTATAAAATATCTTTATCAGGCCATTTTTCAACACCCTAGACTCCCTTGGCATACCCTACACCAACTATGCCAACAATACCCAAATCCTCGTCCCACTTGCTGGCAACTACACAGTTGACTCCAACACCCTCAACAAGATCTATGCTTCAGTACAGACTTGGATCGCAGCAAATCACCTTTGTCTTAACAGTGACTGTTGGTGTGTGCCTGTCATGATGCCTACCCCCGGGCATCCGGATCGAATCCATCAGCCCCGGGAGCAGGCATCCAGATACTTGTTAAAACCGAGGCAGCCTCGGCTGGGTGTTGTTTGGGTTCAGTCCTGGCGCCTTAGGTGCCAGGCTCATCTTAGAAACCAGTGCTGGCACCATAGGCGCCAGGCTCATAGACATTACTTACCTCATGCAGACCATGCTGCAAATGAATCCAAGCCAACGTGAGGCCTGGATGGGACTATTTTATTACATGGACTATTTTTTACTCGGATGTGGATCTGGGGAACTTCTTACCTGGAACTACTTTGGAGGCTATTTAAACCACGCCCGAACAGCAGCACACGCTTCACATTATTCTGCACCCTGCAGCGTAACGCTCACCGTGCCTGCAAGTCAGCATCCAGTCTTCTGCCACGCCCGCCTCGAATCAGGAGCTTCTAGAAAAAGGGGAAAGAAGGAGAAAAGGTTAGATCACAGACATTATTTTAATTCCTTACCTGATTATGGATCCAGCACGTCTCCGAGCCTGCAAAGGACATTATTCCAGCACGCGCCGCATCGCCAGCAGCAGCGCTGTGTCATACTCATCAGTCCACAGCATCTTTCGACTCGGCGCTGCCTCCATCATTTTCTTCGTCGAACTCCAGCACCTGGGGGAAAACAAAAGAAATAACAAGGTGAGCCAAGAGAGCCGACAAATACAATCTCTTACCACCATAGGCTTACCTGATTTACCACCGGAGGCATCACCCTTTAATATGCCTCATCTTCATATGCCGCACCTATAAAGGGAGAGAAAACAACAAGTTAAACTCATGCAACTTTTACCGGACAGTGTTGGGTAATACAGACTCTTACGTAAACGCCATTAGCTGCCTCCAGGCAATATTCTTTTGGACCAGCTGCAATTCAACCAGGTAATGGAACAAGAGTGAACATAGGACATATTGAACTCTTTGAACTTTATAAACCCCGGAGTCAATATTCCTCCGGAACTCCTCCAGTACCTTTAAACCAGTGAAGTAACAGGTGAAGGAGAATACTTCTACGGGTCAAGCAGACGAGAGTAGGCGGGCCAGTCCAGACAGTAATCTCGGCACTGTGCATCAGGTTGGTGGAGTCCGCAGCTGTCCGGGTTCGATCGATGCCCCTGTGGGAACCAGGTGAGCGTAACAGTGCCTGACACAGTACAAAACATTCTGGTTTATAGCCGGAGAGCCTGTAATCTAACTGTTAGATCATGGGCTCATTGGCTATACACTAGAAGGCGTTGTACTGTGCCAGGCACACACCAGAATCTTATTTAAAGATGTAAAGGCAGGCGCTCTGTTACCAGTCTTTAACTTCTCCTCCTAATGCACGTTTTCATGACTTCATCAATCTTCAGGGAGGCTGAGTTACTTTGTTTTTTCAGGCGGGTCTGCATTTCTGTTTCAGGTGTGTCAAGTTAATAAGCTCTGAGGATTCTGGTACTTGTATTTTTCGCACTTGATTTTGCTGGCAGGTGACTGGAAACAACTCCCTCCATAGCACAAATCTTCCCCTTGATGGGGGAGGGGGAAAGTCATGGTTGTGGCTCTCCAATGTAAGGCATGATGGCCCTGCTGCACTGCCTTTCCCGGGATTTCTGTAACAATGTTTAAAGATGTAAAGGCAGGCGCTCTGTTACCAGTCTTTAGCTTCTCCTCCTAACGCACGTTTTCATGACTTCATAAATCTTCAGGGAGGCTGAGTTACTTTGTTTTTTCAGGCTGGTCTGCATTTCTGTTTCAGGTGTGACACGTTAATTAGGTCTAAGGATTCTGGTACTTGTATTTTTCACACTTGATTTTGCTGGCAGGTGACTGGAAACAACTCCCTCCATAGCACAAATCTTCCCCTTGATGGGGGAGGGGGAAAGTCATGGTTGTGGCTCTCCAATGTAAGGCATGATGGCCCTGCTGCACTGCCTTTCCCGGGATTTCTGTAACAATGTTTAAAGATGTAAAGGCAGGCGCTCTGTTACCAGTCTTTAGCTTCTCCTCCTAACGCATGTTTTCATGACTTCATCAATCTTCAGGGAGGCTGAGTTACTTTGTTTTTTCAGGCGGGTCTGCATTTCTGTTTCAGGTGTGACAAGTTAATTAGCTCTGAGGATTCTGGTACTTGTATTTTTCGCAATTGATTTTGCTGGCAGGTGACTGGAAACAACTCCCTCCATAGCACAAATCTTTCCCTTGATGGGGGGAAGGGGAAAGCCATGGTTGTGGCTCTCCAATGTAAGGCATGATGGCCCTGCTGCACTGCCTTTCCCAGGATTTCTGTAACAATATTTAAAGATGTAAAGGTAGGCGCTCTGTTACCAGTCTTTAGCTTCTCCTCCTAACGCACCTTTTCATGACTTCATCAATCTTCAGGGAGGCTGAGTTACTTTGTTTTTTCAGGCGAGTCTGCATTTCTGTTTCCGGTGTGACAAGTTAATTAGCTCTGAGGATTCTGGTACTTGTATTTTTCGCACTTGATTTTGCTGGCAGGTGACTGGAAACAACTCCCTCCATAGCACAAATCTTCCCCTTGATGGGGGGAGCGGGAAATCCAGGGAAGCAGGAGCAAGAAGGTAAGTGGGGTGGGGTAGGGAAGGGAAAAAAAAATCTTACCCGAGTCCCCAGCGGGGGCAGAGGCAGCCTCTCAGCCGTGGGGAGGCTCGGAGCGGGGATGGCCCCGCTTCGAGCCTCCTCATTGGCTGAGGGGCTGCCACGCCCCCCCTCCCCCTGCCGAGGACAAGGCACCTGGAGTCCTGGCCGAGAATCAAAGGATTCTCGGCTGGGTAAGGACCCGGCGAGAGCCAATCAGAATGCGTGTTGCATTCTGCTTGACTCTCACCGGGTACTAATATTCTTTACTGACTCAGATCCTAGACCTATGCTCCACTGCAGTGCAAGGTTGTCTGAGGAGTTAGGTCTACACCGCCCCCCTTTTCCCCAACTGACCTAATGCACCACTTTTAAACTCCACAGGCAGCTGTACTCATCACCTACCCTTGAGTTCACCCTGGGCTAAACCACCCACCCCAGGCAGCATCTGTACTACCCTAAAAGAAAGACTCACGCAGCCTCTGTCTATACAACATGCAGATATCAGCAAGACCATATTTAGGAAGACTGCGATTCCAGAAATAAAGATTACATCTCTGATATACCCCTCTTCAAATTTCAGGGTGAGTATAGAGGTGTTTTCTACAAATAGATTTCGTAGCACATGCTTAGACCATTTCCAAACGGGAAAAAAAATCACAACTGTGTTCTTCATGCAGTACTGATACTTCCTTGTATCTGTCTTTTCTCTCTGCCTGCCCTACAGAAGAGTGGGTTCCTTCTTTTTGCCCCGAGGAAGGCTGAACTAGGATGCTGCCAATTCCAGCCAGCCGAAACGTGCTACAGATCTTCATCTAACCACACAATTTCTCTTTTTCTTCTTTCTTTGCTCTTCAACAAGACTGTGGTTACTATTGTAGGAAGCCCTACTAACAATATATTGCAACACAGGCAAACCTGTAGGCAGATTTGGCAAGAGATTATCAGATTCTGATCATTTAAACATACATTTTTTTAAATCCACATATGCAACCAGTTAGTTAATTCAATTCTAACCATGAAGGATATTGTTGGTGCATATTAGTGGTGAACAAAAATATCTAATTATTTTTTAACTTCTCTGTATTGTTTTCATCACAAAAAAATGTATTCCTGTGATTTTCTCAATACTGTTTCATTTAACTATGGGGCAAGGGCGCGGTGTTTGGCGCCGCTGGTGTCGGGTCCCTGGAGGGACGTTCCCCTTCCTGGCGGAGGCCACGCCCCCTGGACATATTACGGCGCTGCAAGCCCCGCAGCGGTGAAGCCCGCGGCGGGGCAAGGGCGCGGTGTTTGGCGCCGCTGGTGTCGGGTCCCTGGAGGGACGTTCCCCTTCCTGGCGGAGGCCACGCCCCCTGGACATATTACGGCGCTGCAAGCCCCGCAGCGGTGAAGCCCGCGGCGGGGCAAGGGCGCGGTGTTTGGCGCCGCTGGTGTCGGGTCCCTGGAGGGACGTTCCCCTTCCTGGCGGAGGCCACGCCCCCTGGACATATTACGGCGCTGCAAGCCCCGCAGCGGTGAAGCCCGCGGCGGGGCAAGGGCGCGGTGTTTGGCGCCGCTGGTGTCGGGTCCCTGGAGGGACGTTCCCCTTCCTGGCGGAGGCCACGCCCCCTGGACATATTACGGCGCTGCAAGCCCCGCAGCGGTGAAGCCCGCGGCGGGGCAAGGGCGCGGTGTTTGGCGCCGCTGGTGTTCGGCGTACGTGGAGGGAGGCACTCCTTGTGTTGGCCATCGGACGGGGGCAATAAGAAAAGTAAGTGCAGACAAGTGTTTTGCACCTGGGACTGCTGGTGTCTTCTTATCTAACGGCGTAGAGCCCGTGAAAACCTGCTGGGGGCCGGACCCGGACCCGGGACCTCAGTACAGCCCTCTACTGGTCAGCTCTGAGGGGCTCCGTCATGTCCCTAATAAAGTCCCTGAGGTCCTTTAGGGGCCATGCTGCGCCAAGGAAACTGGCCACGAAACCGGCTGGCTCTCTGCCATCTACCACGCCATCTACCCCGCCAACGTTTTGCTTTGAGCCTACTGAGTCCCTGTCCAAAGCCCCTGAGCATACACTAGCAAGAAAACGCCTGGTCATCAAGAGAAGTAGCCATCAGGGTGTAACCGAAAAATCTAGGCCCAAAGCAAAGTCCCATACCACGGCCTCCTTATGTTCTGATACTGACCCTGTATACCGAGAGCCTATATATGCCGTGGAGGGTACGAAAGCACCCACCCCAGGAACCGAATGCGGGGGGGGGCCTTCCAGTAATCTGGCTAACTTCCCAATGCAGAGCTGTAAAGGAACCCTCCCAACTCAGAAGCTCGAAGACACTGTCTGTCAAGAATCTCTGCCCACCGATTCTGGGAACTCTGAAGCCATGCCTCTGGCCAATGCCTCTGGCACAGGCATAGGGGGGGTTGGTGATGTGTCAGTTCTTTCTTTTGCATCCCTGGCACCTGTTGTTTCTGTCACCCCCCAACCCAGTTCGCCCATTGATAGTCTACACTTGCCACCTGTTCTCCCACCTACCTCTGGCCCTATTTTCGTCTGCACACCCCCAGCCACAGCTGCTACCACTTTGGATCTATTGGACACAGAAACCACTGGAGCAACCGAAGATAATCTCCCGCCTATCTCCACTAGTAGCTCATGGAGCGAGACCTTACTAGCATCGATCTCAGGGTCCTGCTCCTTTTCTCATCTAACCCCCTTCAGGGCTCTCAAACCCGTTACCCACGGTAGCTACTCCTCCACCACTCCACTACAGAAGGAGGTGCACACTGTCGGCTGTTGCTCCTGTGCACAAGTGCTCTCTGAAATTGCAATCATCAAGAAACTGCTTTTGGTATTGATTGATGCCCGGGGAATAAGAGGGGAGGGGAAGGGTGGAGTGGACCCGCCGGGGGAGTCTTCCAGTATGCCCCCAGTTGGCAAGGGTCTCAACCCCCCTCAGCTACCTTCAATTATTCCACCCTGCGAAAGGACCGCCAATGCATCAATGAGCCCTACTCGGGTTGTCCAGCTGATGCATCCTAACGCAGAGAGGGGCCACCCTACTGGGAGCATCGAACCAAGTGTGAGGGGGGAGAGTCCCCCAAGCGGCCTGACAATCAATCCTGCTAGGGAGGGAGGGAGCGGAGCACGCGGCTTCTGTCCAAGGGGGCGCAGCCCCAAGAGTCCTGTACATGGGGGGAAAAGTACTGCTACGGTTTTCCTGCATGGGGTACCTAAGTTGCCTTTGGGCAGGCGAGAACCAAGGGATGCCCTCTCAAACAAATGTCTCCACTGGCTGCGTTCTGTTGGGAACTGTCCCTTTGTGACCAGGGAAGCGTTGGTGGGGTGCATCAGACTGGCAGGCGAAGGTATAAATCCCTCTGACTCTGTTAAAATTGTCTTCAGGAATGGCCAAATGGTCAGGGAAGTTTTGAGAAGATCTGGGGGTTATGTGCGGGCCCCATATAGTGGGATTACAATTAGCTCGTGCCCCTATTTGGGAGCCGCTGCCCTAGCTGGAACTGTCACACATTGTACTGTCCTGTCGGGAGCGAACTGTACTCCTCTGGGTAAAAGGCCTGTGGGGGGCCGCGTCTGAGTGACTAGGGCGGACAACTAGTTTTGTGACCATTTGGTCAAGTTAAGGGACCATGTGTAACGTATTAGGGTCCTTGGGGTTGACTCCCTTTTCCACTCTAAATATTTTCTGATCTATGGTGTTGGGTAATGGTGCAAAGATTGCACTTCCTTTTACGTGTTCTGATCTTGTTTATCTTGGGTTTGATGGATTCTTCAAACTGTAACTTCGATTTGTGCTACAATGTGTATTTTGTTGTTTAATGGTTGTTTTTATACATCCGAATAAACTTGTTTGACTTGACTTGACTATGTTTTTATATTTCTTTAATCTATCTAATATCTATTTGAATTTATTTGCATACTTATTTAATGTTTGAAACTATTTCTATGTTGGTAATACATCTACACAATTTTGATGACACAATTGTATATTTTTCTTTTTCCATTTTGATGACTCTTTCAGAGCATTGTTACTGGTCTTTCCTAAACCTTAATGACTAATACCTTTAAATAATTAGGAGTCTACATGTGGATTTTCTCTCTTTTGTTTGAAGAAATGTTTGACCATAGCACATAAAGTGCCCCTTGATTTAATTGTGCCACAATTAATGCTTTGTTGTAATGTCTTCCTATCTCCATGGCCTGCTGTTCAGGATGTTTGTTTGCATTCATGAGGTAATGAAAGCTCAGAGTACGGGATGCCGTGTGAGTGTGCTGCTTTCCCTGTGATAGTCTAAATTCTTTAATGCACAGTTATGATCCCTCAAAATGGTATGTTGTATCCCAACCTCTGAAGCATGAAAAGTAGATCCACGCAGGCTTGACATGTGGTCAACTTTGCAGCAAGCCTGCAGATGAACTGGCCTGATGTTAAATCTCAGTTACCAGTTTAATGGTATCCACTACAGAGTGTAATTTGCTTTCTGACTTTGAGAACATTCAGACATGTAATTGCTCATTTTACGATAGCCAGTAAAATAGCTATAGCCGGTATGATAGCTCAGTGGGTTGAGCCCTCACTGCTGCGATGTGTGGGGGATCTGCAGGTTGCAGGTTTTTGTTCGGCAATGCCACCTCAGCCTTTCATCCTTCTGAGGTTGATAAAAGAGTACAACACAGGTTTGGTGATATCATATGTATATCTGTTTTATATAAAGCACTTAAGTGTACCTGCTATATAAATAAACATCATTATCATTTGACCTTGGACGTCTGCTTGCATTTACAGTGATTGTGTCAAATGAGCCTATACACACTGATAATAATGATACATATGGTGATCAATTCTTGTATGAAATGCATATGACATTACAGTGGTACGTAACCATATTTTTCGTAGTGTACTTAGGAACAATGCTATGTGATACTGCTTCCTGTTTTGTAACGGGGTGAAAGGTCATACGCCATTGCTTCCCGTGATGTCACTTCAGGGTGGGGTCAGATGACGTCACTTCCTGTGGTGTCATCAGAGGTCAAGGGTTGTGTGATGTCACTTCCGCTACCCCTGGCATTTTGGTGAAATGACATCCCTGACTGACAGTTTTCATTTGGTTCTGGAACAACCCTAATTGACATTCATTAATAATGATTGTAACACAGCATGACCAAACAGTCATCAAAAGTGCTTTTTCACACTCATTAAATTTTGTTTCCACTTGTGACAACGCTTTGCTAGCATATACAATGGTTTTGCGATTTGAATCATGTTTTTGATACAAGACAGCTGACATGCACGGGTCTGTGAACCCTATCTCCGGAAATAAATCTTGATTCTTCTTTGGATAAGCCAACAATGGGGCCTTTATTAGACAATCTTTCAATCTGTCTACCGCCTCACACTGTTTCTGCCCCCATTTCCAGGGCACACCCTGTTTCAGTAATTTAGTCAATGGTTGTGTGATTTCTTCATATTCTTTAATGTATTTCCTATTGTAGATTGTCCTTCTCACGTCTAATTGCACCATGCCCAAAGAAAACAGAACCACAGAAGACCACAGCACCTTCAGGAAACGGCTCAAAACCTGGCTATTCAACAGGCAATGTGTTACGCTCACCTGGCTCCCACAGAGGCGTCGATCTGAACTGTAGAGCTGCGGTCTCCACCAATGTGACGCGTAGGACCAACATGACGGACTGGACTGGCCTACCTAGCTTCGTTTGCTTGGCCCGTAGAAATATTCTTCTGATGGTTTGAAAAGATGAGCTCTCCATCCTGCATTGAGCAAAGGGGCGCGTTGATAACCAGTTCCTACACTGGCTGGAAGGAATTGGTGAGTTCCAGAACAATATTGACTCCGAAAAGTATGTAGTTCGTAAGAGTTCAAATGCCTGACTTTCACTCTTGTCCGATTCCTTGCAGATTGCAGCTTGACCCTTGTGAAGAGTTCCTTGTGGCAACAACCGGTAATATTCTGGTAAGGATTTGTATTTCCAACACAGTTAGATAAATAATGTCAATATGTAACCTGTTGCTTTTTCCCTTATTCAGGCACTGAGAGACAGTATGAAGTATCGGGGAATAATACCTCCGGCGATAAAATCAGGTACGTCTAATGTGGTGAGGAGGGTTCCCCTTGATAGTCCCTTTGTTTCACCTTGCTGTCCTTTTGTTTCCCCTTAGGGGCCGGGGTTCGGCGAAGATGCAGTGGAAGCTGCACCGACCAGTGAAGAGGTATAGTACCCCCGGTGGTAAAATCAGGTAAGTCTATCGGGGGGTTACTAATATTCCTCTGTGTATTCCCTTGGCTCACCTTGCTGTTATTGTCTACTCCTTAGGTGCAGGAATGCGGCGGGAACATGTAGGAGGATGCGGTGGAATGTGAAGATCCTGCGAAGGCCGGTGAGATCAGCGCGGCGCTGCAGCAGGTGAGGCGAAGCGCATAAAATAACTTCTTTCTTCCAGCTCGAAGGCGCGATGGATCGGGAATTCAGGTAAGGATCAAAGGTATTGCTCTTGTTCTAACATTTTCTCCTTCTTTCTCCCTTTTTCTAGGAGCTCCAAACTCGAGGCGGGCGTGGCAGAAGACTGGATGCAGACTTGCTGGCATGGTGAGCGTTACGCTGCTGGATGCAGAATAACACGAAGCGTGTGCTGCTCTTCGGGGGTGGTTTAAATAGCCTCCAAAGTAGTCCCAGGTAAGTATTCCTCCCCAGCCCCGCTTGAGTAAAAAAATAGTCCCTAGGTAAAATAGTCCCTTCCAAGCCTCATTTGGCTTGGAGCTCTTGCAGCATGGTCTGCATCAGGTAAGCTTGCAGCATGGTCTGCCTCAGGTAAGTTCTACTCTATGAGACTGACTCTCCATATGAGCCTGGTGCCACAGGGGCCAGGACCGCACCCAAACAGCCCCTAGCAGGGGTTTTTGAGCTTGCCCAAAATAACTTGATGACTGCTTCCGGGGTTGCTGGATCTGGTCTGAGTCCCCGGGGGTAGGCATCATGACACAATGACAACCTTGAAGGGACACTAGCAACAATAAAACCACAGACAAACACTACTAGAGAGGAAACAAGATGGGCCAAAGAATCACAAACAAGAACCTAGCTAGATACAGTGAAGTGGAAACCAAAGAGCTGTGCCGGTGGGTCCACCAAACCGACTGACTCACTAACCCATTTCCCTTCCTGCTCCTCCAACATAACTGATGCCACACCAGACCTTGGGCTAGCCACACTACACATAAACAAAACAAGAACCAGTCTAGGTTCACATCCATCATCTTTAGATGGTGTAGCACACCTAGAACCACCTAGTGAACCAACCACATAGTCCATAAAACCATCAACAACGCAATTAGACACCAAGACACCGGATAATCTTACAGTTAGGGCCACTCGTGCCTCTTGATCCCATATGGACACTATCTAGCCAGGGCACACAACCAAACCCACACAACACACTAAAACCAACACAAAACACTACCACACACCCGAGGCACTGAATCTTACCCATACAGTTACAACGCACAAGGCCTCCTGCACAAACCCACACATGCAATGCCAGTTCCTTCTGGCTCTGAAACTATCCTCTCACCCAATCCTCACTAATTTCCAGCCCCCCCCCTCTTGAAGGTCCACACAAGCTCCTGGAGACTGCCTTTTGGTGGTAGTGGGGCACAGTATAAATCAACATAACATAACATAACATCCCCAACAAGCTCTTTAAGCCCTTTAGCTTTGTGGGCTCTTTTACATTTTGGAATACTTCTACCTTTTTCTTTTGTGGGTTTCTGTTCTGTAACCTCGGGTACCAAGAAATGTACCCTTTTTCTGCACCACTGAGCGTTTGGCAATGCTACTTTTACACACACCTTTTGCATCTGGCTGAGTACATGTCTAATTTCACTGAAATGGCTTTATATATCCTCATTGTTAATCAGGACATCATCCACATAAACCACACTCGCCCTCTCGGCTGCATCCGGGAGTGCTTTGTTCAGAATGATCTGAAATTCACTTCCACTATTGATAAAGCCAAAGGGTTTATGTTCTCATGCGTACTGGGTCCCTTGGAAAGTAAAGGCAACTAGATGTTGCATATCCTTTGCTAAAGGTACACACCAATACCCTGCTGTTAGTTCTAGGGCAGTAAAAACCTTCAACCCTTCAATTTGTGCAAGGCCTTGGTCAATGAATGGGAGGGCCAGCGTGGCACAGCTACCCTCTTATTCAGTTCTCTTAAGTCCTCACACAACCACCATTGACCATTGAGCTTCAACATGCCTAATTGTAACGCTCACCTGATTCCCGCAGAGGCGCCGGTCTTGACTGGGTGAATGCCGTATCTTCAAAGGTGATGTGTAACACACGGTTGGCTCTTTGAGCTGGACCTCTGTGCACTGTATGTCTGACTCGAGTAAGATGTCTGCAGATAGAAAATATGGGATTAATGAACTGGGGTTATTGGGTGCCTCTCTCCTCTTCCCTTTCTCTTCTCCTGTAGAACCCCAAAGGTTAACGCCCTCACCTTAGGTAAGTGAACGCCGAGCTCTCCATCTGCCTCGGGGCAGGGTGCCGTAACCAGTTTCTTCACTGGATAAGGGTGCAGGCCTCTTGACCTCAGAGGACTGCTGTCCGTCGTTAACTGCACGAACGGTAAGTTCTGGGCACTTCAAATGTCTTAAAAGTCTTTTGTAATGATATCTCTTGTTTTGTAGGGTTCTGGCAATGGCGGATGGCGGCTGATGAGAGTTGAGGATCGAACCCGCGTGAGGAATAGAAGCGTCTGGAAGCACGTAAGTAAGCGCTTGTAGCCTGCTTCACGATGCACACTAACTGTCCCTTTTATCTTGCAGGTACAAGTTCGGAGCTTTAGAGAAGCTGAAGGGTGCTGGAATACCCACTGGATTCGGCGTGGGAAGGAATAATGGCACATGAGTAATAAAGTTGCCCAATGTCTTTAAACGCACCTTCTTTTGTCTTTCAGATGCGGGATGCAGCGCCGAAGGCCTCCGGAGCGTGCGAAGAGCTGGTAAGCTTTTGTCTTTCAGATGCCGGAATGCAGTGCGAAGACCTCCGGAGCATGCGAAGAGTAGGTAAGCCTTTGTCTTTCAGATGCCGGAATGCAGCGCGAGGCGTTGGTGACAGCCGATGGAACAGGTAAGAGATGCGCTGCCACTGAAGACCGTAGTGCTAACCTGTTCTTTCTTTGTCTTTACAGGTGCTGCTGAAGACTGGATTCCAGGATGGTAAGCCTTTGTTCCCTTAGGCCCAGGATCAGAAGCAGAAAACACGATGAGCGTTCTGCTGCAGAGAATGCAGAATAACACAAAGCAAGATTCATCCATCGGGTGTGGTATAAATAGCCTCCTGTAGTGCTTAGGTCCCTCCTTCCACAGCCACGCCTAGGTAAGAAAAGAGTTCCTGCTTTCCAGAAGAGTTCCAGTGTTCTGAACCTAGGGAGTGGCTCCTGCCCCACCCAACAGGAAAAGTAGTCCCAAACAGAAGAGGATCAGGGGTTCAACTGGCAGGTAAGTAAGCAGCATGGTCTGCTGCAGGTAAGTCCACCCAAGCATTATGAGCCCGGCGCTTCCAGCGCTGGGACTGGGCATCTTTATGAGCCTGGTGCCACTGGCGCCAGGACAGGGTCCAAAAGGTCCCAATTGGGACTGGCTGGCACTCGGAACCGGGGTTATGGGTCTGCTTCCAAGGGAGTCGGGCACGTCCTGATCTTTTGGAAGCAGAGATCATGACAGCACCCCCCCTCAAGGCCCCTCCCAAACCGGGCTTCTCCGGGGGTTTGGGCTTGTTAGGAAATGTTCGATGAAATCTTTTGATTAGACGAGGCGCGTGGACATATTCTGCAGGTTCCCAGGATCTTTCTTGGGGACCGTAGCCTTTCCAGTCAATCAGGTAAAATAGTTTAGATTTGGAGATCTTGGAATCCAGGATGCTTTTGACTTCAAACTCGAGTTCTCCATCAACTAGAATAGGTTTTGGAGATGTAGTTAGTCGGGTTTGAGGTTGCACGGGTTTTAATAGAGAGACGTGGAAGACCGGATGTATCTTCATGTGAGGGGGCAAGTCCAACTTGACCGCTACTGGATTTACTATGGTAGTGATGGAATAGGGACCAAGGTATCTTGGGTTGAATGTGCGTGGTCCTTTTAGAGGTAGATATTTGGTGGATAACCAGACTTGATCTCCTACTTGATATTGGGGGGCTTCCTTCCGATGTTTGTCTGCTCCTTTCTTGTATTGTTCTTTAGCCCTTTGAAGGTGAGAAACGGCTTCCTTAAAGGCTTGGGTGATTGTAGAATGCAGGTGGTCTACTGCTGGTGTTCCAAGATCTTGGAATGGATCCAACTCCGAGGTTCGAGGGTGAATACCGTATAAAAGAAAAAACGGGGTCTTCCCAGTTCCCGAGTGGACAGAGTTATTGTAGGCATATTCGGCTATCCAAAGGATATCTTTCCAAGTTTTTTCAGTTTGTTGTAGCATGCAGCGCAAATACTGTTCCAGAGTTTGATTGGTCCTCTCGGTTTGTCCGTCGGTTTGAGGGTGGTGGCTGGTCGAAAGTCTCACATCAATTTGAGCCGACCGACAGCAACTTCGCCAAAAATGAGAAATAAATTGACTACCTCGATCCGAAATTAGAACTGAAGGAAAACCGTGCAGTCGGACGATGTTTTCGAGAAATTCTCGGGCCAGAGTTGCTGCTGTTGGTAAGCCTTTGAGTGGAATGAAATGCGCCATCTTGGAGAATAGGTCCACGATTACTAGGATCGTATTGTATCCGGAGCATGGAGGTAGATCAGTGATGAAGTCCATAGAAAGCGTATGCCAAGGGCGAGGCGGGATGTCAATAGGGCGTAAGAGGCCGGCTGGTTTTTCCTTTTGACTCTTGTTTTGGGCGCATACTCCACAGGACATTATAAAGTCTCTGATATCTTTTTTCCAAGACGGCCACCAGAAGTAGCGCTTGATCTTTTCCGAGGTCTTGGTCATACCGGGATGTCCTTCCATTAAAGAATCGTGATAACAAGAGATTACCTTTTTCTGTAAATCTGTGCTGGGCAGGTATAACCGTTCTTGGAAATATAATAGGTTGTCCTTCACCGTAAAGTCCTTTCCCTGCAGATGCCAATTCTGTATGTCTGCTGGAGTTACCAGTAGCCTGGCTTTATCCTTAACTTCCTCTATGGATTGTGTGGCGATTACACCTAGAATTCTTTGTTCGGGAATGATAGGTACAGGTTTAGGATTGATCAAATGTTTTTCCACTCCCATCCAAAAAAAAGGGCATCAGCTTTACCGTTTTTTGTACCAGGTCGATAGGTAATTATGAAGTCAAACTCGGCAAAGAATAGTGCCCAACGGAGTTGCCTAGAGGATTGAGCTTTTGCGGTTTTCAAATATTGCAGGTTTCGGTGATCTGTAATCACAGTAACGGTGTGTCGGGCCCCCAGAAGATAATGCCGCCAAGCCTTAAAGGCGGACTTGATAGCTAGAAGTTCCTTATCAGTAATAGTGTAATTGATTTCAGGAGGTGAGAATTTGCGGGACCAAAATGCCACGGGATGCAACTGATTGGTTACTGGGTCCTTTTGTGATAGAACTGCCCCCATGGCAAGGCTCGAAGCATCAGTTTCAACGATGTAGGGGAGTTCTGGGCGAGGATGTTTTAAGATCGGTGCAGAGATAAATCTAGTCTTCAAATTCTGGAAAGCTTGTTCCGCCTCGGTAGACCATTCAAAACGTTTGTTTTTCTTTAACAAGGCGGTGATGGGCTGGACTATTCGAGAGAATTCGGGGATAAACCTGCGGTAAAAGTTAGCGAAGCCTAACATGCTTTGAACACCTTTTACGGAGGATGGCGATGGCCATTTGAGAATTGCATCGATCTTCTTTGAATCCATACGCACTCCACTAGGTGATAATATGAATCCCAAGAATTCAACTTCAGTCACGTTGAAAACACATTTTTCCAACTTAGCGAAAAGTTTGTGTTGACGCAATCTCTCGAGGACCATTTTCACGTGTTTCCGATGTTCAGTTTCCGATGAAGAATAAACGAGGATGTCGTCAATGTAAACAACAACACACACATCTATGAGCTCTCTGAGGACATCGTTCATAAAATATTGAAAGGCGACCGGGGCACTGCAAAGTCCGAAGGGCATGACCTGATATTCAAATAGCCCATACTTGGTGCGGTAGGCCGTCTTCCATTCATCGCCCTCTTTTACTCGTACCAAGTGGTAGGCTCCTCTAAGATCCAGCTTTGTATATATGCATGCTTTTCTGACTTGGTCCAGGAGTTCATGGATCAAAGGTAACGGATATCTATTCTTAACGGTGATCTGGTTCAGGGCGCGATAATCTATACAAGTTCTAAGGTCCCCTTCTTTTTTTGGAACGAAGAACAAAGCTGAGGAAGCAGGGGACTTGGAAGGACGAATAAACCCATTCGCTAGGTGTTGATCCAGGTATTGTCGGAGGTGAAGATTCTCAGGTTCGGTGAGGGCATAAATTCTACTACAAGGAGGAGTAGATCCAGGTATCAGGTCTATCTGGCAGTCATAAGACCTATGAGGAGGTAGAGAGTTAGCCTGATCCTTCCGGAAAACATCTTGGAATTCTAGGTATTCAGGAGGTAACTGGGGAGCCTCCGAGGAAATTGCTGCCAGTGCAACACCAGGTCGAGGGTGACAAGTAGAGACACATTCTGGAAACTGAACCGTTCTTGCTCGCCAATCGATCTGAGGATTGTGCTTCTCTAACCAAGGAATTCCTAGAATAATCTGGAACTGAGGGGCCTTGATCACATCGAACACGATCTTCTCATGGTGTCCATCTTGACCTACTAGCGTCACTTCTTGGGTGGTATGCGTTACTGGTCCGGAGGCTATCTCCGTACCATCCACCGTAGTAATGACGTCCTTTACAGCCTTTGGACAAAGAGTCAGATTCATCCTCAAAACCATTTCATGATCCACATAATTGCCGATGGCACCGCTGTCGACGTAAGCTTCAATCGCATGTAATCGATCCGGATGTTCAGGGCTAATGAGGACCATAGGTATCAAGAAATGCGAGGTCACTGAACTGGTTTTAACGCTCGGCAAGAGGACCTCTATTCTTGTCGGGCGAGGTCGTTTCCCTGCTCAGAGTTTGTGACCCTGGTAACTGCAGCTCCTACTGCCTTCTTGGCTGGTTTCACCGGACAGTCTCGAAGAAAGTGCCCCGAGTTTCCGCAATAGAGGCATAATTGCAGCTGTTTTCTCCTTTCCCGCTCCTTTTGTGTTAGTGGTCCTTTCAGGCCCCCTATTTGCATGGGTTCCCCGGAGTCTACTCCTTTGGTAGGAGTTGGTGGTTTGGAAAATACTCGAGCATCAAACTTGGAACGATCAGCCTTCCTGTTCTGCAGTCTGTGGTCAATTTGAACGACTAAGTCAATACAGTCCGAACAGTCTTGCGGGGGATTCACTACTTGGGCTAACACATCTTTGAGCTCTCCACGTAGACCTCTATAAAACAGCATAATCCTTTTGTCCTCAGGCCATCGAGTTTCCACTATCAGTCTGTTGAAAGACGCAATATAAGCCAAAAGGTCTTGATTACCCTGTCGCAATGAAAGGAGCTCATTGTCCAAGGCCTGCCCCTGTGAATGTCTTGCAAACAGTTTTTCCATACTGAGCTGAAAAGCTTGAAAATCATGGAGAATCGGATCATCTTGATTAACTAGAGGGATCGACCAGTCTGCCGCATTGCCACTAAGGTACGAAAGCACGAAAGCTACCTTAGCTTGATCAGTTGGAAAGGCTGCTGGCCGGCATAAGAAGTGCAACCGGCACTGATTAATAAATACTGCAAACCTCTTTGGGTCACCAGAAAATCGTTCGGGCGGAGCCAGAGGTACATTCCCAGGTAGGTTGATCTGCACTGGGTTCGTAGAGGATGTTGAAGGAAGATTTGCCCCTGATGCGGGTAACGGAGATTGTCCGGCTTGTGACTGTAGCAATTGTCTAGCGAGATCGTCTGTTCGCTTCTTGGAAATAATCAGTTCCCTTCTTAGAGCATTCGTTTCCTGACGGGCTGCATGCACTTCTGCTCTTAGTTCCCCAAGTAACTGGACTAGCTGGTCGGTATCCGAGGTTTCCATAGCGCCTGGGTGGGAGTTTTGCGGTAGGCTTTGTGTTCTGTAACGCTCACCTGATTCCCGCAGAGGCGCCGGTCTTGACTGGGTGAATGCCGTATCTTCAAAGGTGATGTGTAACACACGGTTGGCTCTTTGGGCTGGACCTCTGTGCACTGTATGTCTGACTCGAAGAGTAAGATGTCTGCAGATAGAAAATATGGGATTAATGAATTGGGGTTATTGGGTGCCTCTCTCCTCTTCCCTTTCTCTTCTCCTGTAGAACCCCAAAGGTTAACGCCCTCACCTTAGGTAAGTGAACGCCGAGCTCTCCATCTGCCTCGGGGCAGGGTGCCGTAACCAGTTTCTTCACTGGATAAGGGTGCAGGCCTCTTGACCTCAGAGGACTGCTGTCCGTCGTTAACTGCACGAACGGTAAGTTCTGGGCACTTCAAATGTCTTAAAAGTCTTTTGTAATGATATCTCTTGTTTTGCAGGGTTCTGGCGATGGCGGATGGCGGGCTGATGAGAGTTGAGGATCGAACCCGCGTGAGGAATAGAAGCGCCTGGAAGCACGTAAGTAAGCGCTTGTAGCCTGCTTCACGATGCGCACTAACTGTCCCTTTTATCTTGCAGGTACAAGTTCGGAGCTTTAGAGAAGCTGAAGGGTGCTGGAATACCCACTGGATTCGGCGTGGGAAGGAGTAATGGCACGTGAGTAATAAAGTTGCCCAATGTCTTTAAACGCACCTTCTTTTGTCTTTCAGATGCGGGATGCAGCGCCGAAGGCCTCCGGAGCGTGCGAAGAGCTGGTAAGCTTTTGTCTTTCAGATGCCGGAATGCAGTGCGAAGACCTCCGGAGCATGCGAAGAGTAGGTAAGCCTTTGTCTTTCAGATGCCGGAATGCAGCGCGAGGCGTTGGTGACAGCCGATGGACCAGGTAAGAGATGCGCTGCCACTGAAGACCGTAGTGCTAACCTGTTCTTTCTTTGTCTTTACAGGTGCTGCTGAAGACTGGATTCCAGGATGGTAAGCCTTTGTTCACTTAGGCCCAGGATCAGAAGCAGAAGACACGATGAGCGTTCTGCTGCAGAGAATGCAGAATAACACAAAGCAAGATTCATCCATCGGGTGTGGTTTAAATAGCCTCCTGTAGTGCTTAGGTCCCTCCTTCCACAGCCACGCCTAGGTAAGAAAAGAGTTCCTGCTTTCCAGAAGAGTTCCAGTGTTCTGAACCTAGGGAGTGGCTCCTGCCCCACCCAACAGGAAAAGTAGTCCCAAACAGAAGAGGATCAGGGGTTCAACTGGCAGGTAAGTAAGCAGCATGGTCTGCTGCAGGTAAGTCCACCCAAGCATTATGAGCCCGGCGCTTCCAGCGCTGGGACTGGGCATCTTTATGAGCCTGGTGCCACTGGCGCCAGGACAGGGTCCAAAAGGTCCCAATTGGGACTGGCTGGCACTCGGAACCGGGGTTATGGGTCTGCTTCCAAGGGAGTCGGGCACGTCCTGATCTTTTGGAAGCAGAGATCATGACACTAATATAGGCATGATTGAGGTACTGTGAATGGGTACATTTATTCCTATGGACTCCAAGCTCTTAATTATTTCTGACAAAGACTCTAAACAGGCCAAAGGCAGCCTATATTGTTGCACATCTGCACGTTCCCTGCCACAGCCTTCTGGCAATGTGGCAACATGCAGATCAGTATGCCCATAATCAGAGGCATCCTTAGCAAAACCCTGTTTGAATTCTATGAATATTTTTCTCAGTTGGTTATTCTCCAATTCATTTGTACATGCACCTGCAGCCTGGACTATTTCCTCTACCATTTTAGAAAATGATGTAAAACCCTCTAAAGGAGGAATCTCTGTGCTTTCTTCTAACTGTATGGCATTATCTCTTTGGAGGGAGGCAACTCTCAAGTACCTTGGCAATAAAGCCTACATTTCAATTTACTGTTTGTCCTCTGACTTTTTTTCATCCACTTGAAATAGGATTCAATCCTTGTGATGATAAAACATCACTTATTTTGATTAATATGGATACATTGACTGAATTCTGAAGATCCCCTTTGGTTTGCAGTCTAAAGACTCAGGCAGTTACCCCAGTGAAGTGTCACAGCTTTCAGGAATCTTCCCAATGTTTCAAATTATGTTTTATTTTATTTCACAGGGAGAAAAAACAAAAATAAACGTCCCCCTAGGCCTTGTGACATTCGGATCATGCAAGCACAGTTACAATAAGTGCACTGGGAGGGGGCATGTTAGGGTGGAATGGCTGGGAAAAGGGGAAGTGGAGGGAAGACGTGCAGGAATGGTAGGGCCCAAGGACTGGGCAAGTGCTGAGGGGAGCCTAGGAGGACGAGTGTCAGGGGAAGCAGAGGTAAGGGTCAACATGTTCAAGGACAGGGTGGACCAGAGTCAGGCTAGTCAGGGAAGGGTGCCTGAGGGCAAGTGCTGGTTAAGGGTTGCTGGGGTAGACTGGATGAGGAGGGCCTGGCCCCTGTATGGCACATAAGGGACCATGCACCAGTCACAGCGGTAGGGGGACAATTAGCATGGGAGGGGGAGAGAGAAGGAGGAGGAGAAAAGGAAAGGCTTGAGAAGTTTTCGGAACTTAAGGAGATCCGGCTCAAATCTGAGAGGTGCAGGAAGGCCGTTCCAGAGGGAGGTGCTTCGGAAGAAAGAGATCTACCCCCACTCTCTGCTTGGAGAAATATCTGATCTGCAGAGAGTTGGAGCTAGAGGACCAAAGGACTCTAGCAGGGAGGTCATTTGGGAGATAGAGTCGGCTGGCTCCCTCCTCTGGAACAGCCTCCCCTTCCTCTCTGTCTTGAGGCAGATCTCCTCAAATTCTGGAAGTTCCTCAAGACTTTCCAATTCACCTCCTCCTTCCCCCTCTCGCTCCCATGCTAAAACCTCACAGTTGCTGAGATTGGTGGCCTGGGACCTTGTGTGTCCTTCTGGGTCCCGGCCTTCCACCCAATCGCCCTTAGCCTTCTGCTCCATCCCAGAACATGCCTTTGGGCACCCATTGACTTGTTTTCTCACAGGTCTGCATTTATTATTGGCAGGTGATCACTATGTACCAAGCAATCTCCTCAAGGCAGTTACTGTTGCACACAACTGACTCCTTGGCACCTCCCTCTGTGGAACTCTGAGAACTTACCCCCTATCCCTTCTCTCTCTCCTTGCTCTTGCATGTTCTGAAAGCTCACAAGGCCTAGTAGGACTGCCCCTTCCCTGTTCATCCGTTTATTCTATTTTGCATCTTTTTTTGCTGCTGTGCCTGATGCATTTCTCAGCACTTGTGTCTGATATAATGTCTGATCCTGGGCAAAAAACCCTTCTTTGACTTGTGAACTATATAATAGAGGTTGTGCTGTCCCCCCTCTTTAATAAAAGGTCACCTTTTTAGGTCAGTCGTGGCCACGCCAGAGGCTCTGGTGTCTGGAATTTTAGGTAGGTCCAAATCTGACTGTCCCACTTCTTTGTCTGTCTGAGAACACCTCTTCCCTCGGAATCTCATGCACCAGTGCCCTGCTTTCCTTGAAAGGTTTCCCCTTCTTGGTCTGCAATACCTTTGTTCACAACTAATGTGGATTATCTCTCTATTCTCCTATATTTAGATCTGTCCATCCTGCATATTCTTGGCTTTCATATGTGAGTACAATTTGCAGACTGTCGTATCTGCATGGGTGCAGGCTGCTGATTGCAAAGCATGCTGTGTTTGCGGTACCTGTGTCTGATGCACCATCTGACCTTGGGCGAACCCATCTCTACGTCATGTGCTATATGCTGGAGGATGAGTTGGCCCCCTTCTTGAGAATTTCCCATTCTGTACATACCTTTGGATCCCATATGTTCCCTTTCTATTCCCTATCACTCCACATGCCCAAAATACAGGAGGGAGTCTCCTGATTTGCCCATCGTGCGTATCTTGGTTATTGCCTTGGCTATTTTGAAAAGCCTCCTCTTCCTTGGTTTTTCCTCAACCTATTTCTTCCTCCAAACTCCCTTGCTCCTTAGCATGTACCCATCCTTTCCTTAATCCGTTTAATACTTAATCATTTGCCAGCAATACATTCACTTGGTTGCCATATTTCTGACTTTCCCCTTCGCTAGTGAGCACTGTCCTTCCCATGGCATACCTGAATATTTTCTTGTTTAACAAGCTTTGACTTTCGCAGACTTTTCCTTAAGGCTGCCCAGAATGTGCAAATACTGCTGCATTCTTCTCTGGTGATATCGTCTTTACTCCTACTTGTTCCCAAAATGCCTTCAACTCCCTTCTTCAAACAGTATTTGTCATAAACACCGGCAAAATATAATTACTGTTCCCACTCTTTCTTTTTTCGTTTTTGACAAAAACATCTCAATATTTAAAAATAAACACACACATTTCTGCTCTTCCTATTTTTCTTGAAATATTTCTAGCTGTTTGTATTTTCCACATCAGCTGTTATGCTAACCGTAAAAACAAAAGCATTGTGTGTGTGTGTATGTGTGTATGCGTGCAAGGATGCATTGTCTGTAGTCGGCTAATCTCCTATACTTCCATAAAATCATGAGCGCACATGTATGTGTCTGCTTGCATGTGTGCATAAGTGTGAGTGTGCTTACATTATCTCCCATGTCAGTGCATCTACATGAGTGCCTGCCCATGTCGGTATGGCTTGCGAGCACTTCCTTCATTGCTTACTGCTTCCTTATGCTAAATACAAAAAATTGCCATTTTTTCATGTATACCAAAATTTTCCCAAAAACAATGTGTTTCCTTATTTATTTCTGTCATTTCCCACAGGTTTTCACTGTGCCTTGTTCAAATAACATCCACTAGCACATTGGTCTGTTTTTTGCCACAATTTGCATTCAGAATTATATCTTTGAATCTCAGTTATTCTTGTGACCTTAGACATATATATATATATATCTTTTAAAAATGTTCTCTGAATGTCGCCATACTTAAAAGACATGATGTACAGTGAAGAACACATTAATCCCTTGCTTGGCACCTTTCCAAAGTACTCTGAATGTATTCGGTGCAAGATTTTAAACCTGCATGTACTGCACCTATCTGCATTTATATGTGTTTTTCATTTGACCGTCTGTCTCTGTTCTCTTCATGGCACATTAAAAACCCATCTTTATTAAAAAAAAAAATAGATGCCTCGTTCTCTTATCATTTGAACAGCTATTTGCCACATATAAAATCAGCAACTAAGTTAGTACTTACTAACATGTGGCCAATAATAGAAAACATTCATCACTATTCCATCAGGATGACTTAGCCAATTTTTACACCAAAAAACAAATTCTATAATTCTTAAACAATGTCCCAGTGTAGCTTTCTCTAACCTACACATGGCTTCACTGCCATGAACATCAATTAATCACAAAAGAAATAGGCTTTAAAACAAAATCTCAACCATATAACCCCCAACTCCTTCAAAATCTCTGTTTCTCTTTACCTACCTGTTTCCCCTACAGCCCTCTCTCCTTCTTCACAAACTTTCTTTAGGCTTGCCCTTCGAAAATTTAATTCCTCTCTGTACTATGATACTTGTTTAAACTCACTTCCCTCCCTCTCTCATTTCTCAACTCTTTCACCAGACAAAGCTACGTCTACCCTCTCCTTGTCTCTTGCGACTAGTCTTGACCAACTCTATCCCCTTTCTCCCTTTCGCCCCACTCGCAAACCTGCCCAACCCTGGTTCACTCCCCATCTCTCATCTATGCACCGTTTCCTCCATTGCCTTGAAAGGCGCTGGCGCAAACTCTGTTACCCGGAAAATCAGGCCACCTATTTCTCCTACCACATACTTTAGGACAATTGCATCAAGTCTGCCAAGCACACTTATTTCTCCGATCTTCTCCACAGCAAATCCACTCAACCTCGTCGCATCTTTCAAACCCTGACTCATCTTCTCTCTCCTCCTTCACCTGATCCCTCCATTTCATAACCCTTATCTACTTTTGATCTTGCTAACTTCTTTTCTTCTAAAGCACACTCTTTACATCAGGATTTCTTAACATCCCCTTCATACAACCCTTCTTCTCTATCTTTCCCAGCACCCTCTACTACTGTCTCTAACTTCACCCCTGTAAATTACTCTGACGTAGCCCTTATTCTGGCCAAAACCCACCCTACCGCTGCTCCCAGCCATCCTCTTCCCTCTTTATTGATTCCTAAAGTCTATCCACTCCTGGTACCTATTCTCACCTCCTTTTTCAATATCTGTCTCACTACTTCAACTTTTCCTTCAGCCTTTAAACATGCAACAATTATTCCTATTCTTGAGAAACCCACAGCAAATCCTCTTCTTGTGTCAAACTTTCTTCCCACATCTCTCTTACCCTTTCTATATAAACTTCTTGAACATCTTGTCTATTCACAAATTTCATCTTTCATATCTGATCTATCCCTTCTTTCCCCAACTCAGTCTGGTTTGCGGCCCCATCACTCTACTGAAACAGCCCTGACCTCTGTACTCAATTCTCTCCTTACCGCTCATTACTCAAAACAATCATCTGATCTTATTCTTCTCGATCTTTCTGCTGTCTTTGACACAGTGGATCACTCTTTGCTTCTTGACTCTCTTTCTTCTTTTGGTTTCCAAAGTTGTGTCCTATCCTGGTTTTCTTCCTATTTATCTAATCGAACTTTCGCCGGATCCTGGGGTGGCAACAGCTCTCCTTTTCTCACTCTTGATCACGGAGTCCCACAAGGGTCTGTTCTTGGTCCTTTTCTTTTTTCCTTATGTACCTCTTTTCTCGCTCCTATTATCTCATCTTTCAGAGTATCACACCACTTCTATGATGATGACACCCAGCTCTTTCTTTCCTTCTCATCTTTCCCACCAGACATTCATCTCACCCTCTCATCTTGCCTCACTGCCATCAAATCGTGGATGACTTCCCATGTTCTTACTCAAAACGCCGGAAAGACCAAAGTCCTTTTCTTTCCTGCTAATGTTCTTCCATCCCTGTCTCCTACTCCCTCTATCTCCTTTCCTTCCTCTAATCTCTCCTTCTCCTCTACTGCTCACAATCTTGACTTTACTTTGGCTCTGATCTTTCCTTCGCCCATCATATCTCTCTCACCTCACGTGCCTGCCGATTCCATCTTTGCAACATACGTAAAATTCACCCTTTTCTTACTTTTCATACCACTAAGCTTCTAGTTTCTTCACTTGTCTTTTCTCAACTTGTACTGCTCTGTTTTATTCTTTGGTCTTCCCTGCTCATGTGTTGTCACAGATCTTTCTATCACTTCTATTCACACATTGTGCTGCTCTCTTACCAAGACTCTATTTCCTCTTCTTTTGATTCTCTCGGATTGTTTTCTTTTCACTTTTAGCTCAAATACAACTTCCTTTGTCTAGTGTTCAAATCTCTTTATGGTCTTGCCCCTGATTACCTTGCTTCTCTCTTCCTTTCTATACTCCTTCTCGACCTCTCAGTTCTGCAGGTCTTTTTCCACTCAATGTTCCTCGTGCCCATTGTGCTCATTCTCTTTTCTGATCCTTCCAACTTCTTGACCCCCACCACCGGAATCTTCTTCCTCTATCTCTCCATTCTATAACCTCCTATTCTCTGTTGCGCTCTTCCTTAAAAATTCACTTACGTCAATTACCTGTTTGATTGTTACTGGTCGACTCTGAACACCGCTTTCTACTGCTATCTTAATGTACCGTTATTGTTTCTCTGTGAAGCACTTTGGTCAAAAGCGCTATATAAAATATAATAATAAAATATAAACACAAAATACAAAATACCCACCACTTAAGGGGTTAAATTACTTCATACACTTCAATTCACAGACAAGGGCTTTCCTCAACATCTGTTTGTTTCATCATTACTCATTGTCATTTCTTAAGCGCAAACTGGAAGCTATTCATGTGAATTAGCCTCTGGAATGTATCATCTTATCTCTCATTCCTTTAAGCAGGACCCCGTAGCTCTGTCCAGAGTGAACTTCAAAAACATTTACCTACTGCGCGCGTTTTCATGGCTGGCAGCCAAACTACGCATTTCAGTTTGGGAAGACATCCCTATTTATGCAAGGTTATTTCCAAGTAATCTCACTAGCTTCTCTAAGCAAGAAAGGAATGTACTGGCAGATTTACAACCCTCCTCTGTATCTACGCAGTTGGCTTTTTCAAAGCATTTGTCATATCTTATCTTGGCTTTGTTTATACTAAAACAAGTGCAGTTTTCATCGTATGAAGTATTTTAAGTTCCTAAAGGTGTTAACTATATAAATACAAAAGATTAACACTTTGACTCCTAGCGTCTTCCAGCTACAGACGTTTTAAAGTAACTGCATTTTCTGATTTTTTCTCCATTATCTGACCTAATATTTATTTTATCACAATTTAAATGACGCACACAGGTGCATTCTCGCCGTTAGCTTACTTTTACATACCACTTTATTTTTCTGGATTGGTGCCAATTTTTCCTCAAATGAATAACCATACGTTTTCTTGACTCTTTACACGTGCAAAACATTACACATAACACACACTACATATAGACAAACTTGACAGGCTGGCCGGCCACATAAATCATCGCCTATGCTCCTTGAGGCTCTTTGCCAATGCTCATCATGGCTCTCTGCCCCTAAAAATACTCCTACAGAGTTGGAGTCGTTGCCTTTAGACAGTGGGGGTCATTACGAGTTGGAGGTAGCCATGGCGCTATTAGCGCCATGGCTGCCTCCAAACCCGGGCCCGGTCTGACAGAATGGGGACTTACTGGGTCATTCCGACCTTGAGGACCCGGTAAGTCCCCATTCTGTAGACCATTCCCCATTCCCATTTCAGCCCCCATAGGGTTCATTGGGAATGGGGAAGGCGCTAATTACGGGTCCACTAAAGGACCTCGGAATTGGGTGGTAATGGTTTAACGGCACAGTCATCATTACCGGTGACCGTTAACCCTTACCGCCCAACTCAGAATGAGGCCCAGTGTTTAAACATGTCCATGGCCTACGTCATCCACTATTGGGACTCTGGATACGACTCCTCTGATACGTGCAATGACGCAGGACACTGGCCTTAATCTAAATGTGAAACTCTTCATCTCACTGTTTCTTAATTGCTTGGCTCCTTTCCTCAAGTCAATTACATAATAATTTGATGCTCATCATCTCAAGTTAATTGCCCCAACCCTGCGTTACTTTTTCTAAACTACTATATTACTCTCTAAACCATTGATCATTCAAAATAATGAAAAACTTTTTCTCTTGACCCTCCAGAAATAGCCCTCCAAAAATAATTAAATAATTTTTCTAAAAGGCCCCCCAAAAATAGCCCCCAAAAATAACTAAATAACTTTTCTAAAAGGGGTCCTCCAAAAATTTCTAAAATGGCCCCCCAAAATAATTACAGAGTTTTTCTAAAAGGGGTCCCCCAAAACCTTTTCTAAAAGAGGTCCTCCAAAACTTTTCTAAAAGGGGTCCCCAAAAATGGCCCTAATCCACAAGTGCCAAAACGCCCTTCCATGCTATGAGTTCTGGGAGCCCCCTCTCCTCAATGATGTGTGGGCATCTGCAGTTTGCCCTCCCATCTCTCTCTCTCTCAGTCCTGTTAGCATGTAGCTTATCTCTGGGTCCTTGGCGCTAGAGCGAGGGTCCGATCATCAGGATCATCAGTCCTCATCTCAGGGTCCCATCTGAAGGGTGCCATGTGTGCAGAAGGGCCCAATGCCCTCCCTAGGATCTTCACATCTCTGAATCAGGAAAGGTATTCTGGAGACCAAGCAGGAAAACAGGCAAAGACTCAGGCTGAATTTCCAAGGGTTCTTTATTCTTCCAAGGTGCAGAAAGGCAGGACACAGCAGTCATCATACATCAGGACTCCAACAATTATCAACCAAGCTCTGAATTCCGTCCCCTCATATATATTTCGCAGTTGGCAGAGCTCTCTATTTCATGATGCAGTTCACTCTTATTGGTTTAGGTACCCAAAGACAAGCCCTTTCCCCTTCTAGGGTTGGTTGACTGAACTGTCACTCACCAAGCTACCTACGTATGAAACTAATTCAAATTGTGTGAGATATTCCTGACCTTTAAAATGAATCCCTTGATGTATCAAGAAATAACATTTCTGACGTCAACCTTGAGATATTTTTAGCAAGCAGCACTATGCCTCCCAGTCATAGGAGCCAAAGTATGGGCATAAGCTGTGTGCGCTCCCTGTGAACCCAGCAACTGCTGCTAGTGGACCAAATGTCTGTATTCTTGCTTTGAACACCAAGTGTGTCACTTATCAAATAATTGCTGATAAGAAGTCCAAACATTATGTTCTCTTCTACTGAACTATCAATGAACAGCTATGAGGTAATTATATGATTATTTCTGACAAGACTCGCAAAAGTCCACCATCTTAGAAATTGCCTGACTATGCCTGGTTATCACAAAATGGTAGACCAACCTATTTTTGATATTGGTACCTGCTCAGATTTAAATCTAGATTTTTAGTAACCATGATAATCAAGTACTACTTGACATACTCTCTACTGCACAAGACATTCTGACCCCAAATAATACATGTCACCCTTAAAATGTGTTTTCTTGCCCTCCTAAGCCCTACAAGTCGGATTTTTGCACACTCAAAATTATTGATCATCCTGACAAGTTATTTGCATTCGGTTTGAAGGGTGTGGGGTCTATCTCCTATACAGTCAGTTTGAGGGGGTGTGTGGTCTACCCTCTGTATAATTAGATACACATTTTCTCATTAGTCTTACAAGCTATAAGGTCCATCATTATACAGACTAATACAATTGGTTGGCACGCTTGTGCCATGTCTGGAACATTCAGTTCATTTAGCATCACGTAAGCCCAGACACAGGTGTAGGGAGAGAGGACATGAAGCTACCTCACCATCTAATTAGCCTAGCATCTTTCATCACCCATGGCTTCTGCCATGAAATTGTCTTTGTACTTGGCCTTGTCGAGTATTCTTGTCTTTGGGAATGCATGGCAGTGAGGGCACTTGCTATTGTGTCTGGAAGCTCTATTTCCATTCTTGGCTCAAGTGACAGAAGACCACAATCTGGTTCATTTTACAGTTTTTAAATGCTCTAAATGAACTAAAACTTGGCATACTTTGCATTCTTTCTTGCACCGTAACGTGAGAAGATTAATCCTCTGCACACCCATTTCTCTTCAGAGCTGATAGCTGACCTCGATTTCTAGAATTGTGACTTCAGGACAGTCAGTCTTGCCACACAGCTCCTTGAGCCTGTTATTCTGCTACAACACAGATTTCAATTCTCCCTTCATGGTTTCTGACTTATTTATTTCATGATACCAATGTCCAGTTTCTGTACAATGGCGGCTTCGCCCGCATTGTATTTACTACTCATAGCTAGCCTATATGATGACTTTATCAGCCTTGCGTTTCAGCGCCTCTACGTTTATTGAACTTCTGTTTTCTGCAGAACTTTGTTAACATGTAAGCTTCTTCTTTTCCACGTTTCGTTTGATAGTTTACTTGATTGTTTACTTTGTCATTTGTCCTCTAGGATCCATACATTCAGTATCTCAGGACGTCGTGGACACTTTCTAATGATGTCATCAGTTAATTTGCTTAGCTCTTTCTCACATTCCTTCAGGGAGTTCCTCCTGTAAATTTTCCTCACTTCGTGGGTACATTCAATAGGGTTGTCTCAATGGGTATCTCCTTGCACATACTCGCTGCAGTATTGGTATGATAGCTGGTGTCAGGCGGGGCACGGTCTCAGGTATCCAATACATGGGGGAAAGGGGTGCGGGATCTCCTGCAGATGCATATAGTTGCTCCTCTATATTACCCTCCTCATGTTTTTCTGCTTCTTTGTTTTTTCTCTTGAAGAAGTGTTTCTGGATTGTCCATATCTTTGTCATCCCCCTCAGGGTGCCTGCTGTTTTAATGTGTTCATCCACACTCCAGGTCATGTAATTGCAATGTCCATTCGGGGTACAGTAGACACAATATCCCATGTAATTCTTATGATCCTTCGGATACCAGAATTGTGTTCCTCCAGGTTTCACAATACTTTGTAGTCTCTGATGGCATCATCGGTCAGCACTGTGTCTTCTTGTGCATCCATTGTGTCAATTATAATCTTCATTCCCACTGCTTTCTTTGCCGTTTTCTTATATCAACCAACTATTAACCTTATCATACAGAAAACAAATGTTATTATCACCAATATTGCTCCAAGGAACGTGAATAGGTTGGCCATCCAATAAGCAATCCATGAATACAGGAGTGCAAACCAACTGTCCTCTTCAATGGCCTCAGTCTCGTCCTACACTTCAATGTGTAAATTTGTCAATATCGATATTGCCACTGTCAAGGTTCCGTTCTCACCGTCATGATATTATTTGAATGTGCAACATGATGGCATGATCTTGGCGCAAAAGCCTCCTTCCATTGCTGCAATCATGTTGGGGACATATCAATTCTGGAGGGTCATCAAACGTATGGGCCAAAGATCTTCTTTTATGGTGTTAAACCCTTTATACTGGCATTGATTGTTTGCAGCAGCTCCCACCTCGTGATTTGTAGCAATATGGCATTCACTGCTGCTTGGATTCCAGGCATGAACATAGATGTGAACATCGCTGCAGTTATTCAGAACAGTTTGTGCTCATCAGGAATGTTTTCATAAACTGTTAGTGATTTCTGAGTGGAATCATTTGATCTCTTCACCCGCCAGGGTTCTAGTGACCTCCTTTTTCTTAGGTGATCATCTACTTTCGGAAATTCTTCCATCTTCAGGTCACTGTTGGAACATCGATATGATATGATATGATATTTTATTTGTATCGTGGTCGTACACAAGCGTTTCAGAGCGCGACTAGTCAAGGGAAGGGAACAGGGGAGAACACAACACAACAATGATCTTACTAGGCCCAGTGACATTGAGAACACGCAAGTGCATGGGAAAGGGAAAAAGGGGAAAAGTACATGGAAGGGGGAGAGTGGAAGGTGCGGTGCAGAGGAGAGCAGAATAATAAATAGAACATTGAGGCAATAAACAGTGGTTTAAGGCAGCAGACTGGGTAGTCTGATAAGTGCAGAAAAAGAAGAAAAAAAATGGTGGGGCTGAATGGGTACAGATACAGTCCCCAGTGCAGGAGAGTGGCAGGGTGAGCAGGTACCTGGGCCCAGGGGACAGAGGGTGGCCAGGTGCACAGTGCCAAGAGAGAGCAGATCAGCAGGGAAGAGGGGGAGCGAAGGCAGAAGCAAAGAGGAAGGTCTTGATGTGCTTCCGGAACCGGAGATGGTGCTCTTCAAGTTTTAGAGCGGCAGGGAGGCTGTTCCAGAGGGAGGCCCCAGCCGAAGATAGAGATCTGCCCTCAGCATGTTTCTTTAAAAAATGATTGACCCAGAGGGAGTTAGAGATAGAGGAGCGAAGAGCTCGAGAGGGGAGGTATTTGCGGAGGGATAGCGGAAGGTATTTTGGACCCAGGCCCCAGAAAGCCTTGTAGATGATGCAGAGGGTTTTGAATTTAATCCTTGCATCCACTGGGGGCCAATGGAGTGATTTCAGAGCTGGATTGATACGATCCCAGGGCATGAGGCCAAGGACAAGTCTTGCAGTCCTGTTTTGGATAAGTTGTAGAGGGCGGAGAGTAGAGGCCGCGAGATTTAGAAAGAGGCTGTTACAATAGTCCAACTTAGAGAGAACCAGGGCTTGGCAGACAGTGAGCTTCTGAGGGAAGGAGAGGAAAGGCAGAGTACTTCTGAGGAGGTACAGTAGGAAGTTAAACTTTTTAAAGACCTCAGAGATATGGGCGGAGAATGAAAGTGTGGAGTCGAAGATGACCCAGAGGTTCTTAGCCTCGCAGGTAGGGGTAGGAGGAGTGAGAGTGAGGGAAAAGGATGGAGATGGTGTGCCGATGAGGAGGATCTCAGTCTTGCTGGCATTCAGACAAAGGTCATTTGCGGCACACCAATCTTGAATGGCAGTTAGGTAGTCAGAGATGAGAGAGGGTGAGGAGGTGGCTGAGCGCAGTTGGAAAATGAGTTTAGTGTCATAAGTGTAGCACTGTAAATTTGAGAAGAAAAAAGGAAATGCAGTGGGCGAGAGTTTCCAGGTATTGGTTGAAGAGCCAGGGTGAGAGGTTAGACCCCTGGGGGACCCCACAGGTGGAGAGGAAGATAGATGATAGGAGGGACTCCAGTTGGACCTGGGAGGGCCGATCAGAGAGGAAAGAGTTCAGCCAGGCCAGAGCCTGATCAGTGATACCGAGGTTATCACGGAGACTGTCGAGCAGGATGGTGTGGTTCACTTTGTCGAAGGCAGAAGAGAGATCAAGAAGGATCAGGACAGAGGGAATGCTAGAGTCCAGGTCGGAGAACAGATCTTCACGGATGTTCAGGAGAGCAGTTTCCGTGCTTCTGGCCGCTCTGAAGCGAGACTGGTGGTCATGAAGGAAGCCAACAGAATCTGAGTGAAGGTTAAGCTGAGAGATGGCCAGCTTTTCCAGGAGTTTGCCCAGAAAGGGGGTAATGGAAATTGGGCGATAGTTAGTCAGACAGGAAGGATCAGCTGTGGGTTTCTTGAGAAGAGGATGCACAAGGGAGTGCTTTAGAGGGGAGGGGAAGGATCCTGAGGCAAAGGAGTGGTTGCAAAAATCAGCAAGGGCTGGGGCGAGGGTGTCAATGTGGTCCTTGATGGTTTTAGAGGAGCTGGGATGAACCTGTTTTGACGAGGCTTTCATAGATCGGACTTGTCTAGCAACCTTGTCAGGGGAGAAAATAGGAAAGGAAGAGAAGGACGGTGCGGGGGTGGTTAAGGGGGGTCTGCAAGCACAGACTGAGAGGGAATGGGAGGGGCGGGGGAGGAGAGGGTGGACAGGATGTCCTGAGTTTTTGAGATAATGTGTGAGGCAAGGGCATTGCAGAGAGCCTGGGTGGCAAGAGGAGGGGTGGAGACTGCCACAGGGTTGGCAAGCTCCTTGCAGATTTTAAAGAGTTCGGCCGAGTTGTTAGATGACGCAGAGACATGGGCTTGAATGTGGGCTCTCTTCTTAGTGCGGACAGAGAGTCGGTATTGCCTTTGTAGCAGGCTACAGGCCAGTTTGTCAGGGGATGAGCAAGAAGCCCTCCATGTCCTCTCAGCCGCTCTACACTTGCGTTTTAGTGTAGTTAGGTCAGAGTCATACCAGGAATTACGCTTGGCTTTTGACTTCAAGCGTATCCTCAGGACAGGGGCAAGAGCATCAAGAGTATCAGAGATAGAAGGGTAGAGAAGGGACAGGGTTTCGTCAGGGTGTGAGTCAGTCAGAGGAGGAGGAGGGGGAGAGAAGGTAGCAGCGAAAGCCTCAGCTGACACACGCTTCATTGGTCGGATGTCCGAGAAAGTAAGTGGCAATGTTGGGGTGGGGTTGGCTTCAGGGGAAGAGAGTGAGATATGGGAGGAGAGAAGGCAGTGGTAACTCCAGGAGAGAGGAGTGGTCAGGGGGATAGTACCAAGGACCACACTCCACCCCAATTCGTAGGCAGTTTCAAATATGCTCTAGATTCCATCTTCCCATCCTTAGTTTGTACTCACCCATCCATAGATCAGCAGTTATGAATGCTCCCAGCATCCAGGCATTCTAATCTTCTCCGTCATGTCAGAACAGATCATACTCTTCATTTCTTCAACAATCACCTTGTCTTGTCCTGCAGCAGGATACACAAAAATTCTGTGTGTCCCTCCAGGCTCTTTCTCCATTTGCGTTGTCTTGATATAATCATCCTGGTATGGAAACGACTGTCTCGATCTCCTTCGCAAGGTTCCCCAATTCCCTTGAAACTGTCCTCTAGTAGTACATTCAGCTAGATGACTGAGGCACTTTGCATTGTGTGCTGACATCGCTTTTGAAATGAAGATTTTTACTGTCCACGGCATGGGGGATGAGAGAGCAGACATAGCAATTCTCATCAGATGCTCTCTTCTTCACCTTTTTCATGTGCTGGTATGACATATTATTCCCTGGGTGAGTTGAATTATCAAGATAGGTACTTATCCCCTGGAGACTTCGAAATGTAAGGTACAGAAATAAAACAAAAAATACACAGCCATATATATATATATATATATATATATATATATATATATATATATATATATATATATATATATATATATCAGACATAGAAGTCTGGAAAACATTTTGTGTGCCATCCCAATACTTGTTGAACTCGTGCTCTCTCTATAATCACATTGCCCTCTTCACAAATAAATTTTAATACAGGTATTCAATTTTACATTCATAGTTGCACAATCTGCTCAATTATCACAATTAAGGGTCTTCTTATTACTGGACCATTTTTAGGGTCATGTAGAAAGGTGTGAATATTAATATCTCTCCTAACAAGAGCATGGTAGGACTGAAGTATAAACACAAAAATAGCAACTACAAGCCGATGTGTGTCACTGTTGACGGGTATCATATATTATCCTTGGAACAGATATTCTCCTAAAAATGAATCTGCGTATTGATCTCTCTTCCTATTTCTAACCAGGAACTGACGTTTAGGCATACTACTGATGCAATTTTTACTCCTTAAAGAATTTCTAAAAAGTACATTTTCAGCCTCTGGAATTCTCTGCAATTCCATGCAATTCCTGTTAAAACTTTTAAGGAGTTGCCACTGAATTCCAGTCCAAAAGAAATATGTGCTAACCACACGCTGTTTTATCATCCTTATTCTTGATGATCGATCAAGTCTGCACATGTGGAAATTCTTCTTTTCTTGCTTCTTGGTCAATGAGCGCTGGAGGGAGGGTCTTGCCTTTGCAGATTTTTACATTCTCCGAAACCCAACCAAGCTCTTCTTCCCGATACCTCAACTGCAGAAGGGAAGACTTCCTCAACACAAAAGGGACCATTGAACCTAGGTTCATGCCTTTTACGGGTGAAATTCTTTATAAGGATCTGGTCACCAACATATAAATTTGGCGGTGGCAATAGTTCACTTGGATTGGTTACTGGATTGTCCTCTTCCTTGTTCCTTGACCCTTCCCTCCAATCCATGACTTGATCTGCAATGAAAGAAACACTGGTAGTCATACATGTCAAATATTTGTGCATTTCATCGCCTAGAGCCTTCGATACACTCTGGGCATCACTCTTGACACTAGATGGAGGCGTAAGAGGTGTCCTCATGGTACGCCCTGTCACTAACTTGTACAGTGTAAGATGGTAGTATGATACCTGGCAGATTTCGAAGGGCATATAAAGCTAGGGGTAGGCAATATAGCCATTCATTCTTCAGAAGATAATTTGATCTTGGCTATTTTCTCCTTTAAAAGGATGTTGAGTCTCTCACATATCCCGTTTGCTTGTGGATGATAAGCAGAAAAGAATGTATGCTTTATGCTTAATAGAAGTCATATTTGTTCAAATAGCTCATTGACAAAGGGCCTCATTACACGGATGGCGGTAAGGATTTACCGGTACCGGTAAAATACCGGTACCGGTAAATCCTTACCGCCTTACTACGAGGTCCCTTTGCGGGTTGGGGGATTTAACGCCTGCTTTTTGCAGGCGTTAAAAGCCAACCCACGAAGGGACCTCGGAGCTAATTACGGCACCGCAAAATTGCGGTGCCGTAATTAGCGCCTTCCCCATTCCCATAGAGCCCTATGGGGCAGAAATGGGAATGGGGAAGGGCAATGGTGGAAGGGGGATTTACCGCCCCTGCAACCTTGGAATGGGCCGGTAAATCCCCTTTCCGCCAAGGCGGTGCCGGTATTTTACCGGCATGAGCCATGGCGCTAATAGCGCCATGGCTCACCGCCTACCGTGTAATGAGGCCCAAAATGTGCCCCAATATCGGATCTTATTACTTCACAAACACCCAAACTTGGAAATACTACTCAACTTGAAACTTTGCTGAACAAGTGGCATCAGGGTGTGTACAAGGACTGGCTTTCATCCACATGGAGAAGAGACACACAATCACTAATAGATACCTATATCAATTACATGCCTGCAACATATCAACGTAATCGACATGCAAATGTTGAAACAGACCATTTGGTTGAGGTATTACTCCTCTGATTGGTCTCAGTGTATGCCCAGCAGTAAACTTCTGACACACAATGAATTTACCATGAACTGTACATCGTGTTCCAATAGATTGAAAAACAGTCTTCTGCAATTGTGGCAGCAAGACTTTCTCTGGTTATATGCGCAGGGCAATGCAATTGCTCAAGTGACATCACAGGCTTTCCAGTGCTTTCCTGTTTCCATAATGCTTCTGTGGGGTACAAAGAACACCCCCTATATTTCCATAGCTCTTGCCCTTCTTGTGGGGCTCTACTCTGAATCTCCATTAGTTGCGTAATTGACAGCATATTAAACCCCTCTCAGACTAGCATGCTTCTATTCAAAACTTCTTTAGTATCTTCAGTATCAAAAATGAACATTTCTGGAGAATATGCAACTATTTTTCCGTCAGGGATACAATCTGTTTGTTTAGTATGTGTTGTGCGCATTATGATCGTTATGTCTACTCGGAGTTGTAGTGCCTTAATGATCCTTGTCAATAAAGATGCATGTTGCACAGGAGTACCGTCTGCATCGAGGTAACCCCTCCTTTTCCAGTGTGACAGCCCTGAGTGTATGGTTGGCATCACATAGGGCAGAGTCACTGTACACCATCATGTCCTACCCTTTGCATTTTCTGAGGGCAACAATAAGCGCTACCAATTCTGCCACTTGTGCTGAAAAAATTAGACGGTAGTCTTGCACTTGCCACTACCTCAAATTCATCATTTAACCTGTGCCTTACAACTGCAGACCCTGAATGCCTCTCCTCACTAGGTCAATTTTCAAAGAACCATCATAAAGAGAATTTCCCCTCCCGCTAGAGTATTCTCTTTCACGCAGGGTATATCCTCATAGATTTTGACATAATTTGAACAGTCATTCACATGATCACCTTCTTCTATAGGTTCAGCTACAAAGGTAGCTGGGTTCACTATTCTACACCTCACTACCTTAATTTCTGGATTAGAAACAATTACTTAATACACTCAAGCTCTATGTGACGTCAATGTACTGTTGGTTTTCTCTAAAATGGCAAATAAGGCGTGCTCCATGTAGAGAGTCATGGAACAGCCCATGGTAATGCTTACGGACTTCTCAATTGCAAATTCGGCAGCATCCAAAGATAGTTTGCATGGAAAATGTCCTCTCATAACTGGATCTAATATCCCACTGTAGTATGCCAAAAGCTTATACACCAATGTTTTTCTTTGTGAGTACTGCTGTCATTACAGACCCATTGGTGTGTGAAAACAAATACAATTCCTTGCTATTTGTTGGAGACCCTAAAACTGGAGCTGTACTGATTGCTCTTTTTAATTCCTCAAATGTTTTCTCCATTTCATCAGTCCATTCTATCTTTTCCTTACTAACATGTGCTTTCTTAAGCGCTTGCAAAAGTGGTTTAGTATATCTGCTATAATCGAACACCCAGCTCCTACAATAATTACATAAGCCCAGAAACTGCTGCAATTGCCTCACTGTGTTTGGTTTTGGTGTCTTCATGACAGCCTCAGCTCTTTCAGGTGTCACTTTCTTTCCTGTATGTGAAATGAAATGGCCTATGTACAACACCTCTTCCTGACAATACTGTAATTTCTCCTGGTCTACCTTGTATACCTTGTCTTGTTTCACTGCAGATTAATATATCATCTAGATATTGAATTACCTTATTGAATTACCAAACTCTTCAGTTCAATGTTACCTGGATCCATCTGTAGGACCCTGTTAAAGATCGATGCGGACTCACAATACCCTTGAGGTAAACGAGAATGTTTTAGTCTCTTTTGTCTAAACGTAAAGGAAGTAAGGTCTTGTGAGTCTGTGTGCAACGGGAATGAGAAAAGCGCAATCACAGTGAGATACTTAGCTTCAACTGGGATACTACACAATATTGTTGCAGTATTAGGAACTAATGAAAACTCAGCTTCTACAACCTAATTAAGAGGGTACAAGTCCTGGATAAATCTCCACAACCCTCCTTTAGATTTTTTAATCGGATACACCCCCGTATTGTACGAGGATTCCAATGGTACTAGGATTATGTGATTCATCCGTGCTGAAATAGTCCTAAATATGCCTTCATCAGCTTCTGGAGACATAGGGTACTGTTTTCCTCAAGGTAAAATTGCTCCTGGCTTGAGTTTTTTTTTAAGCTCTCCTATTCCCTTATGTAGGCCTACATCACATGGGCCTGTAGTCCATAGGACACTTGGAAACTTTTCTAGGTCTTCCTGAAAGAACGCCGGTTGTTGAAGCACTAGCGCCATTGGCTGTGGGACTTCCCTCTTCTCGATCTTTATACAGTATGTGATGCTTATAAAAACATGACCTCATCATCCAATCATCCATAAGTTCGTCTTTGAACATATCTTCATCTGTTATGTCAGTCAATCTGTATCCGTCCTCAAGAGCTATCACTGTCCTCCATAATCTGCCTTCATCATTTACTCCTTCAAGCATTGCTATTTCTCCTCATACTATAGCTTCTTCTTATTCTATTGGAGTAGTCTGTCCTTCTACCTCATCCATTGGTCTTGTGGTCTGCATATGAACTCATCAGGTATCCTCACAATCTTCCCTACAAATCCAGCTAGCCATGTCAATAAAATGCTCACCCCATACATGAAGACTTCCGGATCTACCGGGACTCCTCGTAGAGCCACTTGCCCTGTAAATGCCAATATAAATTCTCCCACGTTTAAATAGTGTATTCCTGGAGTGGAGCGCATTATTCCTTGACCTGTGAATGAAATCATCATGTTAAGTTTCATCAGTAAATTTCTTCCGAGGATGTTAACTGACATCTGTCCTGAAAATAGCAAGGGGAAAGACATGTCACATTCCCCTATAGAAACAGGGACTTTTATCAGTAAACGGAACTACATTCATAGCTCCAAAGAACCCTTGAGCATTCATGGGAATACTGAAATACCAGACATTGGCTATTTTCCCTCTCGAATACAAGATCGAGTCGCCCCAGTGTCTACAAGAAAAGAAAAGGATTTACCCCCTATCGTCACATCGTCCCTTGGTTAATCTTGGGGGTCTTGTGTCACTGATTGTACTGAACACATCCAGTCGCCCTGTGAGCTATCCTATTGAGGGTACAAATTCATCCCTGTCCTCATAAAAGGGTTTCCTCCTACTACAGTGACACCCCCTATCCTATGTGTTAATATTTGCCCTATATTTGCATTCTGATGTGTGTGGATAGTTGCTTGTTGTGACTGCCCTTGCAGTGAGTGCATTTGCCCCGACACCTGCTGTTGTGCGTGTTGTGCTTGCTGCACCTGTGCCTGACAGGATGTGTGGTCCTGGGCAAAGCCCTCTCGTGTTTGTGTACTGTATGGAGGTGGATAAGCTGTCCCACCTCTTAAAGGTCGTCCATTTTGTTGCACGTTTCCTCGGCTCCTACATACACATGCAATATGCCCTTTCATCCCACAATTCCAATATACTTGGGGTGGCCCTCTGGCAAACCCTCCTTGAGTATTCTGACCTCCATTCTGGTAATTTTGAAACCCACCTTGGAAGTTCTGAAATCTGCCGTGGGAGTTCTGAAATCCATTGTGGATGTTCTGAAATCCGCCTCCTCTTCCTCTAAGGCTACACCGCTACCTCGTGGCCAAAACCCGTACCCACTTTGATCCATTGGGTGTGCATTATTCACCTGTGACTTACCCATTATTTATTGCGCTCCATCTCCATCTCCACTTGTCAATTCTGCCCATTCTATGGCAAACTTTGACAATTTCTTTTGCACTAACTTGGCTTCCTCAATCTTCCTGTTCTCATCTTTCTTTTTGTTCTTCTCTTGTTATAACCGACAATGGTGCACAATAGGTATTTGCAGCTCAGCCCATGCCTTTGTTTCCACCCCTACTTGTTTTTTTCCATTTGTCTCTGTACCAGTACTGGCAATCACTGACACAAAAAATGATAAAATAGTGTCACTGTTTTTTCCCAGGGTTCACGCGTTTGAAGCTGCCGCTTCTCCTGAATATCATGAACATAAGCAATAGGGTCTATGTCTTGCTTCATTTTACATGTCATAATTGCATCCATATCTGATGGGTCAGCATACTGTACCCTGAGAGTCCTCCAAACATCTGCCCTGCAATTATTCAATAGTGCTCCATCATGCGCCGTGTTTTATGCTGTCACACCCGCATATCCCACTTGTCTTCAAATGTTGTCAGCTCTCTCTCCAAGAATAGCTGCCAATAGACCTTTTATGTCTCCTGTGGCCAGCGTATTTCCTCCTGTCCTTTTCTCTAATACGTATATCCATTTCCCATCCTCCAAAGTCAAACTAGGGAGCTTGCATTTTAAGTTATCCTTATCCATCTGAGGACACGGATTATATTGTGATCTTGCTCCCCCCTTCTCTGGCAAGAGGAACGGTGAGAACCCCATCCCATAATATGATCCCACTATTCGTCTACCTAATGCAGGGGTAATCGTTCTTATTCGTGTCCGTGCTGGTAACAACCTCAGCTTGCTCACATAAGGTGGAGACTCTCCTCTCTAACTACATGATCGTCTTCGGGGAAATTCAGGATATGGTATAGGATCTGATGTCCTTTGCTTAGGGTGTTACAAATCTGACCATCTTACCTCTTTATCCATGTGTTGACTTCCCAGGGGGGGCGCACATACCATCTCCCCCCCCTGTCTCATAACCTGACTCTCTTTCCTCGTCTGCACCTAGTGCAACTATCCTCCTCCTCTTCTCTATCTAAATTTAATCTGCTCAAAGACAGTGCTCGGCGTTCATCACTATACATGTTTTGCTCCTCATCCCGTGGTTTAGGTATCAGGGATTGGGTTCCGCTCCCTCGAGTCCCATACTCGCTGTCCTGCCTTATTTACTGATATATCTTATCAATATTTTCCCCAATACTTTCTGTATCATATCTTTCCTCTTCCTGTGCTACTTTTTTTTTCAAATTTGATTTTATTGGTTTTCACAGGGGAAACAACAAACTTTATTTATACAGCATAAGTGGTATGATATCACTAAAATTGGAATAACAGGTTCAAACTGAACACTTTTGAGATACACTCAGAACAATTACCCAATTTCCCCCGTCCCTCCCCCCTCACTTCCCCGTAGGTCTGTGGCTTAAAGCACATTATTTAGCATGCATCATTATATTTCGTTGGTCAGTTCTTTGGTCTTTTTCACGTGTTTGTTATGACAGGATGTTTGCTCTGTACGGGCACGGCATTCGTCCTTCTGTTGGGTTCCTTTGATTGTGAGATCTCCAGAGGGTAGCGATTGTTCATCCATTGTCAGAGGTGTGTTCATACTGAGGCGTTTGTGTTATTGTTGACAAATGTATTTGTAAAATCACTCCACAACGTTTCATGGTGGGCTGATCTTCCAAGAAGTGTGGCTGTGATCCTCTGCATGGTCCTTATGTTAGTGGCCACTCCAATCCATTCTTTCTTGGATGGCGGGTGCCTCGCTTTCCACTTAATTACAAGACAGGCGCGGGCCGCTAGTAGCAGTGGGCCCACTAGTCCATCAACTCTCATTACTCCTTCCTTATCATCCTCCAGTCCGAAGAGTACCAGAAGGGGTGTTACTTCTCTATCAATACCATCTACCTGCTTTATCCAGCATAAGACTTCATTCCAATATATCTGTACTCTGGGGCTTGCCCACCACATATGCCAGTATGTCACCCTAGTACCACATCCCTACAGCACATGGGGCTAATAGTTTGGAACGTTTTTGATAGCCTGTAGGGGTCGTATTGCCATCTGTGTAGCAATTTGATGGCATGCAATTTGTATTGTGTTGCAATTGATACCTGTAATAGTTCCCTACCAAAGTCTTGTTCCCACCTTTTTTTCAGTTTAGCTGTTGACCTCGAATCAACATCAGTTAGTGCATGATACTTGTGTTCAATTAGGCCTTTAGCCTCAGTGATCGTATCTAGGAGTTTCTCGAATGGTGTCAGTTCTCTTTGTATTTTCGTTCGCCATTCTTCCCTGGACATTACCCCCTTAAGCCGTAAGTACAGGAAGATCGATATTGGGGACAGATGTAGTGCTTCTTCTAATTCGGAAACTGATATAAATGCCCCTCCCCTCCAGAGTTGTCCAACCAGCTCCAAGCCTGCATCGAACTATGACTCATAATTGGGGTGGTCCGGTATCTCTTCCTGGATTCCCATGGCCCAGATGTGGCTTAGGGGTGATGGCCACATTGTGACGCCTACCATATCTGCCCCTTCCCTCCAAATCTCCCAGATAGTTACTAGTATGGGGTGATCTCTTAGTCTTTTTGTGAGTTTGGACCGTGGGACCCAAAGCCATTCTGAGAGTGGGACTAGAGTCAGGTTGTTGTTGTCCAGCTGGACCCACTGCAGCTCCTTCCTATTCCGTAGGTGTGGGATCAGCACCCTCAATTGGGCCGCTCGATAATATGATTTCATATCCGGAAGACCTACCCCACCTTTATCTTTCGGGATGATGAGGACTTCATAAAATATTCTAGGTTTCTTTCCCTCCCATAGGAAGCGCAGCATGGCGCCTTTAACTTCCCTAAAGAATGAATCCGGGACCTTCAGGAGGAGAACCTGGAAGGGGTATAGAAATCGAGGGAGGCTTACCATTTTAATGGCGTTTAATCGTCCCATTCATGATATTGTGAGGGTTCGCCATTTTGCTAGCTCTGCGTGGAATGCTGTAAGGAGCTGCGTGAAATTGGCTTCGTACATATCACTAATGTTCTTCGTTAGGTTGATACCTAAAAATCATAGCGATGAGCCACCCATCACCAATCCTAGTCGAGAGATTTCTCCATAGAACTCAGGAATAAAGTTGTGCAAGGGAAAGAGAATAGACTTGGATCGGTTTATTTTAAATCCAGATAAAGAGCCATAGGTCTCAATGTGTTGTATAGCCCTGGGTATGGAAGTCAGAGGGTTCTGAACATGTAGTAGGATATCATCGGCATAGAGGGCCAGTTTGTATTCTCTACCGTGGACCCACACGCCTTCCACCAGGTCGTCTGCTCTGAGTTTTTGGCCCAGCGGTTCCAGTGAGAGAGCGAACAATATCGGCGAGAGGGGGCACCTTGTCTCGTACCCCTTCTGAGTGTGAACCACCTTGAATATTGAGAGTTCACCATCACTGATGCACAGGGGGTTGAGTACACTGCTTTTATCCCTTTTCTTAGTGTCAGACCCAGCCCTATTTTGCACAGCACTGCTCCCAGAAAGTTCCATTCTACTCTCTTGAACGCCTTCTCTGCATCTATGGAGAGTAGTGAGGGAGCAGTCGTCATTTTCTAGGCTTTGTGTATTAAATGTAGTGTTTTACGGGTAGTGTTGGCTCCCTGCCGACCCAATATGAATCTGACTTGTTCGGGATGGACCAGGGCTGGCATATGTACTTTGAGTCTTGTTGCCAATACGCGTGTGTACATTTTTGCATCGATATTAAGTAGGGAGATGGGCCGGTATGATGCGCATTGCTTGGGGTCCTTGCCTTCTTTGGGAATAACTGAAATGAGTGCCTGGGAGAAGGATTCCGGGGCTATTCCTTTTTGAAGGATATGGTTAAACAGTTCCACCATAAATGGGAGGAGGGGGCCGAGGAAGGTTTTGTAAAATCCGGCGGTGTACCTGTCATTCCCAGAGGCTTTTCCGAATGGGAGCCGCCTAATCACATTTTCAACTTCGTCAGGTGTTATTGGGGACTCTAGTGATGCAACGTCAATTGGTGAGAGTTTTGACATGCATACCGTGTCCATATAGCTATCAATCTCTGCTGGGCTTTGTGTAGCTTTAGATTTGTATAGGTGCTCATGAAAGTCAACGAAGGCTTCGGGGATGTTCATGGGAGTAGTAGATGGAGGGTTGTGTGCACTCTCTATGGTGGTAACCCATCGGTCAGCCCGATGTCCTCTCAACCAAGCTGCCAGTAGAGTATCGGCCTTGTCCCCTTTCTCATATTGTTTTTTCTTAAGGAATTGGAGTTTACGAGAGATTAGACCCTCCTCCAATTGTCTAAGTTCTTCTCTCTTCTGGACTGCTTCAGCTCTCCTATCCTTCCTTCCCTCATCATTGGATTAAGCCCTGAGATCCAACTGTGCAATATCTTTCCGGAGTCTATTTTCTATTAGGGTCCTTTCCCTTTTTTTGTCTGCCCCCTCTCTAATTAATATGCCTCTCCATGTTGCCTTCCAAGCCTCCCAAACCATATTTTTGGACACCTCCCCCGTGTCATTCCGCTCAAAGTACTCGGTGATCTCCTTCACAAGTTGCTCATAAAACACAGGGTCTTTCCACAGCGTTTCATTACAACACCATTTTGAGTTTTTATGCGGAGGGCCATAAGGCTGATGTCAGTAGTCACCATATCATGGTCCGACCAGGAGATCGGGGGGTCTCTGAGGCAATCACTGCATCCTTTAGGCCAGCGGTGAGGTATAAGTATTTGATTCTTGTGTATGTGGAGTGTGGGGCTGAATAAAATGTGTACCCTGGATGGTTGGGGTATAGGAGACGCCAAATGTCGCTTAACCCGTATTGAAGCATCATATTGACCAATTCCGTATGTCCAGCATTGGCCGGTTCGTGTGATGTCGGATTGCTGGCTTGTCTGTTGAGAGCAGGGTCTGCCCACATATTAAAGTCACCCCCTATGATAACCTCACCCTGGGCTTCGAGCATAATTGTTGGGATCATCTGTTGGAGGAAGCGGGGTTGTCCGTATTGGGAGCGTAAAGAGATGCTAGCGTGAGGGTTGTGTTATGTAGCCTTCCCACCAGGACCATGGATCTTCCTACTGGATCAACCCAGTTCTTTGTGACGTCAAACCTCAGACTTTTCTTAATCAGGATATCCACTCTCGCCTTCCGCAAGGGGCCAGAGCCCCAGTATTCGCATCCCAGTTTAGCATACAAGACCTTTCGCTGCTCCTCCCCATGTGTGTACCTAGTCTCCTGTACGAAGAGTATGTCTAGGTTGGCTCTATTGAATTCGCGGGCAACCAGCGATCTTTAGTGGGGGAGTTAATGCCCTTAACATTTAGGGTGCCAGCCTAAATGTGGCCAGATTTATCTGTCTTGCTATCCGTCGTACTTAACATGATTGTTGTTCACGTCACTCAAGGACCCTACCCAACAGGTTTTCTTTCCCAGAGCTAGGCATATGCATTTTGTTGTACAGTTGTGTGACTTGACCATGTTTCTGCCTCACCTACCCATCCCTCCCCCTCCCCCTTTCTCTTCCCCACCCACCCAAACACCCACCCTCCCAATACGGCATCCGATCTAGCTGGGTAATCGTCACCCAGTTAGTCTCGGACCACCAGTGAGGACCATATCCTTTTGGCCCGTTAGCTTTGCGACTCTTGATAAAAGTGAGCCCCTATGAACCCCCCCTCCCCTTGTTCACGCTTAACACCATTTGTTGGTCCATCTAGCTATTACTTTCTATAAATCCTGTCTCTTCTGAACATCACATGCTTGTAGTCAAGTTCTCAGTGTGGGCTTTTGCCTTGGAGAGGAAAAAATGAGTTGCCCCTCCAGGTCCATTTTATCTCCGGATCCGTGGTTCGCTGCGGTGAGATCAGTGTTCATGTCGGGGGAGTCATTCATCCTCCTGAACTTCCGTGAGCCCGGGATCGTCTGCCCCTTCGGTCCTTTGATTTTCCATTCTCTGTCTTTGTTTCATCCCTCCTCGCGAGCCGAACCTCTGTCTTGTTCCTCGAGTAGATCTGTTATACAGCTATTGATGTCTTTTTCTGTTTTCAGACTTATTGTGTTTCCTTCCCACTCGAACGTTAGAGAAAAGCGGTATCTCCACCTATATCGTATTGCTTTGTCTTTTTTATAATCTAGTGAGCGTGAGACATATCCTTCGCATGCAGGGTAAGAGAGGAGAGGTCTTGGTAGATGGATATGTTGTTAGTGTCCATTGTGATCTGAGGACCACGTCTGGTTCTCTCTAGGACCCTGGCTTTGTACGAGTAGTTGTGGAATCGGCCAGTATTGGTCTGGGGCCACCTGCCGATCTGCCAGCTTGGTGGATGCAGTCAAGTTTGGGTTCATCCACAGAGTCGTCTTCAAATACAAGAGTCAGGAGCATGTGTAGGGTTCTTTTTAAGTTCTGTTTCTCTCTCCTTTTCGGGGACTCCAAAAACGTGAATGTTGTTGCATCGCTCACGATTTTCAAGGTCATCAATCTTCAGGTGGAATTCTTCCTCTCTCATTTCAATGTCAGCAATCCTGATGTCCATTTGTGTTTCCAATGTGGACAGGGAGGTATGATTGTGTTCAACTGTCTCTAGCCTTTCCTGCATTTTATCATTTCTGCTATTTATTTTGTCTATCTTGCCACCAATGTCTGCCTGCATACTCTTCATTTCTGATAGCAGGTCAGCGACGTCAGCCTTTGTTGCGGTGGCTTTCGGTCTCGAGGATGTCATCCCGACCCTAGGTAGGGAGGAGTTGGAGGTCTGGGGTGGTGAAAACTTGTAGGGTGCGAATTTCTCTTTAGTGTTCATTTGCTTGAGATGCTTTGCACCTGTGTCGTAGGGATGAAATCACCACTCTCCATGTGTGAGGATTGTGGTGGGAGTGCGTCTCAGTCTTCCCGGTGATGTGCGAAGTCTACGCCACTCAGAAGGATAGCTGTTCCTCTCTTGCGCACTGTGCCGTTTGGTGAGGTCCCGGGGATTCAAGTGCTTTACAGCACGGGTGGTAGGAAGGGTCTGTGGGACCACAGTAGTGTTTCAGAATTTCACGGAAAGGCTCTGTCTATTTGCTGGTTGCACCTCCATCAGTTATGTTGATTGAGCAGGGAAAGCCTCAGTGTGCTGCCTGTGTGGTGAGTGCTATCTGTGATGACTTATCTACAGTGATATGAAGTTAGATGGCTTCAGGCTGATTCAAGGATGACAAGGTCGGCAGTGAGCTACATTCTTATTTATGGGGTAGCCTTCTAGTTAACGAGTATAGCGTTATGTTAGAATATCGGGAGAGACAGCGGGGAGATTATATCTTTGTAAGTGGGTTTTCATACGTTCGACCTGCTCTATTGTTTGATGTGAAGCCTGGTAAATGCAATCCTCTATCTTGTAGGCACAAAGTTATTGATACCATGTCCAGGGCCGACTCAGTAATGGATCTCTGCGGTGGGCGTGATGTGTAGTTTCTAGCCCTTGCTCCTTTCTTCTGCTGGTAGAGAGTGGAGGTTGATGGGCGGGGAGGCCGGTTGTTTCTGACCTGTCTTGCCAGGCAAAAGCTCTGGTACCCAGCGGACAGTTCCACACTACAGGCGCTCCACACAGGGGGGGGGAGTGGGCAAGCCCCAAGCCTGAACGCTGTGGTCAGATTGGGGTGCAATACAATTCGGCATTTGCTGCGCCCCCTCGCTCAATCTCGCCAGGCAGCGTGAGTGGCAATCTATCCAGAACGTATGCCAGAGATATGGATGGGCGCACGGGGCAGGCTGCGTTCACTTACTGTGTATTTAACGTGTCTCAAACCGGCCTTCGATCGCTCCCAGGGCGTTGTACCTGTTGTCTTTAGCCCCTATGAGATGTATGCCGGGGACATGAAGGGTTGAATGGGGCAGGCAGCGGTGACCCACTGCTCACATGGGGCGCCTCGACCAGGTCCCTGGAAACTCCAGGAGCGCTGTGCTTATTGTCCTGTTTACTTCAGAGGGTGGCAGAGATTAGGGTGTTGCAATCGCAGCATCAGATTCCACAAATTTCATGAGGCTCAAGTTTGCTGGGGCTTTGCTGATCAAGTGGGGTACGCTGGGTCTAAGGTGCGCTGTCTGTGTGCTCACTGTGCCCTCAAGCAGCTCAGCTGTACACTGGCTCGTGCTGTTCATCCAACGCGTCACTTGCTGTTCTCTGTCGCGGTAAAGGGGGAAGTTTGGGGCAAGTTCATGTGAGCGGAGCTCCGAGAGGTGACGGGCTGTTGCAAGCTACAGCGCCCAGATCTCCACGTCCGCTCTGGACTAAGGTGTTATGCGCCTTTTCACCTCCCCCGGGGTCACCCTTCTGTGCCAGGAATCCGTGGCAAACGGTCCGATGCAGCCTGGTCAATGTTGTTCTGCACATAAGTAGTGTAGTTCAATGGCTGGGTCAGTTGGCTGCATTACGTCTTGTGTGCAAGCTAGTTTCGTTTTCTCGCGGGTGCAGTTTCTGACGCCATAACCTTTCCACAATTATTTCTTGTGGAATACTTCTCCGATTTTTGCTGAGTTTTTCACAGGTCGCGGGGGGGGGGCTTCATGCAGCATTGGTTTGTTTTCCTTCCGTGGGGGGGTCCAGAAATGGGGGCTCAGGCCTCTTCACTGACCACTGGAGTGGAGCTCATATGGAGGGAGGACACATCCGTGCGCCCCCTGGTGGCCAGTCAGCTTGGATTCTTCCTGTGCTACTTTTGGTGTTTCTTGACTCTTTTCTCTCATCAGGAGAACTTCACTTATCTTATCCCATTGCCCCTGTATTTCATCGCTTAGTCTTATGCATTCCTTAAGAATATGATTGGCATCAAGTCCTTGCTGCCTTCTATTCTGTTTTATCTCTTCTTCCACTTCCCTTTGTTTTCTCGCATCCCTTCTTGCCCTTTCATCTTCTTGCCTTCGTTCTTCCCTTCTCACTTCATGTCTTCATTCTTCTTCTTCTCTCCTTCTCTGTAATCTTTTTTCCTTCAACTTTTGTGCTTCTTCTTCCTCTCTCTTTCTTTCTCTCAGATCTCTTTCTTCTATCTCTTTCTTTCTGGCGTCGCACTTCCATTGTTCCTCTGCCCGTTTATTGTCTTTTTCTTCATCTTCTCTTTATATCTGTTCCTGTTGATCCCTGATTTTTCATCATTGCTCATCCTCCTTCAGCCTCTTTTCTCATTCCCTATCCTTCTTTTCTTTCACGTCTTTGTCTTCTCTTTGCCTAACCTCCTGGATGCTTTTCCCATCTAACTTAAGTAATATCAGTCCTCCCATCCCTTTATTCTGTACGAGCATTACCTCATCAGTCCTATCCTTTTCTCCTTTCCATCTCTTGATTTCTCGGTCTATGTCTGTCGATATATTCGATCTCTTGCCTCTTCCTTCCTTATCTTGTATGAATTTACAGGCATCTTCCTTCCTTTTGATCTCTCCTGGACTGACATCTCTACTGTAAGCAGGGGGTTCATATGTTGGCTTACTATAACCCACCGCTGCTTTCAATTCCTTTAACGGATAAACTCCTATCTCGTCTGTATCTGCGCTCTTAATTTCAGGCAAAGTAAGTGCCTAGCAACCGATGCCTTTGTTACCCAATCGATGCTGCCAGCAGGCAGAAGCCAGCCAACCGACAAAGACCCGTGAAAAACGACCTGCCTCGTTGTTAGGAAAGATTTCGTTATTGTAGGGAACTTTCCTTCCATGTGGCAACCCCTAAACTTTTTGCTATTGTTTTCAACCTGTTTTCTTGACTTTGCCAGAGAAGTGCAGCCTTCTGCCGTACTCCTCTGGGCTTTCGCTCCTTTCTTACGGGGAAACTGACATGCCCTTAAGACAGTCAGTACCGGGGAACGCTGTTTCCCGTAGTTTCTTTTATCGTGTCGCCATTTTAGTGCAACACGACACAAGAGGGCACTGTAAGCTAAGTTACAGCTCTCTTGGGTCTCTAGCCTTCTACAGACCCTAGACACTCTTGTAGGATGGTTTTTGGATCGGTGCAAGTCATTCAGGGACTGGGCTGGTGGCAGCGATCATTTGGTTTATTTTGAGCTCCTTTTGCCGTTCTGAGCACCTTTTTGCCGCGAACACAAAAGGGTGGCCCGGCTACCCAAAATGGCCGGACCACGAGGCTCCTTTGTCTCGTCCACTGTCCGTCTTGCTCCCTTTACCTTCCCCCGGGTCAGGCGACCCGGGGCCTTCCTTATTTGGGCATGTAGTTTCCCGCGAAACACGGTTGCTTTCGCGGGCTTCTACATGTCGTTTGAGTGCCCCCAGGATGTGGGCTGGGCTGTCTGGTCCCAATACACATCCTGGGTGCCAGAGAGTCTAGGGTGGTGTGAATGCCTGGGACCACTGTGGTCCGTGATTGGTCCACGTATGGTATGTGTGTTGATGAGCGGATCTCCCATTGGCTCCCCTCCGTTTTGGCGCGAAGGGAACCGTGGATAAGAGGGAGCTGGAAACACCACTGCCAGGTCGATCTCCTGAGTTCTTACGAACCCAGGGATACAGGAGCCAAGTATCCTGCGAACACGAGGCTGGACCGAGGAATCGCTGGTGACCCCCTGAAGAACTTCTGCTCCTCATTGCTGTCGTCCGGTGAAGCCCTTTCCACCTAAGATCGAACAAGAAGGCCTGTACTGGCGCTTCGACCTATTGGAATAGCAGGACCAGCTATTCCCGGCACCTTCATCAACTCCTGCCGTAAGCCTTCGGAAGTGTCTCTGGGCCATCCAGTTGACTGACCAGCTTACTAAGGAGTCCTGCTCTGTAATCGCCGACAGGTTGGGTGGTATTCTGAGTCCGGGGCACGCTCACACGCTTCGTTTGCTTAGCAACCCTAAGCTAGAGGTGAACGGTGCTCGTTTGGCTTGAATACACCCGGCCGTTCCGTTGCCCTGCCGTGGCGACAAAACTGTGCAGGATTCTTCGATCGGGACGTCTTTTTACTCTGCACGACGACGAGACGTTCCCTGCTCTTCAGAACCTGCCAGAAGCTGCATCTATCGAGGAGAAGCTGCAGTGCCCCTTGCTTTTCCCCGCTGTAAATACAGCTCCCCTTGTCCGTACTCGCGCCCTACTTCTGCCTCACAGTGGAGGCTGCGCTAGAGTCGCGGACCGTGTTCTCCTTCATTAGGGAACCCTACAGAGCTGTCCAACGTCCTCCGAAGAGCTTCACCTTCTGCCCATTGGCACCGGCGTGTGCAGGTACTTTTGAGCGCTAGGCTCCACTCTTCGTAGGGATTGGACTACCATCTAGTTAGGGGCCTCAGAAGGCGGACATATCACACGCATTGGTTCGCACTGCCTGTTTTCCTTCCCCTGCAGGTGGATAACATATTTCGTGCTGCTAATGCTGTGAAACTATGTATTCTGTATATATATTGAGTGGATAGTGTATGTGTTGGTTTAATATCGTTGTATATTGCTGCTTTTACTGTGGTTATTAGTTTCAAGGCCTTATAATAAATGTGTATCTATTTTTGATATAAACAACTGTTTGGAGTAGTTTGTAAGCGCTCTTGCTTTGTGTGCTCATTGCGGGCTTTCAGTCACCCTCACCCCTCTTGAGACCTAGTCTTGACCGCCGCGATGGCTACCTTGATTGGTCTGGCTTGTCCAGAGGTTACCCTGTTCCAAGTAATTAGGTTGGCCTTCTGAACTTCTGCGCCACCAGGACAGAGTTCAGAAATCCGTCTTAACAAATTGGTGTACAGCGGTGGGATACGACTGAAGGTATCCAGTGTTGCGCACGAGCTAAGGCGTTTTCAGGTTATTCCAACCAGGACACGCAGTAAAGTATTGAATATAACGTTAAAAAGGCCATAGTCCTATCAACAGTATGGAAACAAATACTTTATTAACCTTAAATGCTTCGAAATCTGAAACATTGAAGAAGATGTGTGCGGAGAGAGGGGTTTCCTCTCAAGGCACTAAATTGGAAATGATCCAGAGAATCGTGGCGTGGCAAGAAGCGCAGCTTGACGCTATAACTTCCGAGGACAGTGCAGAAGGTGGTGGGGCTGCTCTCACTGGCAGAACCGACGGTTCTGCCGCTGCACTGATCCATCACGACCACGAGGACAGGGAGGATGTAATGTCTAACGTTTCCTCTGCCAGTGTTGATGGGGAGGCTATGCTTGAATTCAAGAAGCAAGAGCTGCGGTTTAGGCAGCAGGAGCCTGAATTCAGCATAGCCAAACTGAAAATCGACCAGGCAGAAAAACAAAAAGACAGGGATCACCAGTTGGAACTGGCCAAGCTTCAGTTCGCAAATGGGTCCAAGGGTCCTGGACATGGTTCTGGGGCTTCCTCTCATCCACGGTTTCCAAAAGATCTGCTCAGTGTGTATGAGGAACGAAATGACATTATGGACTGGTTAAATGCGTTTGAGTATGCATGCAAGGTTCAAGAGGTTGATAATGCGGATAAGATTGCATGGTTACTCAGCAGACTGCCCCATTCTGGTTGCAGTGCCATTATGGAAATGTCGAAGGCTGAGCGCGCTGATTTTGCAATGTTGAAGCAGACTCTCATTTTAAAGTTTGGGAAGACTCCGACCCAATATTTGAAAAGGTTTAGAGAGTATAAGAAAAAGGAAGGTGGTACTTGGGTGTCGTATGTAGCTGAGTCCCTGAAAAACTTAACTGGCTGGGTTGAAGGTTATAAGGTTTCTACCTTCGAAGGCATGATCAATCTGGTCATGCTGGAACACATTTTTGCTTCTTCTTCCCCGGAGCTTAAGCAGCATTTGGCCGATTCGAAGGAGATAGATCCTAAGAAGCTGGCCATTGCAGCAGACTTATGGGTGTCACATCGAGTGTCCCATAAGGACAAAACTCATCCTGGTAAGCAGGAGGAAGGGAAAAAGTCCAAAGATATGGAGGGTGGGGAATCTGCTAAATCTTCTTCCCATAAGGGCCACAAAAAGAAAAATAAGGGTAAGCCATACGAGAACTCACAGGGTAGCGGAGGTTCGCCTCCGAAACAGAACTCTGGTTATAATAAGCCTCCCTACGTAAACAGACCCAATGGGGCTTGTTTTTCTTGTGGAGCAACTGACCATGTGAAGGGGGATCCCCGGTGTAAGGTTAAACCTTTGGGGGTCCACTCCGCTAATCTGGCCTTCTCCTCCTACGAGGAAGAAGAGATTACAGGAGCGTCCTTCTCCTCAGACTCGTTTCCCAGCGGGATCGAGGCTGAGGTAGTTTTAGTGTCCCTGGGTTCCTGGGAGCCTAAAGTCGCAGAGGCGTATGCTAGGATTCCGGATAATACCAAGCACTACTTTAAAGACAGTGTGCTGATCAATGGAGTGGATACTCCAGCTCTTAGGGATAGTGGGTGCAGTCGAACTGTAGTGGATTCTACCTTGGTAGGCTCAGAGGAAGTTGCCAGAGCTCCTCTGATGCCCACTAAATTGGCTGACGGCCCCCTCCGTATGTTTCCCGTGATCCCTGTTAATCTAACTTTAAATGGTACAGCAGTTAGGATTCCAGTGAGCATTCAGAGAAACGTCCCGGGAAAGGTCTTGTTGGGCAATGATCTCAGAGCTCTAGGGCTCGTAGGAGACACTGCCGAAAGACCCTACACACGGTCTCAAGCACGGGCAGCATTGGCCAAGTCCAATGCGCTGCCCCAGCCGAAGGGGAAACCCAAGGCGAAAGGAGTCAACAAGTCCCGACGGGGGAAAGAGAATATTCCCCCGAGCTCGCCTACCACTGCGGTGGAGGGAGTTGGTCAATCGCCCGAGCCTGACGAGGAGGTGGCGATGCCTGAAGTGTTCGACCCCAACGACCATCCTGAACTAAAAGACTTGTTAGTTGAAGGAGGTCCTGATAGGGACGACTTCAGTAAGGGCCAACGTGAGTGCCCATCTCTGGAAGGCCTAAGGAGACAGGCCTGCTCCCAGCTTGAGGGTGAACCTCCTGGGTTGCAAAGGATTTACCAGGAAGGTGGACTCCTTTATAGTGAGCCCACAGAGTCTACAGAAGGAGACCATAGGAGGTTGGTGGTTTCCCTTGCTGTTAGGCCCTTCCTCCTGCAGTTGGCGCATGTCGTTCCCCTTGCTGGTCACCTTGGTATGAGGAGGACCAAGCAAAGGTTATCCATGCACTTCTACTGGCCCAAGATGGGGGAGCAAGTAGAAAGTCACTGCAGGAGTTGTGCCGCCTGCCAGTTGTCTGGTAAGGTTGGTGCGACAATCCAAGCTCCGTTGGTACCGCTCCCAGTTGTGGGGGTACCATTTGAAAGGGTAGGGATCGACATGGTTGGCCCCCTTGACCCGCAAACATCCTCAGGCAATAGGTTTATCCTGGTGCTGGTCGACCATGCAACCAGGTATCCTGAGGCCATCCCATTAAAGACTGTAACTGCCAAGTCAGTTGCAAAAGCTTTACTCGGCATATTTACTAGGGTTGACTTCCCTAAAGAAGTTGTGCCAGATCGTGGCAGCAACTTTATGTCGAAGTATATGCAGGCTATGTGGAAAGAATGTGGGGTCACCTACAAGTTCTCTTCTGCATATCACCCCCAGACCAATGGTCTGGTGGAACGTTTCAACAGAACGTTAAAGAGCATGATTGGGGCTCTGGAGGAGCCCCAAAGAAAATGGGATCTTCTTTTACCATGCTTGCTGTTTGCCTACAGAGAGGTACCCCAGGAGGGTGTTGGCTTCAGCCCCTTCGAACTTCTGTTCGGTCATCCCGTACGGGGACCCTTAGCCATCGTCAAAGAGGGATGGGAGATGCCCACTCCCCCTGTTACTACCAATGTAGTTGACTATGTGCTAGGGCTCAGAAAACGGATGGTACTCCTGATGGGCTTGGCTAGTGAAAAGTTGAAGGCAGGACAAGCGCTGGTGAAACATTGGTACGACCAGAAAGCTTCCTTAATTCACTTTACCCCTGGTCAGCAAGTCCTGATCATGAACCCTATAAGGCCTCGCGCTTTACAGGACAAATGGTCAGGCCCTTACACAGTGGTGGAGCCCCTGGGTGAGGTGAACTATTTAGTGGACCTTGGAAGGCCTGGACAGGCTCCAAAAGTGTTCCACGTAAATAGGCTGAAGGCTTTCGTCCCAAGAGTCGAAATCGCAGCACTGCTACTGGCGTCAGACGTTGAGGAAGAGGAGTCAGAACCTCTTCCCGACCTGTTCCAAAGCGGTCCTTCAGATAGCTCCGTTGAGGGTGTCCGAGTGGCCCCTCACCTGACTTCTGATCAGCAGGCTGAGGTGAAAAGTTTGCTTAGGCAGTTTTCCCCCCTGTTTTCACAGTCGCCTGGTTTGACACCTTGGTGCAAACATAACATTGACACAGGAGACAGTGTACCTACCAAAAGTAGGGGATACAGGATGTCGGATAAAGTACGGTCTTATATTAAGACCGAGGTCAACAAGATGTTAGACCTTGGGGTGATTGAACCCTCTAGTAGTCCTTGGTCCAGTCCTGTGGTATTGGTTCCAAAGGCAGGCACCTCTGAATTGAGGTTCTGCGTGGATTACAGGGCTCTGAATGCTGTCACCAAGACAGACGCTCACCCCTTGCCTCGAACTGACGAGCTGGTGGATACCTTGGGTGCCTCCAAGTACCTCAGCACGTTTGACCTAACTGCGGGCTATTGGCAAATAGCTTTAGCAGAACATGCCAAGGAGAAGACAGCATTTTCAACTCCCGACGGGCTTTACCAATTCCGGGTAATGCCGTTCGGATTGAAGAATGCACCTGCCACTTTCCAGAGGCTTGTGAATCATGTGTTGAATGGGTTGGACGAATTCTGTCTTGCATATCTGGACGATATAGCAGTTTTCAGTGCCACCTGGGAAGACCATGTGAAACACCTCGGGATTGTGCTCCAGGCTCTTCAGAAAGCCCACTTGACCATCAAGGCGAGTAAATGCCAGATTGGACAAGGCTCAGTGGTTTACCTTGGGCATGAAGTAGGTGGAGGAAGGATACAGCCTCTCCCCAGTAAAGTACAAGCAGTACAAGACTGGCCTACCCCCACTACACAAACCCAAGTGAGAGCCTTCTTAGGACTCACGGGTTATTACCGCAATTTTATGGCAGACTATGGCACCATAGCTGCTCCGCTGACTGCCCTCACAACTCCGAAGAAACCCAAGAAGGTAACTTGGACTGACGAGTGTGAGAAGGCCTTCAATGGCTTGAAAGACTCCTTGTGCCAGGCCCCTGTGCTCAGGGCCCCTGATTATCAAAGACCTTTTATCGTGCAGACGGATGCCTCTGACACTGGGATAGGAGCTGTACTATCACAAGTAGATGAGAAGGGTAAGGAACACCCTATCGGTTTTATTAGTCGCCAGCTTAAGGACAGAGAGCTCAGATGGTCCACGGTAGAGAAAGAATGTTTCTCTGTTGTGTGGGCCCTAAGGAAGCTGCGGCCCTACCTCTATGGGACCCACTTCACTGTGCAGACTGACCATAAGCCGTTAAAGTGGCTAATGAACATGAAGGGGGAGAATCCAAAGTTGCTTAGGTGGTCCATAAGTCTACAAGGCTTCGACTTCACTATTGAGCATAGGCCAGGTGTCCAACATAGCAATGCTGATGGGTTGTCCAGAATGTTTTACCGACCTGAACAAGAGACTCATCCAGGGGTGGATTAGTTCCCCCTGTCCATAGTCTGGGAGGGGCGAGTGTTAGGAAAGATTTCGTTATTGTAGGGAACTTTCCTTCCATGTGGCAACCCCTAAACTTTTTGCTATTGTTTTCAACCTGTTTTCTTGACTTTGCCAGAGAAGTGCAGCCTTCTGCCGTACTCCTCTGGGCTTTCGCTCCTTTCTTACGGGGAAACTGACATGCCCTTAAGACAGTCAGTACCGGGGAACGCTGTTTCCCGTAGTTTCTTTTATCGTGTCGCCATTTTAGTGCAACACGACACAAGAGGGCACTGTAAGCTAAGTTACAGCTCTCTTGGGTCTCTAGCCTTCTACAGACCCTAGACACTCTTGTAGGATGGTTTTTGGATCGGTGCAAGTCATTCAGGGACTGGGCTGGTGGCAGCGATCATTTGGTTTATTTTGAGCTCCTTTTGCCGTTCTGAGCACCTTTTTGCCGCGAACACAAAAGGGTGGCCCGGCTACCCAAAATGGCCGGACCACGAGGCTCCTTTGTCTCGTCCACTGTCCGTCTTGCTCCCTTTACCTTCCCCCGGGTCAGGCGACCCGGGGCCTTCCTTATTTGGGCATGTAGTTTCCCGCGAAACACGGTTGCTTTCGCGGGCTTCTACATGTCGTTTGAGTGCCCCCAGGATGTGGGCTGGGCTGTCTGGTCCCAATACACATCCTGGGTGCCAGAGAGTCTAGGGTGGTGTGAATGCCTGGGACCACTGTGGTCCGTGATTGGTCCACGTATGGTATGTGGGTTGATGAGCGGATCTCCCATTGGCTCCCCTCCGTTTTGGCGCGAAGGGAACCGTGGATAAGAGGGAGCTGGAAACACCACTGCCAGGTCGATCTCCTGAGTTCTTACGAACCCAGGGATACAGGAGCCAAGTATCCTGCGAACACGAGGCTGGACCGAGGAATCGCTGGTGACCCCCTGAAGAACTTCTGCTCCTCATTGCTGTCGTCCGGTGAAGCCCTTTCCACCTAAGATCGAACAAGAAGGCCTGTACTGGCGCTTCGACCTATTGGAATAGCAGGACCAGCTATTCCCGGCACCTTCATCAACTCCTGCCGTAAGCCTTCGGAAGTGTCTCTGGGCCATCCAGTTGACTGACCAGCTTACTAAGGAGTCCTGCTCTGTAATCGCCGACAGGTTGGGTGGTATTCTGAGTCCGGGGCACGCTCACACGCTTCGTTTGCTTAGCAACCCTAAGCTAGAGGTGAACGGTGCTCGTTTGGCTTGAATACACCCGGCCGTTCCGTTGCCCTGCCGTGGCGACAAAACTGTGCAGGATTCTTCGATCGGGACGTCTTTTTACTCTGCACGACGACGAGACGTTCCCTGCTCTTCAGAACCTGCCAGAAGCTGCATCTATCGAGGAGAAGCTCGGGCCTGCTTGCTTCGGGGACCGGTGAGTAGATTAGCTAGGATCTGGTCGCCCTCCTGCAGTGCCCCTTGCTTTTCCCCGCTGTAAATACAGCTCCCCTTGTCCGTACTCGCGCCCTACTTCTGCCTCACAGTGGAGGCTGCGCTAGAGTCGCGGACCGTGTTCTCCTTCATTAGGGAACCCTACAGAGCTGTCCAACGTCCTCCGAAGAGCTTCACCTTCTGCCCATTGGCACCGGCGTGTGCAGGTACTTTTGAGCGCTAGGCTCCACTCTTCGTAGGGATTGGACTACCATCTAGTTAGGGGCCTCAGAAGGCGGACATATCACACGCATTGGTTCGCACTGCCTGTTTTCCTTCCCCTGCAGGTGGATAACATATTTCGTGCTGCTAATGCTGTGAAACTATGTATTCTGTATATATATTGAGTGGATAGTGTATGTGTTGGTTTAATATCGTTGTATATTGCTGCTTTTACTGTGGTTATTAGTTTCAAGGCCTTATAATAAATGTGTATCTATTTTTGATATAAACAACTGTTTGGAGTAGTTTGTAAGCGCTCTTGCTTTGTGTGCTCATTGCGGGCTTTCAGTCACCCTCACCCCTCTTGAGACCTAGTCTTGACCGCCGCGATCGCTACCTTGATTGGTCTGGCTTGTCCAGAGGTTACCCTGTTCCAAGTAATTAGGTTGGCCTTCTGAACTTCTGCGCCACCAGGACAGAGTTCAGAAATCCGTCTTAACACTCGTGAAAAAGGCTGACTTGAGCCTCTTTGACCGGAGAGGGCAGGAGCCCTTTTCCCTCTCCACTACCTGTGCTGCAGGAGCAGCATCCACCGGCCCGACCCCAGCTCAGCTGACCGGAGCTCTTGATGGAGCATCGGCTTTGCCTTATATCTCGGCCGGGCTTATTTGAATTCATAGCCGGCACCCCTGCTTTTGCGCAGCCCGCAGTACATAAGCTGCAATATTTCTCTGCTGAACAACGCATCAGCAAAGCATCGTTAAGCCGACCCTGCCTACTACCACCTACGCCATAATGTTACGGTAAGCACATTAGCCATACCTGCCTGATCCTGCTAATGTCCTAGTCGGACAGTCATTACAGACCACTTACTCCAACTTTGCCACATATTGGCGTGACAAACTTTCAATGGAAGAATCATCACTTATAACATTACAGGTACACCACTTTAATGTGACTGCATAACTAGTTGCAACATCACTTTGCGTGCTGTATGATCAAATTATACAGCTACATAGCCTGTGTATTGTGTTTTCCTGGTAAAAGGCCAACTGATCGCTACCGCTTTTGAAATGTGGTACTGCTTCTATCCTACTATCACCCTATCGTGCTAATCGACTGTCATACTTCTTGTCAGTAAATTTGTGGCTGCTTCTTGTTAGATTACACTCCTATGAATCAAACTGACCAGTACCTGCCACCTCCTCTCTGCACACGTGAAACTGCCCACTCCTGTATACACTAGTACTAACCATTAAACCACCTTCAGCCTGCAAACGAACCGACAACTTAAAAAGAACCACCAAAGCCATTCTCTTAGTGGACCTCAATCTCTGCCTAAATTACCCTAATGACTCCTCGGTCAAATCCCTAGATAAGGCTTTGGAAACTCTAAAGTTCAAAAAAGCCATCACAAATCCAACCCACACAAAAGGTTGCACCCTAAACTGGATAGCTCACCACAATTGCCACCTCACTAACAATTTTAACTCCCCCTTCTTTGGACAGACCACCAAATCATTCTCTTCGACCCCTTCACTAAGAAGTATACTATCCAGCCAGAGTCTACCCTTCCCCTGGCACTCACAAGGAGCTCCCGCCTGCTTACAAAAGAAGGGCTCCTACCCCACATATCAGTGTCTACCCTCAAGCCCCCTTTCTCCAATGACCCCGAATCTGTAGCACAAACATTCAACAACATCATTACCAAGCAGTAGACTCCATCGCCCCTCTCACTTCACGTAAAGCTAAATGTACCAAGCACACCAACGCCTGGTACACCACCGAACTCCTGGCTCCATTCACCATGGAAAGGGAAGCTTTCTCCATTTGGAAAGCCAAACCGAGCGACACCATAAAACTAGAGTTCAATCAAATAATAATAATAATTTAGCATTATATATAGCGCTATGAACCCTCAGGTATCTGAGCACTGCTTATTATTACCCACGGTGTGTGCTGCTCATTTATCGACCTTGGAAGGATGAAAGGCTGAGTTTGGCCCTGCTGGGATTGGAACCGGCGTCAGCAGGCTCTGCACAAATGTCAAAGCGAGCACTCTACTCACTGTGCTATCAGACCGGCATAAAATAGCCAAAGAATACAAAATGGCCATCATTAAAGCCAAAGCCACCACCTTTAACACTAGAATAGCCAACACCAAGTCTGACACCAAAGAGATCTTCTCCATGTTCAGAGAGTTATAATCTCCCTCTACCCACCCCCCCACCCACAATCCTTCACCAAAGATGAAGCTTGGTGTAACAGCATCTGATCAGCCATGCTGGGCAAACTCGACACCCTTCAGAACAAAATCCGAGCTCACCAACAATCTCTTAACCACCAAACCTCTGAACCACAAAACCCCACAAACCTCAAGGGGGGGTGAATCTCCCCTTTTTCTCCTTTCAGGACATCACTGAAAAGGAAGTCATTGATCTTCTTCACTCCATCAAACTGTCCAATTGCAAAGGGGACATCTGCCATGCCCATCTCATCAAACAATGTGCATGTACTCTTGCCCCCTTCCTCGCCACATTCATCAATGCCTCTTTCACCACGGGACATATTCCAACCAGTCTTAAGGAAGCCTGGGTGCGCCCACTCCTAAAGAAACCCTTGCTTGATCCAACTAACCCAGGGAATTACAGACCCATTACCACAGTTCCATTCCTACTAAAGATCTTGGACAAAGCAGCATATCTCCAAATACAAAATTTCCTAGAAGCTAACAACCTTCTCGGTCACGAGTCTGGCTTCTGCCCAGGCCACAGAACTGAAACAGCCTTGATAGACCTCAAGAATCAAATGGATGAAATCAGAGATGCAGGCAAACCAGCCCTCCTCCTCCTCCTAGATTTGTCGGCAGCATTCGACCTTGTTGACCATGACACCCTCTGACATAATTTATCCTCCGCTGCCAACTTCTCCCCTAATGCCACAGCATGGATCACCTGATTCCTCAAAGACGGAGCCATGAAGGTCTTCTCCAGACAAGCCTGTGCACACCCCAACATCATCAAGTGCGATGTCCCGCAGGGTTCCTGCATTTCCCCCGCCCCTTACAATATAGTCATCAGGCCATTATTCCTGATCATTGATGCACTATGCATCACCTACACAAATTACGCTGACAACACGCAGCTCCTCATCCCACTCTCAGGCAACTACGAATCTGACACCAAAACCCTCAAACCAATCTACGCCACCATCCAAACTTGGATTGGAGAAAACTGGCTTTGTCTCAATGGGGACAAAATTGAACTCCTTATTGGCTCCCCTAAAAGCGTAAGGAAACGTATTGATTGATTGTTTATTTATATAGCGCCTATACACAATGTGTTTCAAAGCGCTTCAAACTTAACAACCAATACAATGCATTCACCATCGACAATGATCAAATCTCTGTCTCCCAAGCCGTCAAAACTCTTGGAGTTTACCTTGACTCCAACCTATCCATGCCAAGACAGGTCAACGCCATAGCATCCGCAGCGGCCTTCCACTCGAAACTACTTACCACAGCTAGACCTTTTCTCTCTGAGCAAAACTGCCTAACCATAGCCAGAGCCATAATTGGATCCCACCTGGATTATTGTAATGCCCTCCTTGCCGGCTCAGGGCAGCCATTGGCATCCCCAAAAGAGACCACATAACAGCCGCTAGGAAACAAGCACACTGGCTACCTATGAAATAAAGGGTCATCTTCAAAACCTTGGCCCTCACACACAAATGCCTACACAACACAGCCCCCCCCATATCTCTCTCAAATACTCTCTAGAACAAACACTGCCAAACCCACCAGAACCCCTTACACAAACCAAATCACAGTACCTAAGGTGTTGAGAACATGCGCCAGAGGCTCCAGCTTCCCCTTCATTGCGGCCTTACACTGGAACTCGCTACCACCTCACCTCAGAGGAATTACCTCTCACCTAGTCTTCGGCAAAGTGATCAAGACCATGCTTTTCATATAAACCTGCCCTCACCCTCTATGACCGAGTGCTCATTTTCTGCTCGATGTATCCATAAATAACTCATGTAACTGAATAAAAGTATTGTACTGTCTCTTCTTAACTGCTATGCTTATTGTAACCAGTAGCAATCTTTGTAATATGTAACTAAGACATTTCCTTGGACAAGCTACTCAATGCCTCTGGGCTGCTAGTGCACTTTGTAAATTTAAATAAATAATTAAATAAGAGGAGCTGAGGGCTCAATGCCCTCCCCTTTATGCTGATTTAGCATCCACTCCTCCGGTGGTGGGTCCTCTTTCTCCTCTTGGTACATTTTCCAAAGTTCTAAAACTATGGAAATCATCTATGACACCTTAACTTAAAACATCACTGCCAACCTGTACAGCTTCTTACCACTTACCAGTCGAGGCCTTTGCTGCAACCTTCTCCCCCCTCCTCCACCCCAGGCTGACTCACACCCTGACACAGCCCTCTCTCTTCTCTACTCCTCTATTTCTGCTACTCTTGATACTCTTGCCCCCGTCATGAGGATCCGTTTGAAGTCCAAAGCCAAGTGCAATTCTTGGTATGACTCTGACCTTGCTACACTTAAACGGAAGTGTAGGGTGGCTGAGAGGAAATGGAGGGCTTCTTGCTCATCCTCTGACAAACTGGCCTGCCGCCTGCTCCAAAGGCAATACCGACTTGCTGTCCACACTAAGAAGAGAGTCCACATACAAGCCCACATCTCTGCGGCATCTAACAACTCGGCCGAACTTTTCAAAATCTGCAAGGAGCTGGCCAACCCTGCTGCAGTCTCCACCACTCCTCTATCCTCCCAGGATCTTTGCAATGCCCTTGCCTCTCACTTTATCTCTAAAACCCAGGACATCCTGTCCACCCTCTCCTCCGCTCCCCCTCCTCCTCCCTCTCCTTCTCAGCCTGCTGACCCTCCTTCAGCTACCCCTCATCCCCCTTTCTCCTCCTTTCCTCTTTTCTCCCCTGATGAGATATCTAGACAAGTCCGATCTATGAAAACCTCATCGAAACAGGTCCTTCTCTGTTCCTCTAAAACCACTAAGGACCACATCGACACCCTTGCTCCAGCCCTTGCTGATTTCTGCAACCTCTCCTTTGCATCTAGCTCTTTCCCCACCCCTCTTAAACACTCCCTTGTGCATCCTCTCCTCAAGAAATCCACTGCTGATCCATCATATCCGGCAAACTACTGCCCAATTTCCATTACTCCCTTTTTGGGCAAGCTCCTGGAAAAGCTGGCCATCTCTCAGCTAAATCTCCATTCTGACTCTGTTGGCACCCTCCATGACCACCAATCTGGCTTCAGAGCTGCCAGAAGTATGGAAACTGCTCTCCTGCCAATGATCTATGTCTAAATGCCAACAAGACTGAGATCCTCCTTATTGGTACACCATCTCCATCCTTTCCTCTCACTCTCTGGACGGCCTCCCTTGGCCCTCCTCCCACCCCCACTTGCGCGGCTAAGAACCTTTGGGTTATCTTTGACTCTACACTTTCCTTCTCCACACACATCTCTGATGTCTCCAAAAAAATCTAACTTTTTAATTCACCTCCTTAGAGGTACTCTACCTTTCCTCACCTTCTCTCAAAAGCTCACTGTCTCCCAAGCTCTGGTTCTTTCCAAACTGGATTACTGTAACAGCCTCTTCCTAAATCTACCTGCCTCCACTCTCCGCCCTCTACAGCTAATCCAGCACAGGACTGCGAGACTTGTCCTTGGCCTCAAGCCCTGGGATTGTATCTCTCCAGCCTTGAAATACCTTCATTGGCTCCCAGTGGATGGAAGGATTCAATTTAAAACCCTCTGCATTGTCCACAAGGCTTTCTGGGGCCTGGGTCCAATATACCTTCAACTATCCCTCCGTAAATACCTCCCCTCTCGAGCCCTTCACTCCTCTACTTCTAACTCCCTCAGGGTCAGTCGTTTTGCAAAAAAACGAGCTGGGGGTAGATCCATGTCTTTGGCTGGTGCCTCCCTTTGGAACAGCCTCCCGGCCACCTTGAAACTTGAGGAAAAGCATCTTTGGTTCCGGAAACTTCTCAAGACCTTCCTCTTTGCCTCTGCCTTTGCCCCCCTTCTCCCTTGTTGATCTGTTTCTTCTCATGGCATTGTGTACCTGGCCACCCTCTGTTCTTTCGGGCCCAGGTATCTGCTCACCCTGCCACCCTCCTGCACTGCCTGCAGGCCACCATCTGCACTAGGGTTCTGTATCTGTACCCATACAGTCCCCCTCCCACGTTTCATCTGCACTTATCAGATATACCTTTCTGACTAACTTTCACCTGCTACTTGCTGGCTGCACTACAATGGTTTAAAGCCCTTATTTATTATTTATTCTATTTAATATTTATTTGTTTTTCTCTCCTCTGCTTCGCACTTTTCCCCCATTTTCCTTTCCCATGCACTTGCGCTTTCTTAAATGTCACTGGGCCTAGTAAGATCACTGTTTTTTCTGTTTTTTCTCTCCCTTGTTCCCCTCCCTTTTTGCCTGGTCACGATCTGAAACACTTGTGTACGAGTGCGATATAAATAAAATATAATTTAATTTCATTTCATTTCATTTCACTCACAACTTCACACTACAAATGTTACTCAAAACAATAACACAATACAAATTAATAACCTTTGTGATCACCTTCCCTTTTCCTATAACCATTGATAGTAAGAGGTATACTTCCCCCGCCTCCAATTCTATTACCCTGTACAGGATTTAAGACTTCACCTTTCACAGTCCTGACTCCTCTTAATATTCTGATTGGAATTTGAAACATCCTCTTCTACTTCCCTTGAAATAGGATTACATAGGCATTCCTTTATCTACAAAAAATGTCCTGTTAAACAAAAATATCACAATCCCGCCCTTTTATATTGCCATTTCCCTGAGTCTACTTAAATCAGTTAATCTGCTTGAGAACTTCGGTATCGACTCCTTCTCCAATCCGACCACTTCGCCTTCCGTCCGCGGAGTGCCCGTGGAAACCAAGCAGGGATTTCTTCAAAGAGAGGCCTGGCCACCGTCTCGGTTCTTCTTGCAAGTTTATTTCTATTGGCCACTCTCCACAGGAAACTCCACGATCTTCCAGCTAATGGTGGAGGATGCCCAATCGTCCGAAACTCTGGAGTCAAACTAGTTTGGATCTGGAACCATCCTCTGCTACCACGTGAGCTTATGGCCCTTTGGAACGTGCATATGTAATGGATGGGATTACACCAGAATAATTCTGAGTCCAAACTCAAGGAGATGGCAGGTTAATGCTTTATTAACAATTATGTAAAACAGGGAGGTTACAATGAACATCAACGGACGTACGCTCAGTCTCTCAATAATCTCCACAAAAAATGCAATTCTTATATTCAATTATGCATCAGAGTAATGTCATAACATGTGGCAACAGTGAAAAACCTATCAAGGGTTGGGATTGGTTAAGGGAAACATCTAAATATACACTCATATAGGAGCTAGGATTATAACTGGCTGTCCTTTATCAGGTGGACAACTGGTGCGTACCTATTAAAACATGTAATTTCAGAAACATTAGATACACTGGGCCTCATTACACGGACGGCGGTAACCATGGCGCTATTAGCGCCATGGTTGCCGCCAGTATTTTACCGAGTCCGTCATGGTGAATGGCGGAATTACTGCCCTATTCCAAGGTGTGTGGGGACGGTAATTCCCCATTCACCATGGCACTTCGCCATTCCCATTATTGCCCCCATAGGGCTCAAAGGGAATGGGGAAGGCGGTAATTACGGTACCACAAATTGCGGTACCGTAATTACCTCCAAGGTCCCTTTGCGGGTCCCATCCTTAATGGCTGGTAAAACCAGCCGTTAAGGTGGGGTCCCACAAAGGGACCTCGTTGTAAGGCGGTAAGGGTTTACTGGCACTGGTAACCTTACCGGTACCAGTAAACCCTTACCGCCATCTGTGTAATGAAGCCCACAGTTTCTTATAAGTCTTACAAGTTATAAGGTCCTTCGTTATACGGATTAATACAATTGGTTGGCAGGCTTGTGCCATGTCTGGAACATTCGGTTCATTGAGCAGCAGGTTAGCACAGACGGTGTTGTTTCATCAACAGTAAATTTCTGACGGCCTTTTAAACGAGTATAAAATTACAAAAAAGATCATCCACATTTTCTGGGGGTAGGAAAGGGCAGATAAGGGGTTTTGGGGGTCAGGAATAGTTAGAAATTGGTGGGGGAGGTGGGTTTGGGTGGCAGAACCCCACCCAAAAAAATGGAGATGAATTTTCTCGTAATTGTGTATTTGTTTAAAAGGCACTCGTAAAAATGAACTAATATAGAACCGCCCAGACCCAGGTGCAGTGAGATGGGACATGGAGCTACCTCACCACCTAACTATTGTAGCATTTCTCATCACCCATGCATTCTACCATGAAATTATCTTTGTACTTGGCCTTGTAGAGTATTCTTGTCTTTGGGAATGCACAGGAGTGAGGGCCATCATATCTGGAACTCCAAGTTCAAGCTCTATTTCCATCCTTGGCTCACATGACAGGAGACCACGATCTGGTTAATTTTTCAGTTTTTAAATGCTCAAAATGAATTAAAACTTGAATCCTTTGTATTCTTTCTTGCACCTTAACATGAGAAGATTCATTCTCCACACACTTGTTCTTCTTCAGAGCAGATAGCTGACCTTGATTTCTAGAATGTTGACTTCAGGCCAGGCAGCCTCACCACACAGCTCATGAGCCTGCTATTCTGTTGCGACACAGCTTTCCATTCTCCCTTCATGGTTTCTGGCTTATTTATTTCATGATACCAATGTCCAGTTTGTGTACAATGGCGACTTCGCCTGCATTCTATTTATTACTCATAGCTAGCCTATATGATGACTTGATCTACCTTGCATTTCAGCGTCTACATTTATTGAACTTCTGTTTTCTGCAGCATTTTGTTAACATGTAATCTTGTTGTTTTCCACGTTTGATAGTTTACTCGATTCTTTACTTTATCATTTGTCCTCTAGGATCCATACATTGTCTTCATTCAGTATCTTGGGACGTCATGCACACTTTCTTAAGTCATCATCAGTTTATTTGCTTAGCTCTTTCTCATATTCCTTCAGGGAGTTCCTCTTGTAGGTTGCCATCACTTCGGCCATACATTCGATAGGGTTTTCTCAATGGGTTTCTCCTTCCAAATACTTGCTGTAGTATTGATACGATAGCTGGTCTTAGGCAAGGCACAGTCTCATGTCTCCAATACAGTTGAGGTAGGGGGGCAGGATTCCTGCAGATGTATACAGCTGCTCATCTACATGGTGGTCGTGGAGACAGCCAGCAAATTCGGTGTGGTGGGTCAGTTGGGGAATGGCAAACTTCTCCAGGAGTTTGCCCAGGAAAGGGGTGATGGAGATGGGACGATAGTTAGCAGGTCAGGAAAGGTCAGCAGACAGCTCATTTAGGAGAGGGTGCACAAGGGAGTGCTTGAGGAGTTGTGAGAAAGAGCCAGTGGTACAGGTATGATTACAGAAGTCAGCCAAGGGAGGGGCAAGAGAGAAGATGTTGTCCTTGACAGTTTCGGATGAGCAGGGGAGCATCTATTTGGAGGAAACTTGCATACACCGGAATACTCTAGAGATCTCCGCTGCGGGTTGTTTAAATCTGCAGTGTAGTATGATTCTTGCATTGACATCCGCAATGGTGTACCTTACTTCAAGTAAATATAGTGACATCATTTGTTATCCACAAGTATTTGATGGGACCATTAAAAACTTTCACTAAGGGTGTATATTCACATTCTAGTCCCTGCTGTCTCGTGTATTCATTGAGGCACACAAAAGAATGGAGATTCATAATTTTCTGTACCTTCCTGCACTTCAAGGCTATTGTAAACTGCCTTGCGAATGCAGGAATGGTAACATCTTTCTTTACTTGAAGCTGCATATTGCATTATTTGCGCACAATTGTATGCTTATGTTCTATTCTCAAATTCAGGTGCTGCACCATCCAGTCTGGACCGAACATTTTGAATAAAAAGAATCGCCAAACATAATCATTTTGTGCATGATGCCATTTCCCAGATATAAACCAAATATTTGTTGATTTTTTATCTTAAATCTTGGGAACTCTTCTCTGTCATTCATTTGTTTAGACACAGCATTTTTTGATTGGAACTCACGTGGCTCTTGTACTCTACATGTCACTGTTGTCTCGTGGAACATTTGCGACTCTAAATATTCCGCTGGAAACTCACATCCAATTGTCCATTGGGGAGTTTTTGTCTCTATGGAAATATGAGCATAATTAGAATGATCAGGTAATGAAAGGCTACCATCTGTCGTTGTATTTTTTGTGTCTCCACTTGCCATTTCACTCAATTGTGTTTACTTTATTTCGGAAGTTTTAGTGCACCATTAACAAGTCAATTGTTCAGTTTCTCACTGGCTATCAATTGTTTAATTGTATGCTGCTCATCCTTTTCATGTGCCATGATATTTTAAATTGTCTTTTCACCTGCTGTTCTTTGGCTTCCCCCTGCACATTTTTCCTTTCTTTCTCCATATCTCCACACAGGTTAATGGAGCTAATAGTTTGGTTTAACTCTAGATTAAACCACACTCCTTTCTTGTGTGTGTTTTTATTTCCTGTGTTATCATCACCTGGTTTTCTCAATACTAAATCTCTATGCTGTTCAGTGTGTTTGGCCAATGATGCATCATTTGTGTCTTCAGTTTGGGATATCTGCCTGATTAATCATTTGTTAATGCCTTGCGCAGTGTCACTTTTATGTTCGGCATTCCCACGCAGCTGTTTGCCCTGTGCACAACCTTCCTATCTGATCGGCTAAAATGTTCACGTGTGCCTATAAGCACTGGAATCTCTCCTGATCCATAAAATCATCTCTCTCTGCTCTAGGCCTTTACTGGTTGGATTTATATTGCTCTGTCCTATTTTTATTTCTTTCAGGAGACTGAATTTTGTTAGTGTTTCCCCAGAACTTCTGGGACAGAGGAGGTGGGGATTGTGAGCGTGAGGATGTTTGGTGTCCCTGTTAGGGAGAATTCTCAAAATGTGTTAATTTCCCTTACCTTTTAAGACCCCCTGCAACTTTGCTGGATTTCTAGGATTTGATTTTTTCCTGGGAACCTGGGAAAAGTGTGAGCCTTTTTTCCCACTCTTCCATGTATTTTGATGTGTGTTTTACTTTTGTGTTCTTTGGTTATGGTATTTTTAAACAAACTCCATAGGCATCATATTATTCTTATATGTCACACAGCACCTTTAGTGCAGTGAGTGGCACAGGGAAGTCTTTTTAAACTCCCAAGGTTTAAATACCTTCTCTGGGACTGACTAACGTCTCCCAGAGCCTGTAAAGTTAAATTGACTTTACAAGTCTTTTTAAATTTATAGACCCAGCACACCCTTTCTTCCTATAGAGTGCTGGAGGGGTTCCCCTGAGTCTGAACACTCATGTAACAGTGAGATGTTACCCTTTACTACATGCAATGTCTGGTGGCAGTGGTTTTAAACAAACTACCATAATTTTTTCCAACCGCGAACACCGGTAGCATAAAATTGTGTCAGCCATGTTTTCCAATATCGCGCCCAAGACCTATCTGTAAAAACAGACTCTGGTCATCTTTTTTCACCGTTTCTTTTAGGAAAGGTCCTTCTAGTGTCCAACTCTGGGCACCAAACCTGGTTTGGTCCATTTGTTTGTTGACCTTTGGCGGGCTTCAGTGCTGAAGCCCTCCTCTAGCGCCTGAGTGTCTGGGGTAGACAGAATGTGAGGGAGGTGCCCGAAAATCCCTGTGCTTAGTCTCCTAGGAGACATGAATGCACTCTGGTGTGATTGGCAGGCTGGCTGTCCAGCAAGGACAGCCACCCTGCTGTGTGAGTGACAGCGAGGCTGGAATGAATGGGGGAAAACTGTTTAAAAGCAGGCTTCTGGGACTTGGAAAACAGAGTCGACCACTGGAACGAAAGAACCGAAGACAAGCTGAATGAAGATGACTGATGCAACTCCTTGTCCACCGGTGAAGCCCTGCTGCAGGTCTGAGTTGCCTGAAACTCCATCGACAGAGAAGCCCTTCAAGGTTAACTTCTTCCCTTGAGTTTGGTGGGAACAACCAACTTGTAAGCCGCCTGGACACCGTCCCCATACTGGTCGAATTTTCTGAAGAGTTCTGTGGAAAACCAGATAGCTAGTGCGAAGGATAGCAGTTTGTGGTCTTTAAGGCACTCACACCGTAAACCGACATTTTGCCAAGCTTGTGGCCTCTTCCCTGAGCAGTGCAGGAACCTCCCAATATCCTCCTTCTTGTCCCCACGACTGAAGCTCAGGAACAGCGAGATCTGCAGGAACAACTGCCTCAGCTACAGCTCTTCTTCACTTTAAAGGTACTGTGCACATGCGGTCAGGAAATCTTTTCGGCCGCAGTGAAAGATTGTGAAGCTTTCCCAACTTTGAATGCTTGTCCTTCCCGCTTGTCCTTCCCTAAACCAGCATCTAACATTTCGTCTGACCAAATTCTTCTAAGAACCATCACAAAGACTTAACCGTTTACTACCAGAACTGTGCTATCCTATTCAAGACTCTGAACCGTTGACTTTGGCCCAGGCCTTTTGAATTGAATTGCTGGTTGTAATGAACTGAAACCCTTTGCCCTGCCTATGAAAGTATTTGTGCCTTGATTTCTTTTAACCTTGTCTTTTTACCCCTTTTAAAAGTAATTGAAGTGCCATTTTGCTCCCACTTCAGGGGAGCTGAACTTGTTAAGCAAATTATTGATTGTGTATTTGTAGTATATTAGTATATGATATTGAGCTGCTCGTGCTAGTGTAATGTTTTCCAAACGACTGTGTAAATAAATGTATATCCTTTTAACAAGAAACCTTGAGTAGATGGTTATTTGAATCACTGTGATAGTTGGTCCTTTGTGTAACCACTTGTACTGCTCACTTTACTCTTGAGATAAGTCTGGCTGCTCAGCCACTGCTACAACAATACTGTGTACTACAGGCTTGTAACAAAGGTGGAATTGTACTGACCCACCGCATGTAGTGGTCCCAAAGGCTACTGCATGTGATTCTGCCTAACACTGCCTCCTCGCATGCGCACACAAGGAGTTTCCTGGGAGCTGTAGTTTCTGCAGTAGGGCTCACGCACAGTGCGACTTCAAAGCGAAAGTCGCGTTCACAAGGTGTGTAGGTAAGTGGAGATGCTCCTGCGATTGTGGAGACTACACTTACTCGCCTCACCCGTGTGAGTTACGAGTGTCTTGATTAATTTTGTGGATTGTACCTGCACATTGTGTGATTCCTCTGCAGAACTCATAGCAGATTTGAGGAAGCTGCTAAAGGGAGCAATTGGATCACTGAGTGGCAGGGGATGCGAACATACTGTGACACATTAGCAGAATTGTTAACTAGCATACAGTGCAGTACAGTTTTAGAGTCTATACAGGCCATAGCCTCGAGTCCAGAGATGTTGGAGGAGTTCAGTACCTTATGCGCAGCATGTGTAGCTTTTCACTCGACATGGGTGAGACCGGCAGAGACTGCTGGTAGAGGCCTTCTGTGGGGGTCGGCTTTACCTGCCCTTGCGGGGCGTTGGCTGCTTCAAGCTGGTTCAGGAGCCAATCATGGTGCTGCAGGCCCAGGGCAGCTTGGGAGTCTGGTGAGCACCAAGGCATGGTGGTGATCATCTTGGAAGGTTTGAGAGGGCCTCCAAACCCAGTGCTTCTTCCAGGGCAGATGGGGTTGCAGGTCTCCCTGAAATGTTTAAAATATGTTTTAAAAAATAAAGTGTTTTTGCATATAAAATGTTTGCATCCAAACATAGACTACAATCTTGCCCCAGACAAAAGAGGAATCCGTGCAAAATGTGGTAGACGTGGGTTCAAGGGTGTGGATTTGTATAGCCGGAAAAACATACATCCATTCAGCTTTATATATTAGATGGACACTTAAAAAGTGTCTTTTGAAATGGTATTTGTGCTTTAATTACGATTATCTGGGGAAGTTAGAGTATGTTAGGGCCTTTCCCCAGTACAGAGGAGTATTGCCTTACATTATGAGATTTCCATATAGAATGAGAGTCAGAGTTTTTATGAAATTTCGGTTTAACCTGATGCCAATAAATGAATTCTTAAGAAACATAATGGAAATCCGGTACAGCGGCCTGTATCTGCCGTTTCTATTTAGGACCAGATGTAAATGAAAAGACCTTTCTTTTGAATGCAACGCCTTAGGAGAGATTTTGTTATCTGATTTGACTTTTTGTACTGAAATACGTGTTGGTCAAGACTAATGCATGGAAAACAAATGTCTATTATCATTGCAATTGCAGAGTACTTGAAGTGAATCATGAACTTGTTCTAAATGTTTTTAAATTGGATATATATTTTATTGAAAGTGGTTGAGTTGTTTTTTTTTGCTGGAATGAGTAACGGATTTTAAACTGTTTTAAACCAAGGTACTCAGGCTCAATAAAACATTAAAATATTCATATACAAAATATATGTTATGTGAGAGGCAGACGTTTTGTTTTGTTTTGTGTCAGTAGAAGCTTACTCTATTTATTCTGCTTTAATAAACAAATAAGTAGAAAAGGAAAAAAAAGACATGGATATTTGCCCGCTTCCACCCTACGCATATTTACTTTTATGTTTAGGTCATGTGTTCTGTGGTGTATTTTCTGTGATTGTTCAATGTTGGCTAACGGGAGGAATCGTTTTATATTCTCATTGTTAGTTCTGTGCAAATAATTACATTAACGCTAACATGCTTGTATTGAACCACTGGAGAAGGTCCAGCTTGCTGTTACAATGCGTTCAGAAAAGGTCACCAGTGTTCTGCATTGTGTGAATTATGGTGTTCAGCTGAGCAGCAAAACTCAAAGTGAAAATGATGCCAAAATCAATATGTGGGTATATAGTGTGTTCACTTATTTCACTTGGTCAGCCTTCTGGGTATCTTGCCAAAACGCTTTCTCAAAGATCTGCCAAGCCTTGGATTGCAGCAGTGCTCCTGTGAGCATACTAAGTAACAGGTTTTCGATGTCAGAATGCAGGCTAGAGCTTTGCATAATGAGCGATGACATTGAAGGTTAATCGTAATGTCCAAACCCATTATTGAAAATCGATAGGTTACATGACCAATTTAGAAAAAAGCGTAATCTATGTTTTCTTTTTTATTATTCAAAAGCGCATGTTCCCTCATGATTCTTATTTCCTCAGGATTACATGATTTAACTTGTTGCAGGTACCCATTGTTTATTGTTCAGAATTTTGGGACCAATAATTATTTCTTTACATTTTGGCACACAAATACCTTGATATAACTTGCTGACTAATCATGATTTATTGTCCCTTTTTGAATATTCTGTCTCTATAAATATATTTAGAAAATAAATCGATATTTATTGCTGCAGCCTGGATGGGTAAGTGATATCCTGAGTGGCCGAGTTCAATCCTTGGACCATATTCTATCTCAAAAGTCAAATTACGTAGGCCAGCACCCTCCCGCATCTCCCTCCCTCCCAAATACCCTTCCATCCATATTCACTTCCCTGATGTCTGAACCTGCCCGCCTCCCAGCCCCCCCATCGTCCCTGATTGGCCCTGCAGCTGTTGTGCATTAGAGTTCGAGGCCCTAGCCTCTACCGAGGTGCGGTCTGCCCACTTGTTGCTGCAGCCTGGATGGCTAAGTGATATCCTGAGTGCCTGTGTCTAATCCTTGGCCCATATTCTATCTCAAAAGTCAAATTACATAGGCCAGCACTCTCCCGCATCTCCCTCCCTCCCGAATACCCTTGCAACCATATTCACTTCCCTGATGTCTGAACCTGCCCGCCTCCCAGCCCTCCTATCGTCCCTGATTGGCCCTGCAGCTGTTGTGCATTAGAGTTCGAGGCCCTAGCCTCTACCAAGGTGCGGTCTGCCCAATTGTTGCTGCAGCCTGGATGCGTAAGTGATATCCTGAGTGCCCAAGTTTAATTCTTGGCCCAAATTCTATCTTAAAAGTAAAATTACATAGCCAGGAGGTCTCCTGCACCACTCTCCCGAATCCCCTTGCATCCATATCCACTTCCCTGTTATCAGAACTCGCCCACTTCTCAGCCATCCCACCGCCCCTGGATAGCCCTGCCGCCCTTGTGTATTTGTGTTGGAGGCCCTAGCATCTACTGAGGTGTGGTCTGCGCACTTGTTGCTGCAGCCCGGATGGTTAAGTGATATTCTGAGTGCCCGTGTTGAATCCTTGGCACATATTCTATCTTAAAAGTAAAATTACATAGCCCAGCATTCTCCTGCGCCTCCCTCCCAAATCCCCTTTCATTGATATCCACTTCCTGATGTCTGAACCTGCCCGCCGCCCAGCCCTTCCACCACCCCTGATTGGTCCTGCCGCCCTATTTAGTAATTCTTTCAGGGCAGCCCATCTGCCCGTGCAGTCCCTGCTGCTTAGGGCCTGAGGCAAAGGGCAGCTCCAATAGTAGCAGCTCCAGACTGTGTTTGCCTGTGTTTGCCAGTGTAGTATGCAGCGACTGACTAGGTAAGAAAGGTGCGGGCAAGGGGAACAGCCATTACTGCTCCCTATTTAACTATCCCGCCTCTCTTATTACTCCTATTAGCTAAGCATGCATTCTGCTGAATGTCACTCACAGTTGTATGTTATCCATATCTGGCATTAGGCGAATTGTCATAGTTAGCCATATTGGGCTTTTCTCCTCTATCTAGGAAAGTCAAATCTGGGTGTTTTGGCATTGCTTGTGTGTTTGAAATTTAGGCTTGTTTCCCTCTTACTAGGAAAGTTGAACATGGTTGTTTTTGCATTGCCGCTACGTTTCAAATGTAGGCTTTTTCCTTCTTTCTAGGAAAGTTTAATCTGGGTGTTTTGAAATTGCTGTTTTGTTTGATATCAATCCGTTCCTCCCTCTATCCCTCTATTCAGGCTTTTCCTCTATCCAGAAAACTCATTACTAGGTGTCTTGCCTCGCTTTTTCTGTTGTATACGGATACCTAGGCCTTTTCCCTTCACCCTGCACACTTGAATCTAGATGGTCGCATTGCTGTTGTGTTGAAGTCGGGTGTCGTGCACTGCAGTTTCTCGCCCCCCCCTTCTCTCTGCGCTCTCCCTCCATGGTGCTTTCAATCTCCCCTATCTTTTCTAACTGTTACTCTATAACCTCTCTCTCTTTCAAAGTCTGGAAGGAAAAAGTTCAAGAAGGATTTCCTGGTCTCCAATCCAGGCCTGCCCGTCGCTGACAAGTACATCAACACTTCTTCCAGGCAGACAGTCCCTGACATCATCTTTGTTGTTCCGTCTCCGGACCCTTGGATTCCCCATATGGTCTCAGTGCCCTCCCCTTTCTCTTCTCCACCCATTAATGGCAGTAACCATTGGGAAGTACTCTTGGCATACTTCCCTTCCTCTGGGGCCATCATTAATGTCTTCCTGAATGGCAATATCACGGTCCAGGTCTTTCTGCCCAACCTCCTCCTTCTTGATAGGCATATTCCATCTCTCATCAACTTCCTCCCTTCTCCTGCCAATCATCCTTCTGCCACCCCTTTGGCCTCTCTGCCACCACCGACAGGTGTACCACATTCATGTACCCCTCCTCAGAAGTCCTTCAAAAGTGGCAACTAGCACCACATAGCTACCCTCAACTCTCACTCTGCCATCAAACACTACTCTGACATCTGCCACCTCCTTGAAGACCTCGACCTCAATGTCCTCACTCTCACCGAGACCTGCTACAGGGCCAGCTCTGTCATGAGTTTTGGCACTACAAGATCCTATCTAAGCCCAGGCCTTACCAGTCCAGGGATGGTGTGGCCCTGATCTTCCCTGAGTGGGTCCCTGCTACTATCATACCCACTCAGTCCTACTCCTCCTTCGAATGCCCCATCTGCAGGCTTCGTGTCTCTCTTATCCTCTTGCTGACTCTGGCCACCATCTACTTTCTCACCTCTCAGAGTGGTCCGACCTCACCTCTTCCCTCCTGTCCTCCACCTCCAAGCTTCTCCTTCTCAGAAACTTCAATATTTACCTCGACTCCCTTGATATGGCCTCTGGACTCTTCTGCAACCTCTGTGACCATCTTTCCCTCTCCATAATTTCCTCCGGTCCAACACACTCAGCCAGACACACCTTGAATGCTTTCATCTCAGCAGACATCCCCATCCCCAACCCTCTCTCTACACCTCTCTCCTGGTCTGATCATGCTCTCCTGTCCTCTCAACTGAACCTTCTGGGCCCCCTGGGTAAGCCCCCACCAGCGCTACCAGTCTCATTCTCTGTCATTCGACCAATGAAGCGAGAGTCAGTTGCTGCTTTTGCCATCACCTTCATTCCCCCTCCCACTCCTGCCACTGACGCTCACTCTGACACATCCCTAAATAACCCTGAACTCTCCTTCTCCAACACTCTGGACATCCTTGCTCCTATCATGAGGATCCTCATGAAGCCTGCCTCCAAGCACAACACCTGGTATGACTCTGACCGTGCCTCTCTGAAATGCAACTGCAGAGCTGCTGAGCAGAAGTGGCAAGCTTCGAGCACATCCTCTGGCAGACTGGCCTGCACCTGCTCCAAAGGCAATGCAGACTATCCATTTGCTCAAAGTAGAGGGCCTATATCCAAGTCTGCATCTCTAGGGACACTGACAACACGGCTGAACTTGTCAAAATCTGCAACGAACTCACCAAATGTACCGCAGTCTCCATTTCTCCTCTGCCTTCCATGACCCTCTGCACTGCACTGGCCTCCCACTTCATTAGTAAAACCCAGGACATCCTGTCCTGACTCTCCTCAACACAACTCCTGTCTCCCTCACCTGCTCTCAGGGCTCCCTTAGCCCCCCTCTTCCCTTCCCTCGTTCTCTCTTCTTTCTCTCTCATATCACCTGATGAGGCCTCTAGACAAGTCCACACTATGAAAGTTGCATCCAAACAGGTGCTCCAGAACTATCAAGGTCAACATTTGCTCCCTTGCGGCAGCCCTAGCTGATTTCTGCAATCACTCCTTTGCCACTGGATCCTTCCCACTACTCCTCAAGCACTTCCTTTTGCACCCACTCCTCAAAAATTCTTCTGCCGACCCCTCTTGTCTAGCAAACTACCGCCCTATCTCCATTACCCACTTCCTCTGCAAACTCTTGGAGAAGCTGGCGATCTCCCAGCTTCAATAGAACACCAAGCCATGCTCCAGAATCATACACTTGGGAGATCTAAATCTGGGACTCAACGTCCCAACCAATGACAATGCTCTTGCTCTTGCCAACACCATTGGAGTTTTAGATTTCAACCACTATATCATTAACCCCCCCACACAATAAAGGATGTACTCTCGACTGGCTGGCAGATTTTAACTGCAATACCAACATCCTCTCTAACACACCATGTCCTTGGGTCGACCATCACATCATCTCCTTCATTAGCCTGAATTACCCCTCTGCAGCTACTACCCATCCCCAGGAACCATCCGCCCCATCCTTAAATACTTACACTATCACGACAGGGAAATGACTACCCTTGATGCAACCCATTACTGAATACTTGGGTAATTCTGCGAACGACCCCTCTACTATGGTAGAGGTATATAACCAGGCTCTCCTAGCCGCCATTGATAAAATAGCATCACTGAGCATGCGTAAACCCAAGCCGCTAGCCCACTTAAACTCCTGGTACACCCCAAACCTTAAAACGTTGTGCAGCACTGAGAGATCTGCTGAAACCAACTGGAAAAAATCCCCCACAGAATCTAAGAAAAGAAATCTGTACTGCCGTCTCCAGAAATTATAAATAAGCCATTCTCCAATTTAAAAGTGCCACTTTTAATGAAAGAATTGCCAAAGCCAACTTTGGCACTAAAGTCCTCTTCACCATTCAACGAGAACTTGAATCACCATTCAACGAGAACTTGAATCACCAGTGCCACCTCAAGAATCATGTCTTAAAGACACTGCTTGGTGGACAGATATACAAAAAGCACTCCTCGACAAAATCACCCTACTTCAAATGAAAATTGAATCTAAAAAGAATAACCTAACATCTTGCCAAACTGATCAGGACTTTATACATACACCCCATAACACCAATACACAACTCAATTTCACCCCGGTCACAACAACAGAAGTCTTGAAAATGATCACAAGCCTCAAGCCCTCCAGACGTCAAGGTGACGTTTACCCGGTCTCACTCATTAAAGACTGCACTGCCAAACTTTCCCCATTCATCACAACCTTGATCAGTGCCTCATTCGCAACGAGCCCTGTCCAAACCAACCTTAAAGATGCATGGGTCCTCCCTTTACTCTAGACCCTAACATCCCTACAAACTACCGCCCCATCACACTAGTACCTTTCTGGCTCAAAATATTAGACACAGCAGTTTATCTGCAAATCCAAAATCATCTGGAATCTAAAAACCTCATAGACCTTCACCAATCAGGCTTTCACCCAGGGCATGGAACTGAATCAGTCCGCCTGGATCTAAAAATACAAATGGATGGGATTAAAGGTACCAGTAATCTAGCACTCATCCTCCTACTGGACATCTCATCAGCTTTTGATTTAGTAAACTATAAAATACTTTGCAAACACCTCTCCTCGGCAGCCCACTTTTAAACCAAAGCTTTACTTTGGACACAGTCCTTCCTAACCAACAGAACAATGAGGGTCTTCTCACCTACCGCAGCAGCTTTGGCACCCTCAGTCATCTGTGGAGTTCCTCAAGGCTCCTGCACCCCCCCCCCCACACTCTACAATATCTTTACCAAGCCTTTATTCAACCTTTTCGATGACTTGGGTATCACCTACACTTACTATGGAGACAAGAGCTAAGTCCTCATCCCTATTACAGGAACGTATGACACAGACTCGAAATCACTAAATAAAATTGACCAAACCATCCAGGCCTGGATGGCCCACCATGCCTTTGTGTAAATGATAAAAAAACAGAGTTACTCTTCATAGGGTCACACAACCATCTAAACAAAATCTATGACTCCTTCAAATTTTTTGTTATTGATGGGATCACTATAAATGTCTCCAAGGAAGTAAAAACCCTGGGCATTTACCTTGATTTACCTTGATTCAGCACTCACCTAAACCCGACAAGTCAACACCTTTGGCATCGGTGGCAGCTTATTTCTCAAAACTCATAAATGCCTGTAGACCATTCCTGCCAACATACAGCTGTATTACACTTGCCAGAGCACTCCTCCTATCGAGGATAGACTATTGCAATGCCATCTATGCAGGATCTAACCACCAGGACATCAAAAATACTTCAGGTGATTCAAAACAATGCTCCCAAAACATAAACATATCACCACAGCGAGACAGAATGCCCACTGATTGCTGGTCCACAAACGGATGCTGTTCAAAACCCTCTCCTTGACACACAAATGTCTGGCCAATACAGCCCCTAAGTACTTATCCAACAAATTCACAAAAAAACCATCCAGTAGACCCACTCACTCAACCCATTCACACTCACTCACCATACCCTTATTTAAATGGTAGAAAGCAGGGGCTTGCAGCTTCCCAGTGCTAGCTGCCAAACATTCGAACACTCTTTCATTACCATTAAGATCTGAATCCTCCTTTTGGTCCTTCCGTAAAAGCTTGAAAACCTGGCTATTCACACAAAAGCGTCTTAAGTAGCTCTCTCTAACAATCCGCCTGAAATATCAACTATGACCAGAACTGTTAACCATATGCATTACACTGAATTCTCACCAAAACTGTTAACCATATACATTACTCAGAATTGTTATGCGTGTATGTATGTATTTTATGCTGCACTGTCTCTACAAAATAAAAAAATACAATGCCCAGAGGCCTCAGGGTTAGGTGCACTTTACAAATGACAAACTAAATACATAAACAAATAAATCAACCACCACACTGAATCTGTTGGTTGCCTCAGCAACCACCAGTCTGGCTTCAGAGCAGTCAGAGGCACGGAAACTGCACTCTTGAACACCTGTGAAGACTTGCTCTCTAATCTTGACTCCAAATGTCCTCCTTTTGTCATCCTTCTTGACCTTTCTCAGCCTTCGATATGGTCAATCATGCCACCCTTATAAATCAGCTCCATGATACCCTCGGCATCCCAGACCTGGCTCTGGACTGGTTGACCTCCTTGCTCTCTGTCTGACCTTCCCAGGTTCAACTGAGCCATTTTCTCTCCTCCATCTCACTCTCCACCTTTGGTGTCCCTCAGGGCTCTATCCTCTCTCCGTAGCTTTTCCACATTTACCTTGCCCCTTTAGCCCATTTGATCTCCGCCTTCTCTCCTAACTTACAATGTTATCCTTACATCACAGACCTGGCAAAGAAGGCCCACTTTCAGCTGCACCTCCTCAGATGCCTTCTTCCTTTCTTCACCTTCCCCCAAAAACGAAATGTCTACAGAGCTCTGGTCCTCTGTGGGCTGGACTACTGCAACAGCCTCTTCCTCAATCTGCCTAACTCCTCCCTTTGCCCCCTTCAACTAATCCAGAATAGAACTGCAAGATTTATCCTTTGCCTCAAGCCCAGGGACTGCATCTCTCCAGCCCTAAAATCTCTCCACTGGGTCCCGGCAGATGCGAGGACCAGGTACAAGGCCCTCTGATCTGCAATGCTTTCTGGGTCCTGGTCCCTGCTACATCCAACTCTCTCTGTCCCTAAATACCTCTCTGCTAGAGCCCTTTGGTCTTCTTGCTTCAACTCTCTGCAGATCAGTAGCTTTTCCAAGCAGAGAGTATGGGAGGGTCTTTTTCCTCAGCAGGTGCCTCACTCTGGAATGGCCTCCCTGCCCCTCTCAGACTTGAACACGTTTTCCTTAAGCTCCGGAAGCTTTTCAAGACCTTCATTTTCTCTTCCTCCTTTCCTCTCACCCTCCCCTGCTAACAGCCCCCTCTGCCTCTTCTGACTGGCTGCCTGTTCCTTCAGATTCTTACAGGGCACCATGACCTCCTCGACCTGTCTACCGCTTCATTTGTTCTCCCCTCACCCCCTACCCCATTCCTCACAACCCCCCACCACCCAACCTGCACTTCCCTTTCTGAGCTCCCTCCCCCTGCACTAGCCTGGCTGGCCTGCACCCATTGAGCCCTTCCAGCCCCGTACCTCACACTTAGCATGTAGGCCTTCTTTCCCCTGAACTCTATGCATTCACCTGGCACTCGTCCACCTGGCCTCCCCTTGACACTCGCATAACACATGGGTCCCGTGCTTCCCCTTCCCCTCTCCCCCGCACTTCTTGTTACTGCACTTGCACGATCCGAATGACGCAAGGCCTAGTAGGAGCGTTTTGTTTTTCTTCATCCTGGTTCCACCCCACCTCCCCTCTTTTGTCTTGTTGTGCCTTGAACCACCTTTTGCTGTATAGGCGAATTATAAACCCCCAATAAATAAAAAATAAATAAATAAATACGGTAGACAGCATTTTTTTAAATGAATCATTCTTGGGAAGTTATACTGTTTCGCAAGGGGACGTTCATTTTCAAATTGTTCATAAACAGAGGAATAAGCTGACCTGGCCAATCTGTCGGTTTTTCCTCCTAGCAGACCTTACTATTCAAGCCTCAGGGTTAGTGGGGTGCATTAAGTCACCCGAGAGCGAAAACTTTGCAGCCAAATACGATAGGCCGCTGGGTGTGATTACTCTCAAGGTGATTTCGGATGCTTTGAAGATCAAGCAGGATTGCAATGTGAGGTGGTGTAGCTCACTTGGGGCTGGTGTGATGAGATCAGATGTTGTGCCAGAGATCAGCCATGCTGCTGCTTGGTGGTGGGCATTCAGAGCGGCATGGGTGACTGCTGGGATGCATGTTAAAAGGGCATTGACAATGTTGATGAAGTTGAGGACCTGGACGTCGGCTATGGAGTTTTTGACTGGGTCCCAAAAACTTTTTTTTTAAGTGCTGATAGTTGATACTGATGCTATTTGTTTTATTTGTGACATAGTTCCTCGAATGGACGTTGCTGCATCTGGTGAAGCTGAGGAGGAACCTCGCAGTTGGAGTGAGGGCAGAGCTGTGCAAATTAGCGCCTATCCCATGATGCAATAGGTGGAAAAATATCTGTCCCATTGAAATGGCTCATACTTGAGTGTTAGAGAAGAAGTGGCGTTTGCGTAGCTTCACAGCCCCCTCTCACCACCACCGTCATTCGAAATCAGCAAAATGTTCCCATCTAAAAAGTGGGGTGGAAGCCTGAAGAAATATTTTTGCAGCATCCCTGTGGCCTTTGCCCACCCCCATTCAAAAATAAGGCTAATGGCAGACTTGCATCTCTTCCCCTTGCATCCCAGAATTCACAATGCAAACACCACTAAGGCTGCCGCTCGACCATGCACTTTTCCTATTTTGACATGCTCTACCGTAAACATACCCCCAAAATGCCCATGGAAATGACCCACTGTGAAGGTCGTGAAAAATTACACAGATCATGTTCTGTGAAGCATACCTATTTATTTGCGGGGGGCGTGGAGCTCTGCGCATACACCAGCACTCAGCGGGGTAATGCCGCGTGAGCTGCATCCCCGCTCACGCGCATCTATTGTTTTGTTCATGTGAACTCGTGCGACTTTGCTGTGCAGGTGTCGGACTGAGCAATGTGCGTGCGGATGCAAATGTGGGTATCGCCAGGCTTTGTAGGATAGAATGCTTCATCGCCTCGTGTTGCTGACTCAATACAGTTCATATGAGGTGAACCTCGCCGCTGCATACAGTCATAGCCAACCCACTTCACGACAGGTTACCAAATAATGGGCCTCATTCCGAGATTGGAAGCAGTCATGGCACTAGCGCCATGACTGCCTCCAATAACGGTAACGAGTCGGCCCTGGTTCAATGGGGACTTACCGGTCTGTTCCGACCTTTGCAGGACCGGTAAATCCCCATTGAAAATGGCAATCCCCATTCCCATTTGAGCCCACATAGGGCTCAATGGGAATGGGGAGGGTGCAAATAACGGCCCGGCACATGCCAAGGCTGTTATTTGCGCCCTGGTCCCCTAACGGGAACGGTAAGGTATGTTTGGTCCGACCAAACGTACCTTACGGGTTCCGTTAGGGGACCTCGGAATAGGGCACAAAGGGATTACCGGCCCCGGTGTCCTTACCGGTGCCCGGTATCCCTTTGCACCAGGGTCGGAATGAGGCCCAATGACACTCATTCACCTCATCTTCTAGCACTATTTCTGAGAGCAAACCAGTTAGACCAAATTCGTTTTGGGGCAGCACTCATTTAGCCTCTTAGTCTTTTTTAAGACTCGAAGTGGGCTCCAAGTGGACTGTTGGGCTGCCCGGGAATTTGTGAAGGAAGTTTGCCGTCTGCAGACTTATATCAGACTTCATCGGACTTTTCTCGCTTGTCACAGCGCCGTGCGCGAGAGGAAGTCCTTGGAAGGCGAAACACCGCATTGGGAACATTAACAAGTAATGAACTCTGACACTTAGTGAACCATCTCAAAGTCTCTTAACAAGGACTGCCGCGGCTTCGCCGCGGCATTTCATTGCAGTCCTCAAATTGTACTTACTTGTTTGCTTCTTTTCAAGCGGCTAACTTGGCCCCTTTTCTATTTCTTCACAGTCACTCACATACTTGCTCCGCCCCCGGCTCCTGCTGCTCGGCCCCCTGCTGACGCTGACGTCCTATTTAGCCCTCGCGCACGCGCATCGCGCGCGCACATCGAAGTGGGCTCCAAGTGGACTGTTGGGCTGTTAGGCAGTGAGGCAGGGTGCGCGGGGCAAGTAAGTATCTTAATCTCTAACTATTTGTATTTATTTGAAGGTTGCGATAAATGGTTGCAAGCTTGCGAAGTGGGCACCTCTTGAAATCTTCGCCCAATAAAACACCTAAAATAAGTAGAAAAAATAAAAAAATGCTTCTTCATAAAGTTATGGAAATTTCAGGGTCTTTTGGGGAGACTGCGAGCTCTGCCCTAGTACCTCATTGGGGGCCAATTACTGACCAGGACTTAATAAAACATGAGGTGGCTTTTGGATATGCCCGATCCCAGGCACAAGCACCAGCTACAAATGGATTATCCACCGCTGAGTGTAAATTGCACCCCAGGAAGTTGTCACCTAAACCACCTCGTAAAAGCTTTCTTAGTATGCGCATGGATACTGTTGCCCCGGAGCCTGAGCACCCTAATGAAGATACCCCGTCCTCCCCTTCTGATAACTCTATATTAGCGCCAGTGGTACTTGCTGCTTTAGAGAAACGGGTGAGGTTATCGGTGGGTCCTTCGACTCCTGTTACTTTTCCGAGCTCGAAAAGAGCTGATGTGCACATGCACTGTAAAGAAGAATTACAAATGGAGGATTCGAATATTTCTCCTACACGGCTTGATAATACACCTCAGTCCACCAAGATGCCTGTATCCAGCTCGTGGCCATCCTCCCCGACCCCGCCATCTTCTCCTAACAGGCAGCTTCGTGCAAATAATCACTTGGATATAGATCTCCCTTATTCACCTTCAAAAAAGACATCGGAGCATCCATTGGGTTTTGATATACTGGAACCTACAGGGGATTTTCAATCTCTTGAGGCATCCTACCCGATCCTCACAAGAATACTCAATCTATTAGACCGTGGTCACGAATACACCCACTACGAACTAAGACATTGTAAAACAGCTCTCACAGAAATTCTATTAAAAATTACCAAACTTGAGGGCTTTATCTTTGCAGACACCCTTAGACTGGCTCCTGACGGGCCCAAACCATTGCTAAAGGGACTTCTTACTAGGACCTCAGTAACCACCCAAACTGATCTCCCACACTTACCTGATAACGAATCTAATGTTACGAATCCTCCTCCTGTCACGTATGCATTTCCTCAATCTTTTGCTCAAACACTGATGGCCCCCAGACCCACTGATACATGCCAGATCCTTACGCACGGCCAACTATGTAGGGAAGTGGCTTTACATGCAGAAAAGTTGGACCAGCTTCTCTTCTTTCTCCAACCTAATTTAGGGGAGGAAAGAGTGGGTCCTCCCTTGTCCAGCACGGAGGATGCGCATTTACTTTATCCTGATAGCCCCTCGGCACTAACCAATCTATTTAAGATTGACAGTCAAATGGTTAGTGTGCCCACTAGCATTCCGTCTACAATTGCCAACACGCAAGTTCCGGCTGTTATAAGCCCCTCACAACCTGAAGAGCGATCCTTTATATCAAGGAAGGAAAAAAGGCTATTTTTCCGAGCCTTGAAAAGGAAAGCTGCTCGGGAAAAAGTATCCAAAACATTGCAACAGGACTTGATCCCACATGTAAAGGGAAACGAAAAAACTAAATTAAAAATAGGGAATACTAGTGCCCCCGTAGCACAGACAAACGCTACAGTAGCGCAATTGCATCCAAATGATGGGGAACCTGGGGAATTAATTTCCAAGAAAAACCAAAAAAAAACAGTACCGTCAAACGAAGCATTCTATGAATGAGGAGTGTGGTCATTCTGCATCCCAGACGCACCTACCTAATTTCTTTAAACCGATAGACAATAAAATCACCCAAATAGGTAGGGGCGCTGGTACTCCGTCATGCAATAGCGAGAAGGACTTGGATACAAAAACTCCAGATGTGTTGGCTCCAGTAAATCAGCAATCCCCTCAGGCACCCCATCCCGGCCCAAATCGAGAGATTGATAAGAAAGCTTTCCCCGCACGAAAGGCAAAGGGCATAGATGAGAATCAAAATCTACAGGGGGTATCTCCACACCATTTGGGGGGGGATTACGAACTAGCAGGGGAACCCTTAAAGCTATCTACCACCATCATAGGATGGGAAATTATATCATTTAAAAATGGCATAAAGTGACTAAATCGATCTGCTTTGATGCAAGCCTTCAATCGGATACCTGGTCTTCGCACATTGCACACACACGACATAGAATGGATAACATTGCCACCTATTCAAAACAATCGTATGGTGTGCAAGGTGCAATCTGCCATTATAACTAACCTCCTCTCGCAATATACTGAAGAGTTACGGTTTATTGGCTTAATGCCGTATCCGTTTGATTCAATCGATGATGCCATCTCCTTCAATGAAACACCCCTGGCGCCCCCTCCTGATCAACCGCCAAAACTGGTTCCTGGCGAATCGCAGAGTGGGGTAAGCTCTGAGGTGATTGCTCAGCTAGTAACGCTATCTAATTCCAGCAAGGATTGGTCATGGCTGGCTGCTTTGCAAAATACTCGCAACCCTGCCATGAACAATATTCCTAACTAAGTAGCGTGCTCCTTTATCGATTGTATCCTGGAATTCTTGTGGCTTTAGTAATCTGTCATCATGGTTTAGTAATCCGCATGGTGAAATGGAATGTGATATCATGTTTTGCCAAGAAACCATGTGCACACATGAACTCCTACTACCTGGCTACACTGTTCTGCAAGCAAAGGCAAAACGCGGGTCTAGTGGTCGACCGTATGGGGGTTTGGCGATATGCCTAAATACTTCGTTAAATCTATTGGTATTGAACGTTTTCAAAGCTACGGCAATGTTGGCTGCACTGATTATATTTAAAGAAGTTGATCCAACTCCTCTCCTCCTGGTGTCCCTATATCACAATCCCCCAATGATTTCCCTAACGGGTGTATTTCAAGAGCTTGACACGCTATTCGATGAAATTTTGACATTCCATCCCACCTGTAATATTGTACTGGGAGGGGACTTCAATGCCTATTGTGCAACAACTAACCTTGGCCCTGAAAATTGTGGAGGTATGCATCAACCTTGGCATAGAGGTAGATTATGGTTGGAATTTTTGGAATCCTGGGAGCTTGACATCCTCCCGTTTAGCACCAATGATGGGTGCAATACCTGGAGAAGAGGCGAGAGATCGACTTGTATTGATTATTTTGCCCTTTTGCGCGGATTGCAGTCCGTTTCTAGCAAAACACCAATATACGATCCTGGGCTCAGCGACCACTATATGATTCACTTGAACCTTCAACTACATGCTGCGCAACTACCCATTGATAATCAACAAGGGTTTTTAGTAGGGGATCGGCCTGGCCTATCGCTTTGTTAGACTACCATCCTCTGCGATAGGGTCAACAACATGATCTATGCACGATTCCAATTATATCAAAGATCTGCTTCTCATCTCCCCACGTCAAACCGAGAGCTTGATGTTCTATTTAATATAACAACCCAGATAATTCAATCCTTACGTGGTAAGGCAACGAGCCCCATTCTCGGCTCCCCCCCGCAAAATTCCGATTTTATTTTGAAAGCCAAAAGAGTAAAGAGAGCGGCCCTGAGGCAGATTTTTAAAACGGCTCCAAATTGGGCGAGCTACTGCATAGAAAAAAAAAGTATCTTAAACACTTACCGGAATAAATGCAGGGACCACAGGCACTTTATTCAAAACCAGCAGAATCAAAATATGTTTAACACACTTTATCACAGGGACAGAAGGTCCACTTGGGGTTTACTTAGGGCAGGAACCTCTGTACTACCCTCCGACCAGTCATCATCGATTTCAGCACACACATGGAGAGCTTATTTTGAAAAAAAATGTGCTCTCCCAGCAACATTTCAAGATTTGGAATTCAAATGGACCTGCTTGGCTCCTGCTTCCTTCTTACCATGGGAGATTCCTACTATTGAAGTCACTATATCTGCCCTTAAATATTCAAAGGCAGCAGGCCCGGATGGGATTCCATCTTGTGTACTTAAACGATACCCAAGCATGTGGGCCGGTATCCTGAAGAAACTGTTTGATAACATGCTGACAACTACATTTACCCCACCGTCTTGGCTAAACTCCATCATTGTCCCTATTTATAAAAAAGGAGTAAGGTCTCATCCAAGTAATTTCCGACCGATAGCGCTCATCGATACTGCTGCAAAGGTATTTGCCATTTTGCTCTTGGGCGAACTACAAGCGGTTATTGGTGAGCTCAAGATCTTATCCAAGTTTCAAATTGGCTTCCGTTCAAGGATGGGCACACCGCTAAATGCGTCAATCATGGCGCATCTTTTAGCTAAGCACAAAATCAGAGACTCAGGTCCTTTGTATATGGCCTCGATCGACCTCACTTCCGCCTTTGACTCAGTCATACGAGCATTGCTGTGGAAAAAAATGGTTGAGATGAAGATACCTCTTTACATTATACAATTAATATCAAAGCTCCATTCAAACACAACTTACTTGGTAAGGGTGAATAATGAAGGAGCAACAACACACCCAATAAACATCGGCCTAGGTGTCAAGCAGGGTTGTAATTTAGCAGCTACGCTTTTCAATCTTTACCTATGTGGCATCAATGATATTTGGAATAACCAGATCTCCTATCCAGCAAGGCTTGGCCATCTCAAGATCCAATGGCTAGCCTTTGCGGATGACATTGTATTATTTGATCGCACGCCCAAAGGTATGCAAATTAAATTAGATCTATTTGCATCCTATTGTCTGGCACATAATCTAAAATGCAATGTTGAAAAATCTAACATAGTAGTGTTCAGGAATCTCAAGAAGGGTAACATCACACGTAAGTGGAGTCTTGTTAACTTTCCTCTAACCATAGTTACTCAAATTCGTTATCTTGGATATACCATAACTGATTCCAACTCGATGGCGATGTGGAGAGAGGTTCTACAGAAGAAGGCTGCTCCGCTCGCCACGCAAATGCGATTAGTATACCTGAAGTTTTGTAAGTTTTCACTGTTGCCACTTCTGGAATTTTACATCTTAAAAGTAGAGTCAGTTATTCTTTTTGCTTTGGACATGTGCCTTGTGAATATTAACACCTACCTTGATCAACTACAAGGCTGTATGTGGAAGGGGGCTTTGAGGTTAGCCAAATCAACACCAAATATTGTGTTAAGGCAGGAACTTGGTCTTACTTCCCTATCTGCACGCCGTAATTGGCGCATGTTGGCTAACTTTGCCAGAATGTTATATCCCCCCGCCAACTGTCTATATGAAGATCTGGGGCAACTAATGACTGCACCGGAACAATCTTCCCTGACGCTTTACCATGCACAAATGCTTTATTTATTGGACGAGATTGCACTTACACCAGCAGACTTGGAATTTAGACCTAACCTCGTCAAACATCGCATTATAGAAAATGATTGGTGTAAAACGGTTTCTGCGATGGCGGATCTTAAGGGTTATAAGGAAGCAGCACGCTTCTGTTCCTCAAGACGGCCGCATAAACCTTATGTAATTCAGTTCCCCTGTAATAAAGCTAGGGAAGCCTACTTACATTTCAAAATGAACCAATCCCTCACCCTAGAAAGAATTAGTGGCTGGAGCCTGCATTGGAAATTACAGACGGGATTAGGGTGTAGGTTTTGTAATGATAGTGAAACTCAAGAAACTCTTAAACATCTAGTGATATTTTGCACTCACTTTGAGTCAACACGTTTACTAACAATTGCAACTGATTGCTTACTAACTGAGGCAACTAGGGAATGGATATGGTTAGCCTGTATGTGGGGGACCCGAACGAGCTTTATAATAGCTTTGTGTAGACTTCTGCTGGTAATAAATAGTGAACTTGAGAGGATGTTTAATAGGAAAATGGCGTAAGAAACTTGTTGATGCTACTAATATCATAGCTGTATACCAGCTGACTAGGTGAAGTACATAGACTAGCTGTTAGAATTCCGCATTACAGTGCGTGGCAAATTCATTTTACTGACACACAGGTCTAAATCAATATAGATGTGCTTTACTCAAATCTGAAATGTCGAAGTAGTTTCATTATTATTTTGAAGACATGAAATGAAGAATTATTGTTAATGTCCCTTCACAAGTTTGTTATTTTATCAAAATGAAATGATGTAGATGATATAAGACTACGTTAGAATGCATCAATAATTATCTAGCATGATTCTCAAAATTCTATGTATACAAAATTGTATTTTGTTAGATAAAGTGAATGCTGTATAGGAAATGAATAATGTAGTCTATATGGAATTTGGTTATGGATTGTGTTTTAACTGTGCAACATAGAAAATATCCTTTATAAAAGTTGTAAAAGTTTGTTGATCGAACTAATTAAACAACGGTTTGAAAAAAAAAAAAAAAATGTTTTTTGAATATGCACATTTTTTTTATTTTTTTTATTGTGACTAGACAATTTTTACAAATAGGACGACTATATGCTTCTTGATTGTACTTTGTGATCTGCCTTCTTGGTTTTTATTCTTGTGTAATTGTGTTTGTGGTTTTTCCTTCGAGATCAAGACTCTGCAAAATATGCGCAATACTTCTGTATACAAACAAGTTTTATTTCCCTTGTGTTCAATTTTCAAAGCAAATGGTAACATTCCTTTAAAACTTTTTCCTTTCATTTAAGAATACATTTCAAAACAGATGACACAATAAAAGCGTTCTTAACAACAATAACTCACACATTTAAAACCCAGATTCCGACAGGATTGAAGGATTGTTTTTGCCCACATTTTGAGAGGGCAAATATGGTTGTAGTCTTTAGTAACAACATATGGCAGAAAGAGTGGAACATTAAACAACTTCCACACATGATGGTGTAGAGAAAATAGAAAACGTTAGCACCTTTACCTATAAATGGTTTAAGTGGTCGAGTAGTACTGTGGAGTATGTTTGCTCCCTGCTAAAATCTAGAAATTCGGCTATGAAAGATGCCTGCCTGTCACTGTGCTCCTATAATGAAGCACAGGCCCAAGATATAATGTTATACAAATTAAAAATGTAACATTTCAGCCCAATGATAAACCTCAACATATAATATGCCAGGATAATGGCTCCAAGTGTTAAGGTATACTGCGAGGGAAGAGGACAGTGTCTCTCTACAATGGGGTCAACAACATCGTGGATTTACACTCTTTCCCCAAAGGGGAACCATAAAATGATTGTTCAGAAGAAAAACAATCCAAGTGAGATTAAAGTTTAACATAAAGTGTCCAACGGTTTCTCCAAGCCCCTGCAAAAGGTAAGGTGAAAGTCAAACGTGGCTCCTCCATAGGAAGTGTGCTGTTGGGGCTCCAAATGTGTCATAAGTGGTTTGTCTCATCATTGAACTACCTTCTCGGGCTGCAGGGTCTCACAGCCACCAAGCCATGGCTCCTGGGCAGAGACATGCTCCCTGTGTTCTCTTGTTTGTTGTTTTGTAAAGGATTGTCTTTTATTAGACTTATATGGCTATAAAAAATAACCTTTTGCCTTTCCAAAAAAAGACAAATGACACTCTATAGCATCCATATTTGCATAAATCCGTCGTTTATTTACTGGAGCAGTTACTGTGAAACGGTAAATATATAGTGCCTCCTTTGTAATTAATGTTGGCCTAAGCCTAGTGCTCTACGAGGAAAACCGCGTTGCAAAGTTCTGATTTTGGACCGACTTGGCCGCCATTTTAGGATTCATCCGCCATTTTGATTTGTGTTCATACGATTCTCTGTTCTAAAATGGTGCAACCAAGCCTCCCGTTAATGTTTTGGCTGTCCGAGAGCCAACTGTTTAGAATAGGTAAAAAGACCTTGCACTGCCATCTGAGTATTGTCTGTGCACATAAGACTCATCCCTGTATAAACGTTGGAAAAATGTGAAGTAAACCTCAAGCGTAGACACAGGCTGAACTGCATTGTGTAGGAATATAGACTAAGGCTTTCTGCGGGATCCGAGAACATACACCACCATTGTATCTTCATGGAAATGCAAACTTATGTAATCCTTTTGCATATTATTGTATAAGCTATATGTGAACTAGGCACAAACTCTAGACCACAAATTATTAACGTAAAGAGAGGCTGGACAATATTATTCAAAATTGTATAAAAGCACGAATGTTTAGATGTCCACCACTCTCTCACCTCTCATTGTCAGTCTAGTATACGTTAAGGGGTGTTGAGAGCCAGAAAGGTATCTGTGTTTCTTGGTAAACTGTGCAGAATAAAAGATCTGTGAATCTTTTCAGCCCATGATTGGTGTATTTCATTTGTGGTACTCAGCCTCGATATTTCTTTGTTCTTACAGAAGGCGCCCAAATAGGGACCCTCAAGATTGATGCCACCTCGTTGAAGTGTTGACACGGCTATAAGACCGGGATCAGATGGTGAGAAAGGGGGCCCCTTCTTGGATGAGACGCAACACCTTAACAGTACTGCACAACCCGATACCTGGAGGGTGGGCTCTCGGTCCGAGACGGCATCTTGACCAGGATCCATATATCGAGGCAGGCAGTTTTGCCGAAATCACCAACCACGAGGGTCCTTTGTTGTCCTTAGTAATCCGATCAGACCTCCCTTAGTCCTTTGCATCAGGTGAGTCGTGCCCCGATTGCTAAGTATCCTGATATTTTTTTTGGAGCATTGTTCCTGCAGTACACTTATTGACCAGGTAACACCAGTAATCTGACATGCCTGGGAAATTGTCTGCCTGTTTCAGGGCGTTATTCCGCAGAGACAGACAATCTTTGGAGTTTGGCCATCCGACACCACAGGAGGGGTCGTGGGCATGTACTATGTACTGTAAGTACAGCATTGGTAGTATAGTGTTGAACGATATTTGGCGCAGACAAACTAGACATGCTTCCGAACTTCAGTAGCCAATCAATGGTAGCTTTGAGATCTCTCATATAGAATAATTAGAATCTATATTATTAAAGAAGAAAGCTAGACCTGCAGCATTTGATACATTACAAAATTGGAAAAAAGAAGCTATACAGCAGCTTAAAAGTAGAGAGAAACATGCACGCAGACATATGTCAAACGCAGAGAAAGCGTTATTGTATGACCAGCAAAAACAGTCAGAGTCAGCTAGAATCATGGATAGGGCTTTTCAACTTGGTATACAGAAAATATATCTGTCTAAAGATTTTCATGCATCAGATGAATTAATTGATAAGCTTTTAAATGAACGAAGGCCTGATGCTACTGCACCTCCACCTTATGTACCTATTCCTGTTGCCTTACCTCTTCCTGCTGTTGTTCCTCCTCGCGTAGTTATTCCTACTCTTGTGTTATTCCTCCTACTGTTCCTCTGCCACCAGCTATTGCTCCGGTCCCTACTGTTTTTCCTCCACCTATACCTCCATCATTTCCCATTGTTGTCCTTCTGGTAGATTTGTCTTTGACGCCAGTAATAGCACCTTCATTACCTACTATACAAAATGTGCCTACATGTTATCTTCCAAGTGGTTGTGTTCCGCTTGTAGCCGATAAGGGTGCTGAATCAAAAATTGTAACTCACAATACAGTTTCTAAAGAAGAAAGCGAGACTTGAATGCATGGGCTAGACAATGCATGGAGAAAGGTGCTACGCTCTCTAATCTAGATAGCTTTCCTGAGAAAAATGTCTTTATTGAAGGGATGGGAATCCATTTATCCGTAATGTGGAACAGACTGAATGATATAGATATCCCACAAGGGTTAAGGGATCTGAATGTTTTAGCATATTCAAGAGATACTGCGGAGAAAGTATATGAGTACGTCAAGAGGGTATTTGAGTTTACAAGGGAGTTAGAAAGGTTACGGAATGATGAAATAGATGGTGATAGTTTGAGTGCTATTTTTGTACAGAAACGGTTCCTTCCTCCTTTTAAGTCGATGCGTGAAGAAACGTGAATTTGCACTAGAGATGCACTTAGATGGATTTCAGATATGTCGATATCTCCCGTATAAGTATATGCCACCTATAGTCAGCATACGCCAGAAATGCAGAGGAAAGTGATACAGGTAATGATACAATACCTGCAGGATGATTGTATAGAGAGAAAGATTTGTTGTCCCGCAGAATTATTGAATATCTACAAGAGAGCTTTTTCTTCTGACACTACTTCCGCTGCTTTAGTGTTCAATTTAGCTCTGTTGCTCAGTAAGCATTCGGAGTTGCCCGTTACTCAGTTACCTATGAGAGAGGTTCCTCCGACATTTGTCCCTAAAGTCGAGGTTCCGGCTAATGCCGCAACAGGCATTGCCACCTATGATATTGATGCACATTATGTATCGCAGTTTGTTCATGTCCCGTTCTCAAGACAAGAAGTGAATACCATTAGACAATCTATTCCAGATATAAGAAAGAATCTGACAGGGTTTTATAAAGAGATAGAATCTGTCTTGCAGTCGTCAGTATTCACTCTGGGTGATATAGACTTGCTATTTCCTGTGCTCCTACCTGCTGATTTGTGGAAACAGATTAGGACTATAGACAATGCTGCAGGGTTGGGTGACACATTGGATAATTTGGTCAGACAAGATAGAGATAGACCAGCTGGTGAAAGACCACCGCAGGTAATACTGACTTTGCCTAATAGGATAGTGGCAAAATTAAATACTTTAATTCCAGAGAGAAGGATAGTTTGGGACAAACTTACTGCTTGTATTCAAGGAAAATCTGAAGATGCTACTGAATTCTTCAATCGGTTTGAACAAGTATTTTCAGATTTTAGTGGACATGATTTAAGTACCGAGTCTGTAAAAAGATCATTTGTGGACAAATTTGTGCATGGATTGTTACCTGACATCCAGTCACAAATTATGACTTCTGAGAGTGCTTGTCAAGCTAAGACACAGTCTGAAGTATTGCATATGGCTCAGTATTATGAAAACAGAGTTAATAATGAGAAGAAAAGGATTGAAAAGAAACAAGGAGATCTGAAAACTAAGGTATTGTTACAGCAGATAGTTAGAGGATCTAGAGGGGGTAGTACACAGTTTAGGGGTCAGCATGTCCCACAAGGTAATGTGCCGTTGGGTCCTGTACACATGAACCAGTGTGCTTATTGCAGACAAGAGGGTCATTGGCGAGCACAATGCCCGTCCTCCAGCAGAGGATGAACAATACATATGGTGTCATGGGTAGACGACAGTTCGCTCAAAATTCCCAATCTTTTTTGCAAGATAACCAACAATCTAATAAAGATAGCAAACATATCTTTGATAACCCTTCTTCTGCCTATCTTTCTGAGGATCTTCCCTTTGATGATAGATCGTTCCTTTAGAACAGCCCTAAGCAGGGTCTGGAACCAATGCCTATTCCCGTTAATCAGAAAGGTCCCTACCTTGAGATTATAGTGGGAAATAGGAAACATCTATTTCTGATAGATACAGGGGCACAGAAGTGTTTCATTGATCATTCGCAGGTTCCGGACATTCCACTGTCAGGGCAGACTAACGTTTATGTAGGGTTTTCTGGTATGCCAGTGATTAGTCCGGTTTCTTTGCCAGTACCGATTTCACTGGGTCCATTCACTGATCATTGTCCATTTCTTTTGACAACAAACTGTGGAGAGAATTTGTTGGGGTTGAATCTGTTGAATGAATTAAATGCAGTAATTCATTGTTCTTCGGATGGAGTGCATTTGACGATTTCACCACAGCAATTTTATATCTCACAGTTTCTGAATAGACCTTTGCCGCCGGAATTTAGTGACGTTCCGGAGTGTGTATGGGCAATTGATGACAATGATGTTGGTATTTTACAAATTGATCCTCTTTAAATAATTTTAAAGCCAGGAGTTAAGCTGCCACAAATTCCACAGTATAAGATTTCAGTTGATGATGATTAAGCTTTGAAGTGTATAGTTTCTGATTTTGTACATCATGGAGTAATTGAAGAAATTGCAGGAAGTTTGTGCAATAGTCCAATTTTACCAGTGTGTAAGAAAGGGGATAATGCAATTCCTTTTCCTTTTATTATCAATTTACGTGCTATCAATAAGATTGTTGCTACACAATTTCCAATTGTGCCTGATGTAACGACGATATTAACGATGATTCCAGCTTCTGCTACACATTTTAGCGTTGTGGATCTTACGAATGCCTTCTTTAGCATTCCTATACACGAGGATAGCAGATACTTGTTTGCGTTCACCCTAGGGGGATGCTCATTTACATTCACCAGTGCACCACAAGGGTACACGGAAAGTCCAAGCATTTACAGTAGGGCTTTGAAAGAGCAGCTCAACACACTTGAGTTGCCTACTACTTGTATATTGCTTCAATATATATCGACAATCTTCTTTTGGCTGCAGATTCAGAGAGTGCTTGTAAGGAAGGCACTGTGTTATTGCTTATTCATTTAGCAAAACATGGACATAAAGCTTCACTGAAAAAGTTTCAATATTGTCGACAGGAGGTCGCCTATTTAGGCTAACTCCTGTCAAAGGAAGGAAGAAGATTGACACCTGAACAAATTAAAATTATTTGTAGCATGTCTGTCCCAAATACACAGAAAGAAGTCAGAGCCTTGATAGGAGTGGCTTCTTACTGTAGACAGTGGATCCCAAACTTTTCACTAGTGATCAAACCAATGTTGGCTTTGACAAAGAAGGGCATTTCTTTGCCACTGCCATGGAACTTGGAACACCAAAAAGCTTTTGATTTGCTCAAGACCGCACTGTATTCAGCACCGGTTTTGGGCACACCAAATTATGAAAAGGCCTTCGAGTTGTATGTGCATGAACGTGATGAATGTGCCTTGGCTGTATTAACGGAGGAACATGGGGGAAGAATAGACTGTGCGGTTACTTTTCCTCCACCCTTGATCCTGTTGCATGCGCTTTGCGAGATATTTGAGAGCTGTCGCTGCTGCTGCTGCGTCTGTAAAACAGGGAGAGGGGATGGTTTTAGGCCATGCTTTAACCTTGTTCGGACCTCACTCTGTAGACGTTCTATTACACAGAACTCAAACACAACATCTTACTTCTGCACGATTAACAAGATATGAATTGATCTTGTTTGCACCGCATATCCAAATTAAAAAATGTTGTGTATTAAATCCAGCTGAATTGTTACCTCTTCCGCAAAATATTGCTTTCAGTGACGAAACGTCAAATGACTGCCTTTATACCACAGAGCAAGAAACTAAAGGCAGGATTGATCTGAAAGATACACCTTTGAATGATCCACAAGGAGAGCTGTTTTGTGATGGCTCTTGTTTCAAACTTCCGGATGGTACATCCACTGCTGCCTATGCCATCACTACACTAAGCATGAATGTGGAAACCAAAAGAATTTCTCATAACTCCGCGCAGGCCGCATAGATTATTGCATTGACTACAGCTTGTGAACTTTCCGAAGGGCTTAGAGTGAATATATTTACTGACAGTCAGTATGCCTTTGGGGTGGTTCACAACTTCGGTAGACTTTGGGCAGAACAATGTTTCTTGACCACAGATGGAACAATGATTCAATATGGTACCTTGATAGTTCAGCTACTCTCAGCGCTTGCATTTCCCACTCAGTTAGCAATTATGAAATGCGCGGCACATCAGAAAATCATAGACAATGTAGGAAAAGGGAACACTTTTGCTGATCAAATAGCCAAACAGACTGCCACTGATCTCTATTCAGAAATGTATACTGCAAGGGAAACCACAAATGCCTGTACTATAGACGAAGGAATTGATTCCATAAAGAATATCCAAGCCGATGCCACTCTAGAAGAAACTAAACAATGGGCTGAGGGCTTGGCGAGGTTGGATGATGATGGGTGTTGGGTGAATAACTCAGAGGGAAAATGGATGTTGCCAGACGTGTATGTCACTATGATGGTTTCAATGGCTCGTGGTCCCACTCACATATGTGCTAGGAAAATTTGCAGAATGTTTGAAACTGTCTTGGTAAATGTTAACATCCCGAAAACTGCTGAGCGGTTTGTCCAGAGTTGTATTATTTGTCTACAGCACAATGTGGGGAAGGGTACATCGACACCAAGGGGTAGTTTTGGTTCACCTTCTGTCCCTTTCGAAGTAATTCACTTTGACTTTATTGAAATGAAGCGCTGTAACAATTTTAAATACGTTTTGGTAGTTATTTGTGTTTTTAGTAAATGGGTTGAAGCCTTCTCTGTGAAAGATACCACAGCAATGACAATGGCGAAACCATGCTTAAGGAATATTTACCTAGGTTTGGTTTGCCGAGGGTCACCGGGTCGGATAATGGTCCACATTTTATCGCTGCCTTTATTCTGCAAGTATGCGCGGGATTACAGATCAATAAATGGTTCCATTCGGCTAGACACGCTCAAAGTGCTGGACTTGTAGAATGCCACAATGGTTTTCTAAAGAATAAAATCACCAAGGTTTGCACCGGCACCAATCTGAAATGGCCGGATGCTTTACCTATAGCTCTCCTTTCAATGCACACAACCCCACAGACTAAGCCCAGGCTCTCCCCTTATGAAATAATTATGGGGAGGCCAGCTAACATTTGGAATGTGCCTAAACCTAGATATTTAAGAAATGTGGAGCACTTACTTCTTTCTGAGTATTGTAAATGGTTAACTCAAAATCTGTATTTGATTTATCAACAGGTGCGAGAAACCCTCCCAGTTAAATACGAGGGGCCAGGTCACAGAATTTGACCCCGGCGACTGAGTACTCACAAACTCATTTGAGAGAGCATCCAGTCTTGCACCGCGTTGGAGAGGGCCTTTTCAGGTCCTATTGGCCACACAGACTGCTGTACGAGTAGCTGGAAAGAGACACTTTATACATGCAATGCATGTCAAGAGGATACCTTTCCCTTTGCCACATGACGGAGAAGACAAGGAGAAACGTACTTGCTCTGTTCCCAACGATGAATCAGCATTGAGCAGCACCAGGGGAGTTTTGGAGACAATTCCTGAGCCCGCAGGGCCTGGGGAAATTGCTGCTTTGTCTCCAAACTCTTCTGCAGATCCTTTTGCACCTTTGCCCATTTCTGCTACCAATTCATCACTTCCATTAGGAAGCAATGACACATTGTTCCCAGATCACACGGTACCAGACGTCAGAAGGTGCAATCTGCGTCCACAGAGCTAGACTTACTGCACAGCTCGGCTGTCCCCACAGGGGAACAACTACAGAGCTTGTCCTTTGCCACACTTTTTGCACCGAAGGAAAAATTAGGTGGCCGGTGATAGAAAGACTAACAAAACGCATGATCAGGAGATCACCAGCAAACGGACTATGGAGTATTTCGCAGGAATCCTTTCAAAAAAAGAGCTTCAAGAAACAATGCCTGTTATAGTCCCTACTCGTGCGGAACAAACAAGTGACTGTGTGACCGACACAGACAATGGACGATCACATACATGGTCCATGAGGACGTATTGTTTTCTCATAATTGCATTAACCAGTCTCACTGTATTGATTGCTTTCGTATTTTGGTATATGGAAGAAGTGCACCCACTTGAAACATTTTTGCCTACTGAGAATGTTCCTACTATGTCTACACCTTTCGTGCATCTGCACACTCTATCTCCTAGGGACTCCCAACACAGACAGAACTATCATAATAATACATTACTGTTAATAATGAATGCAACACATGCAATTTTGAATAAGACAAATTGCTGGGTATGCTCTAATTTACCACAACATGGGGAAAAGGGGTTGGGCTGGTATATTCATCCTTTGAATTTAACTACTGCATGTTAAGCCTCCTTAAGGGCACTGTTCTTTGGCCGGTGGAATAATAGCATCTCAGGGAATTTTGACAGGACAAATTTGAATGGGTTTGAAAGGCGAGTTCTGGCGCCTCTGGGATGCTCACTCTTTGCAAATAGGAGCAAGCTTAATGTTGCTTCTATTAGGCCTTCTGATAGACTGTCACGACCTTTCCAATCATTCATTTCTTTCAAGATGGCTCCTGTAGGCAACAGGGATGCCATGCCACCTTCTTATACTGTTAATCAAAGCCCCAACTCTGTTTCTTTCTGCATACAAAGGAATGGTACTCATCTAATGGGCGATTTCGAGGGTTGTACCAATGTTGCAAACTTAACCAGTGAGAACAGACCTTTGTATGTGGGCGAACCTGTCTACTTCGTTTGTGGTAATGAGGCTTTTCCATGGCTACCTAGGGATTAGCAAGGAACTTTTTATTTAGGAATTCTGCTACCAGGGGTATATGTAGCCAGTACCACTGAAATCTCTAGGGCTCGTCCAAGGTGGGACAAGAATGGTGATACACCTTCACAAGTTCTGGGCGATGTAGCAAAATCTTTTGTACCATTTTGGGGACAGATTATGAATTCCGAGGATATGAGGAGACTAGCAAGAGTACTGGAGAGAACCATTAACCGGACCACTGACATTCTCTATAACATGACTCTAGAGCAAAAGGCAATTAGATTAGTGGCACTGCAAAACCGGATGGTATTAGACGTCATCTTGGCTGAGCCTGGTGGAGTATGCAAATTAGTGGGGTCTGCTTGTTGCGTTTTCGTACAGGATTCCTCTCCTACCATATTTAAGGCAATACAGAATCTGCACGTCCTAAGTTCAGAAATGCATGTTCCGAACGGAACTCGGATCTTAGTACTTGGTTCAGGGACTCTTTACGGTCTTGGGGATGGAAGCTTCTCTCAGTCTTAATGGTAATCTTTGGCATTTTGCTGTTTTGTTGTTGTTGCATACAATGTCTTCCTGCCATGTGTTCAATGCTAGGGGGGGTGTTGCGCGCAAACTTTAGTAACACTAGGACCAAAAGTACATGCGCCTGAGAAAATGACTAATGTATTTGTGATGAAAGATATTACCGAGAAAGACCTAATAGCGATTGATACATCTGATGAATGTGATTCAGGATGTATGGACATTGAAACATGTAGCTATGAGTAAATTGATTATTTCTAGTACAGCTCTTGGCTTAGGCCAAAAGGAGGGTTTGTGAAACAGTAAATATATAGGGCCTCCTTTGTAACTAATGTTGGCCTAAGCCTAGTGCTCTACGAGGAAAACCGCTTTGCAAAGTTCCGATTTTGGATCAACTTCACCACCATTTTCTGATTCATCCGCCATTTTGATTTGTGTTTATACGATTCTCTGTTCTAAAATGGTGGACTGTGTTTTCAACTTGCAACCTGTTACGCTCACCTGAAAACTCCCCAGGAGCGATGGATTCTCTCGGCCTCTGTTCTCCTATCTGAATTCTGTTCTCTCTCTCTCTCGCCTGGGGTTCTTTCTGTAAGGGTAGGTAAAGAGCGGGTTAAATACTATACCAGGACCCGATAACAACCCCCTCCCAGCTCCCTGAGTGAGAGCAGTGTTTTGGGGCTCACCACCTAATGTGGTAAGGCAGGCTCTCCGTCCTGGCTCAGCAGGGGCGCTATGGTGCGGGGCCGGATGGCTGTTGTGTGGTATGGGATGCTGTCCCCCCCGTTTGTGAGTGTTGCGGCGGAAGACCGCCTCTTCGAGTCTTTGTTGTTCCGGAGATCTGGGAATTAGTCCAAGGGCAGTTTATTCACTGACCCTTAAATGGCTGTCCAATGTCCAAGTGTCCGCCGAGGCCTAGTTACTTCACTAGGCACAGGTAAAGGTGAGACCCAGTTACTTCACTAGGCGCAGGTAAGGATGAGGCCCAGTTTTTTCACTGGGCGCATGTAAGGAGAAAAGCAGTATGTCCTTGGGGTTCTTGTTCGAGAATTGTCTATAGTGACGTATCCACTTTTCTTTTGTCTTTTCCCCAACAGGTTTGTCAAGAAGTACCTCTGCAGAAAGGAAATCCGGATGAACTGCAGAAGCCAGATGGTCCGCGTGATGAAGATCGAACTGGAAGGACGATCGGACCGCCGAAGAACAGGTGAGTAGAAAAACAAAGCTTACTAATGCTTTCTGTTGTTTTCCTTCTTGCAGTTGCGAAGCTCGAGGACGCAAGAATGTCATCTGGACAAGGATCGGGACTGCAGGACGCCGTAGAATGGCTCTGGAGACTGAACCGAGTAAGCGCGTTCTCACTGCTACAGAGAAAACACGCGAAGCAAGTTCTGCTCTTTGGGCGTGGCCTTTTATAGAAAGCCTCACCCAAAGAGTAGAGCATTGCATCCAGTCCAGGTTGGCACAAAGGAAGTCATGTAAAATGAACAGGCAGTCCCTCACTATTCTATGGGGGTCAGCGGTTTCTAAATGGAATCATGGATATTAACCTGACCTTGCCCTCCAAGCTCTTACCCATACTGCTCCCGCCTGATTTCTCCTCATGTTACCATGAGCTAGGTATGAAATCGACTGGCCTGTTTGACCTAACCTAGTATCCATGACACGACCTTTGAGTCCAGTTAATGTTTAGGCTGTCTGAGAGCCGACTGTTTAGACTAGGTAAAGAGACCTTGCGCTCCATATGAACTGCCATCTGAGTAGACACAGGCCGAACTGCATTGTGTAGGAATATAGGCTAAGGCTTACAGCGGGATCCGAGAACATACACCACCATTGTATCTTCATGGAAATGCAAACTTATGTAATCCTTTTGCATATTATTGTATAAGCTGTATGTGAACTAGGCACAAACTCTAGACCACAAAATATTAACGTAAAGAGAGGCTGGACAATATTATTCAAAATTGTATAAAAGCATGAATGTTTAGATGTCCAGCACTCTCTCACCTCTCATTGTCAGGCTGGTATACGTTGCGCGGTGTTGAGAGCCAGATAGCTATCTGTGTTTCTTTGTAAAATGTGCAGAATAAAAGATCTGTGAATCTTTTCAGCCCGTGATTGGTGTATTTCATTTGTGGTACTCAGCCTCGATATTTCTTTGTTCTTACATTACAAAAGGAGTCACGCTATTGTTAGTGCCCACCCTGTCTAACACGTGTAAATTAAATAAGACAGACACTCCCTGGACAGTGAATAAGGCACAAAAGCGCAGGCTGCGAGAGTTCCAAGGAAGGTTTATCTAGATCTCTGAGAGTGCTCTGACCACCTAAAAGTTACAACACATTTATATAGTACATCTACTTTTTTGACATATGATGCTACGTTGGACCAGGATTGGTCAGCCGTGGTGGTGACTTAGGTGTGGGCATCATCTCTTCCTTCAGGTTGGTTGCTGGGTTGGCGGGAGGATTGACGTCAGACATTGTGCTCCGGATGGGTGAAGGTCAGGTCGCTGTGAAACACGGTGGTCACTATCTAAGCTAAGAAAATACATTCTGAATAATGCATTCACTAAATAAAAGTGGATCAAAAGACTCTTAGTAGTGTATCATGTTGTTATACAAATCACTCAAGGGCTTACACCAGCTACACATTTGGGTTACACAGGTCACAGGTTTAGAGCCTTGACCACTATAATACTGTCATTGAACCATAGGGTTAGTCTCATAAGAATCTCAGGTATGTGGCATTTGTTAGTACTAGGCACGATATGCTGCACCGGGGTCTAATGTTAGCTGGGGGGTCTGTTGGGTGGGCTTCATAGTGAGGTTGGCAGTCTGGCACATGAAAGGGATGCCTTGCAAGGACACAGGGTTAGAATGGTAATAAGTTTCGATTGGCGAGGGTAAGAGGGCAAGGACACTTTTGTGGAGATGGACGAGCTCTGTGCTTGGCTCAAGTTGGTTCACATGCAGGACAGTGATCTCACAGGAAAAGGGATATGTTACATTAATTATGTGTAGCAATCTGCTCCGGCCTCAGCGTAAGAATGGAGTCGCAGAGTTTTACAGTTGGTGTGGGGACGAGGGTGGGGGCTATGTGCTCCAGGCTGCGGCGGCGGCAAAGGGGAGAGATGCGTTTTGTACTGTTGCAGTGAGGCCTAGTTACCAAGATGGAGTCGAAAGGGGGTACAGAAAATGGATGCCTGTGTCTTGCTCAGTGGTCCAATCTACGCGAATATAACTAAAAGTTAGTATCGCATTAGGGCAAGGGGTGTACCCACCACTTAGAGGCCCTTGGTCCAAGTTCGGTACTGAGAAGTGACGGTAGAGAGGGGCCCATTGGCCCCTTGCTCCCACACACTATGCAGAGGACGTTTTGTTTCGTTTCTGGGAATTTACAAAATTTAATGCAACAGCCAATGAAGCTGTGGGGAACATGGCAGTAACGTGCCGATTGTGGAGCGTAAGAAGCAGTGGACTAAAGTATATCACGTCTTAAGGGATCACAGACTGACTTATATGTAGCAGCACTTTGAGCCAAATAAATGACAAGCAGTATTTGATGGTGTTGAGCATGACAGTAACGTGGAGTACACAGTACAAGAAATAGGTAGACCCAACACACCAAGTTTCAAGCGGAACTACGGACTGACTTACATATACATGAAAAGGTCGAGTGAAGGAACATTTTTGAGTCAACAACCGGATGATACCGGTGGGAAGAGTATTTCAATTTACATTAAACCTAATACAGGAGGGACAGAATACCTTAAGTGGATGATATCGATCCATTAGGACATGGAGACGCACATGCAAAAAATGTGTTCAATAATATAATGACCTTGTTGGAGTCAACATAAGGTTCCCTCACAAGCTTTTCCAGTCAATAGCTTTTGAAGAGTGGTAAAGTACACCCTACTCTAGATTTTCTGGTCATTACATAATGATTGCACCAGTATATCAATGAAGACTGTCCTCATCAAAGTGGCTCTATCAACATCTGCTCCTCTGAAACCGGTAGGCGGTGGTTGCTACATCCAGGAGGCGCAATTTAGCCTACCCTTGTTTTGAGCAATCTTTTTTTTCCCCCATCCCTGCTAATCTAATTCATTATATATCATATATTGTTTGTGTTCTTTGTTCTTTTAACCCAATCTCCCCTAGGGTTAATCAGATAATCTATGGGCTATTAAATCACTACATACGCATAATCAATTTTTGAATAAATGCCTTAGGTGTTCTTTTTTGACACTTTTTCTCTTTCCGTATACTTATCTATATGGAAGAATGTGGTCGGGGAAGGACAAGGCTGAATGTTTTGTATATTGAATATTTGACAGTCATTCCTTTATTTTCTTTTACTGTCCCTGTTAGATAAGCGGTACATTAGACACGGAACAGGCAGGATTAGAAAAAAAAATTGCTCTATCCTTCGGTCTTCCTTCGCAGCCTTGCCCACCTCAACCACTTTGAGACTGTATTTTTCTCTGTGCTGTAGTAAAATTATACACAGATGTGTTTTTCCCTGTTGTCATGTTAAACGTCTGAAAAGTTAGGGCATCTCCCTGTTAACTTGAAACTTAGTGCCCCATATTTTTGCACTAAAATATTTGCTTAATTCAGTCATTTCTTAAGGTCCACAATGACCATTACGTAGTTGTATCGTGTAAGGGATGTTCCCAGGGCTCTCCTTCTGTAGGCCAGCAAGGCATTGCTGGCAGGTTATATCCATGTTTGGTGCTTGGGTTGGTCTGTCGCAACTTCATTGAATTTTCTTCTGGGGGACTTCTTGCCAGGGTGGGCCAACGGTTGGCACCTACATGAGCTCTGGTGGGATTCAGCTAAGGAACATTGCCTTACTCTCTTTGACTCTCATCTTGCTTGCCCTTCTTGTGATCTTCTCTCAGAGAGTTAATGTGTCCTAGCTAGGCCTAATCTGTCTTTCCCGATCTTTAGTGTAACAACACTGGCATGAACCTCCTCTCAAATTTAGGCTTTACTGTGCACCAAACCCATCCCCCAGAAACTCCCTATCCTTCTTCCCTAAATGGGTATTCTCTTTTTCTCTTTCCATCCAAGGATGGTTCAACTCTATCCCCCTCTTCAGAGACTTAGCATCTTTCATTCATTCCTGATGGTATTCTTTGCACCTCTTTGGCCAACATTAATTTCTCTGATGCTAACTGTCCGTGTTATAACCCTTCACTTGCCTCCAAGTCGGACTCTTTTCTCTGATGCTATCCCCCTTTCTTATCCTCGTGGCAATGCTCTCTCCTCTCCTCATTCTTCAGTATTCATCACTCCTTCCAATATCCTCTTCTTTTCTGCTCCATCTCCAACACAACTCCCCATTGCCAGATGGTATCGTCCACTTTTCCGTCTAAACTGGTTTCTTCCTCCTTCTTCAACCTCCTAATATCCTCCACTTTCACCTACCAGATATTCTGCATCTCCTGCACAATAGTCCTTTGCTCCTCCTCCAATTTCCAAAGGACCATTCATTTTTCCTCTGCAAGGTGATACCCCTTTATCATGCTCCCAACTGATTATTTTCTCTTGCATTCCAGGACCTCCCTCCTGCTCCACTCTACTGCTGCTCCTTTACAAACCAAAATTTTCTTCCACCTCTTTGTCCGATGCTTCCCCTTCTTTACCACCCACCAATCTTTCCTCCTCCCTGGTCTATGCCACTATGCTCCCCTTTTGGGGATCTCTGTGCCAAATGTCATCCAGGGTCTGCTTCCCTCCTGTTGCCAGCTCTCCCAATCATATGCAGGGACAGAATGGGCCAGCCAGCCTTCCCATCCCAATAGAACATTAGTTGCACCTAGGCTGTGTGGGTTGGATTGTTCTCCATCTGGATCATGAGCTCATGTTCAAGTGGGCTGAGAGAGGATTTGCTGTCATTTTGGTTTTTACAACTGACTGGTCCCACAGTGACTCTTCCCGGCTTTGAAGACCTGCTGTCACTGCCTGTGTGAATTTCACACTGGGCAATCCTGCCTGTGGTAACCTCGTGGGGGTTTTCTGCATATTTGTAACATCTTCACCTCTTAGAAAGCACAACATTGTTGCTCTAGCAGCATTTAGGGATTGGGCTCTGTTTCTTTCTTTTTCTCTCGTTTACAACACAAGTCAATTCCACTGTTCCTGTGAAATTGTGTATCCGTGGATCTTGTATAGTCCAGGTGGATAGGACTCCGACACTGCTTTTTTTTGCAACATTGCCGAAAGTAATAATGTACTTCCTCATTTGTCGGCGACTCAGAGATGTTGCAACTGTGTTTCCATGCAACCTACGCAGAAAGTTTGGGTCTGGTTGGACGGAGACTCTATCCAACCGATGGCGATCCCTTCTCTTTGCGCTCTTGACTTAAGAAACTGGGGGTCCCTGCATTTCCCGGGGAGGGACTCCTGAGCTTCCCTGTGACTGTATCCTATGCCCACCAAAAAACCACACATACAAACACGCATACCCTTGATTGGATTTCTAATTCCTCTGCAGCTGCATCTAAACTTAACCCTGCTCCTCCTCTTTTAATATCTTTTATTCTCTCTTCCAAATTGTGATCCTGCTACCAAATTTGAATTTCTTTTTTAAGGGAGTTTTGCTCATTTTTAAATGTGGCTTTTTATGTATCCTCCCCTTCTTTTATTTTTCGGAATGTTAAACTGTGTTCTGTTATACTAGGTGGTTACACCATGTTATGCCAGGTTACATTATATAATGTTTCATTATGTCGTTTCAAGTTAATGTCCAATATATAAGTGTTTTAAAGAAGCCATAAACTGGAAGGCAGAAATCCCCAGAAAACACCAGACTAAACAAATAAAACACAGGATAGTATATACAAGACTGGATAATGCAGATTAACACCAAGAATCCCAATACAGGGCTTTGCTCTCAGAGGAGCCATTGATCAAAACTGACCCTCATAAAAAAGTGATCATAGAACCTTCCAGCTGTCCTGTTTATTGAAAACAGAGTTCCGTTTCCTGTTGCCTGTGCTCACTTTGAATGAACTAAATGAAGTATTTTTGTTATGTCTATCCAATGTTTTGGCTGTCAATGATCAATTCGGTCTTCCCAAATTATATAATATATATTTATTCAATGAAATCCCTACAACAGCCTACATGTGTTTGGACCAATGAAGGTCCTCAGGTTGATATGAATATTCAAAAACGACCACCTCTAAGGGTGCATGTTCCTTCATATGATCCTGCTTTTTAATGGCACCTGCTGCCTCAATGGGTTAGTTTGGCATTCCGCGCGTTGGCCTGTTTACTGAACCTGGACATTCCGGAGCATGGCAAATAAGTAGAAGGGTTTAACCTCCTGTTTCGTTGGCCATGGTTTGAACAGTCTCTGGCTCACAATGACAGCCTACGTCAGATAGTATCAGCTTCCTGTATTCAATAATCCTTCAGCACTGCAGGGCTAGTATTGGGACCAAGGTGGCCACCTTTGCAAACTTCATGGACCGCCTGGTGGGAAGATGTGGCTGGTACAGTCTGGGACGCATGTCCCAGAGAAAATCTCTTGTGGGGCAAAACCCAAATGGAATATCAGCAAGCCTCGCCTTGAGCAGAGCAGATGCTCCCAGATGGAAGGTTTACAATGCAGGTAGCAGGACGTAATTAGAAGAAGTGAGAACAAGTAACCAGGGATGGCCATAGCACTAAGAGCAGGGAGGAAGGCAAGGAGAAGGGTCCTAAGTTGAACTTTGGGTTACAGCATCATCCCAGGTCGTCTATTGAGCATTGTGATGCAAAGAGTGCCTGTTTGTGCGGTATTAAGATGCTGCACTGAATGTGGAAACAGAGCGCTAATGCTGCATGCATGTGGGCATCATATTGATTGAGGCACATCGCAAATGTTCAGCACCATCTTCAGTGGGATACAGTGGCATACTTCATGGCGCAGCTCAGCTCTATGGCATATCGTTCCTGATATGATCAAATGAAACCCTGGCACAGTGGAATGCTTAAAAGCCTGAACATTATTTATCCAAAGGGGATGTTTGTGAACGTAAACATTTTTACATGCCTGGGTGCTCTGAGACTACTGCAATGGTGATTTGACGTGTTTTATTTTATTTCTTTATTGTGGTATAGCTTTGAGTAAACAAAACTTTTCACAAAACAGAGAAAAGGGAAGAAAAAAAGACGGACCAGTGAATTGCCGATAAATTTCTATGCATATGGTGGTAATAGGACCTGACACTGGATATATTACAGAAATTCCAGGGCTTGGTTTTTGTTAGTAAGTTTAGCTATAGAGTGCTCGTATGCACTATCTTTCATTGAGGTCTTAAGATGAAGTGTATAGCTATCCAGCATCACTGAGGAGGCAGAGGCACCTTTTAGTGTTCACCGATTTGGGAGTGACTTCATGTTTACAAGATGGCTACGAGGCATAGTCGTGGCACGCGTCATCATTACTGTGTGTAATAGATGCATTGAAGTCTGAGCTGGAACATTTACCAATTTCCAGGCAGTGGTCATGCTACTAAGATGGATTTTGTCAGCTATAGGTAGCACGTTAAACTCCAGGTAAATCATATCAACTGAGGCTCATTTTGGTAGTCTAAGGAGTCTCTTCAGGAGGATGCGCTCCAATTTACAGACCGTTTCCAGGTTTTGAATAGCCTAAATTTCAGCTCCATACAGAATAACAGAAGACACTTTTGCCTGATAAATTTTGAGTAGTGTATCGATCGAATAGCATCCTCCTCTTTTGGCAAATTAATTGATAATGCCAATTAAATTCACTGTTTTATTATGGACTTGCTGTAGGTGAGCTGTGCCTTGCAACTTATTGTCAACAGCGAGGCCCATATATTTGTATGTTTTCACCACTTCAATTGTCAGCCCATCCATATCCCGCTTAACCTTCTTCAGATTTCTTATGGGTGGACAGAAGATCATGATCTTCGTCTTTGGCATATTCACTTTTAGTGAATGAAGGTCAGTGTAGGCCTTGAGGTTGATCAAGGTTGCCTGCATGCCTCGAGGAGTCAAATCGAAGATAACAATGTTGTCACCATAGCCTAGCCGATTCAGTGCTACAGTGCCCAGTTTTGGGGGGATTGAAACAGGGTTATGCAGAGCCTTATCCATGTCTGCAAGGTAAAGGTTGAAAAGTGTGGTAGCCAAATTGCAACCCTGTTTAAGTAGTCTAGATGTAGAAAACCACTTGGTTGAATTGCCGTATTCGCTCAGCTTAACCTTGTCTCTCGTGTTGCCATGAAGGGATATAAATATAGCAAGCAGGCCAGATGGAATGCCCCATCTAGCGACCTTATGCCAGAGGCGATTCCGCTCAACGGTATCAAAAACTGCACTTAGATCTATAAAGGCTGCATAGACCGGTGTTTGCCTTGTTGACCAGGCCTGCTGGACGATAGTGTTGAGGGTCCAGATGTTAATGGTGGTATTGTGGCCCTTCCGGAAACCAGTGTGGTTGAAGAGTATAATATTGCAGGCCGAAGCCCATGTTTCCAGTTCCAGCAGGAGAATTCTAGCAAATATCTTTGCAGGTGCATCCAGCATGGCCAGGATCGGATAATTCCCTGGATCCACTACAGATCCCTTTTTATAGACTGGGACTATTATACTGTCAGGCCAATATGATGGAATCTTCTGTGTGGTTCTGATGAAAGTGAACAAAATGTGTAATGCCCTTGTCCATGGGTACACTGCAACATTTATAAGAGAGCTACATGTTAGGCAGAATCACCTGCAGTACCCTTTGGGAAATCTACAGGCAATTAGGTCTACAAGTGTAAGCACAATTTCACCTTTGGAACAAGCCTGTACTACACAGTAAAGTGGTAACGATGGCTGAGCAGTCAGACTTGTCTCAAGAGTTTAAGTGAGCAGTAGAACAAGTTACACAAAGGACCAACAAATAGAGTGATTCAATGAAACACTTAGTCAAGGTTTCTTGGTAAGATAATATACATTTATTTACTCAGTCAGTTATAAAACATTACACTAGTACAAGCAGTTCAATATCACACACTAATACACCACAAAAATCCAACCGGTAAGTAATTGAACAAGTTTAGCTCAAAAATGAAGTAGGAGGAAAATGGCACTTCAGATACTTAATAAATGAGGGAAAAGACAAGGTTATGAAAATAGACAGCCCAAATACATTCATAGGAAGGGCAAAAGGTTTCAGTTAAATACAACCAGCAATTCTTCTCAATAGGCCTGGGCCAAAGTCAATGGTTCTGAGTCCTTTATATAGGATAGCACAGTTCTGGTAGATAACGGTTAAGTCTTTGCCACAGATTTTTAAAGGATTTTGCTAGGCGAAATGTTTGACGAATATTTAGGGAAGGACACTCCTACATAGTTGAGGAACGTTTCACACACTTTGTCGATGGCCGAAAAGATTTCGAGACCGCGTTTGCACAGTACCTTGTCATTGAAGAAAGCTATAGCTGAGGCAATTGTTCCTGGCAGTTCGAGCAGATCTCGCTGTTCCCGAACTTCAGTCGTGCGGACAAGAAGGCGGATGTTGGGAGGTTCCTGCACTGCCGAGGGATGAGGCCAAAAGCTGTAGCAAGACGTTGGTTTAAGGTGTGAGTGCCTTAAAGTCCACGAGCTGGTTTCCTTCCCTCTGGCTATCTGGTTTTCAACAGCACTCTGATGAAAAATTGACCAGAATAGGACGGTGTCCAGGTGGCTTGCGAGTTGGTTGTTCCCACCAAACTCAAGGGAAGAAGTTAACCTTGAAGGGCTTCTCTGTCGTCGAGTTTCAGGCAATTCGGACCTGCAGCAGGGCTTCACCAGTTGTCCAGGAGTTGCAGCAGTCCTCCTTCCTCTCCTCTTCTTTTCTTTCGTTCCAGTGGTCGACTCTCCTTTCCAAGTCCCAAAGACTTGCTTTTAAACCTTTTTCCCCCATTCATTCAAGCCTGGCTGTCACTCACACAGCAGGGTGGCTGTCCTTGCTGGACAGCCAGCTGGCCAATCACGCCAAAGTGCATTCAGGTCTCCTAGGAGACTAAGCACAGGGAGTTTCGGGCACCTCCCTCACATCCTGGCCACCACAGACACCCTGGCACCAGAGGAGGGCTTCACCACTGAAGCCCGCCAAAGGCCGCCAAACAAAGTGACCAAACCTGGTTTGGCACGCAGAGACAAACACAAGAAGGCCCTTTCCTAAAAGAAATGGTGAAAAAAGATGACCGGAGTCTGTTTTTACAGATAGGTCTTGGGCACCATATTGAAAAACATGGCTGACCCATTTTTAGCTACCATTGTTAGAGGTCTGGAAAAATCAAAGTAGTTGATCTAAACCACTGCCACCAGCCATTTAAAGTAGGAAAGGGTAACATTTTACTGTTACATGAGTGTTTTGACTCAACAGAAGCTAGGCAACCCCCCCAGCATTCTATAGAAAGACAGTGTGTGCTGGGTCAGTACATTTAAAAAGACTACTAAAGCCAATTTAAATTTACAGGCTCTGGGAGACAGTAGTCAGTCCCAGAGAAGGTATTTAAATCTTGGGGAGTCTGAAAGACACCGCTGTGCCACTGCACTGCAGGTGCTGTGTGACACACAGAAAACGATGCTGCCAGTGGAGTTGTTGTAAAACTCCATAACCAAAGAACACAAAAGTAAAACACACACAAAATACATGGAAGAGTGGGAAAAAAAGGCTCACACTCTTCCCAGGTAAAAATTGAAATCCTAGAAATCCAGCAAAGTTTGCTGGGGCTCTCAAAAGGTAAGGGAAATTAGCACATTTGGAGAATTCTCCCTAACACTCGTCCCCCCCAACTAAGTGACAGGAGGAGTTAATCCACTCCTGGATGAATCTCCTTACCCCAGACTGTCAAACATCCTGGAGAGACCATCAGCATTTTGGTGGTGGCACCCTGACCTGTGTTCAATAGTAAAATGAAACCCTTGCATGCTGATTGACCATCTCAGTAGTTTTGGGGTTTCCCCTTTCATTTGCATCAACCATCTCAAGGGTTGGTGGTCAGTTTGAATCACAAAAGTAGATCCATACAAGTATGGTCTAAACTTCTTCAATGACCACACAATAGCAGAGCATTCACGCTCAATGTTTGCCCACCTTGTTTCTGGCTCCTTCATCTTCCTACTGATGAAGCAAATGGGGTGCTCCATACCTTTCTCACCCAGTTGACTAAGGACTGCACCTATACCTGTATTTGAAGCATCTGTCTGCATGGGTTGGTTATAGTTAGGAGCTCTTAGGACTGGAGCTTGACAAAGGGTTTTCTTTAGGCCTTCAAATGCTTGAGTGCACTCCTCATTCCACCTGACCTTTTTAGGGAATTTGGGAGAGGAGATCACATTCAAAGGAGAAGCCATCATCCCATAGTTCTCTATGAAGTTCCTATAGTGACCAGTGAGGCCTAGTAAAGCCCCCACTTGGGTTTGAGTAGTAGGGGTGGCCCAGTTTTGTACAGCTTGTACTTTACTAGGCAATGGCCTGATTTCACCTCCTCCTACCTCATGTCCAAAGTAGACCACTTTACTCTGACCAATATGGAAATTACTAGCCTTTATAGTCAGATGGGCTTGCTCAACAGCCTGCAAAACATATCCTAAGTAGTCAACATGTTCTTTCCAAGTAGCGCTGAACACTGCAGTGTCATCCAAGTTTGCCATGCAGAAGTCCTCCATCCCATTCAGAACCTGATTAACCATCCTTTGGAATGTAGCAGGTGAATTATTTAATCCAAAAGGCATTACCTTAAACTGGTAGAGGCCTGTTGGGGTTCAGAATGCAGTTTTTTTCTCCTTGGCATGGTCTGTCAGTGCTATTTGCCAATAGCCTGAAGTTAGATCAAATGTACTGAGGTACTTGGCTGAACCAATTTTGTCCACAAGTTCATCTGTTCTTGCTAAAGGGGGCACATCAGTCTTGGTGACTGCATTAAGTGCTCTATAGTTCACACAGAATCTCAACTCCTTGGATCCTGCCTTTGGTACTAGAACAACTGGACTAGACCATGGACTGGTATAGGGCTCTATTACCCCAGGATCAAGCATCTTGTTGACCTCCTCCTTTATGTGGGAATTTACATGATCTGACATCCTGTAACCTCTGTTTTTTACAGGTATTAGTCACCCCAAGGGGTGAAGCCTGGTGATAGTGAATACAGGGAAGCAAACTGATTTACCAGAAACTTGCACTCCTCCTGTTGTTCAGGTGTCAAGAGAGATTAACTCCTTCTATTTTCTCTTCTAAAGGCCGGCCTCTGAGTAGGTTAGGTAGATGTTCACTCTCCTCCTCCTCCCCTTGGGCTAAAGCTAGAAGCAAAGCTCCCACTTCTGGTCTTGAGACATAAGCATTTAAAAGGTTGGTGGGAAAGACTCTGGGAGCCTCCTTAGGATTGCCTAAATCCAGCAGATATTTGACCTCTCCAAGCTTATCCACAACCTTGAAACATCCTATCCACTTGTCCTGTAAGGACCTCTGCCTTGTAGGTTCCATAACTAAAATGTGCTGGTCTTGTGTAAACTCAGTCATGTTGGCCTTCTGGTCATGCCAATGTTTGACCAGAGCCTGACCTGCTTTTAAGTTATCTAATGCTTCTGCCATCATGTGTGACATTCTCCTCTGGAGACCTGTCACATAGTGACTCTCACTGACTTGGGGAAAGAACACTCTCCAACCCCTCCTTAATTAGGGCCAAGGGGCCTCTAACTGGATGGCCATAAAGAAGTTCAAAGGGACTAAATCCAACTCCGTCCTGAGGGACTTCTCTATATGCAAATAGAAGGTATGGCAGTAGAAGTCACACTTTCTTCTAAGGGGTTCCTCTAAAGCACCTATCATGCTCTTCATTGTACGGTTAAACCTCTCTACCAATCTACTTGTCTGAGGATGATAGGCAGTTGACATCTTGTAAGTTACTGTACAGTTTTTCCACATGGACTGCATGTAGTGGGACATAAAATTGGATCCCCTGTCAGAGATAATTTCCTTAGGAAAACCTTCCCTGGCAAAAATACTAAGTAGGGCCTTAGCAATACCCTGAGATGTAACAGTCCTCATAGGTATTGCTTCAGGATACCTAGTAGTATAGTCTAGTACAACCAGGATAAACCTGTTTCCTGAAGATGTGGGAGAGTCTAAGGGACCAACAATGTTGATTCCTACCCTCGCAAAGGAACGTCTGCCATTGGGAGAGGCACCAAGGGTGCCACATTCTTGGCTCCACTCTTGCCAGAGGTTTGGCAAGTGTGACAGCTCCTACAGAACTTATCTAAATCAGACCCCAACTTAGGCCATTAAAAATATAAAGAGAGCCTTTCCTTGGTCTTCTTGAATCTTAAGTGACCAGCCAAAGGTATCTCATGGGCTAACTGTAGGAACTGGAGTCTGCTTTCAAGAGGCACTACAAATCTTCTCTAGTCCCCTGGGATAGACTCAGTTGGTTCACTGTAGAAGAGTCCATCTTCCCTTTACAACCTATGCTTTCCTGGCTCTTGCCCATCCAGCTGGGAAGCTGCCTGTTGGCAAAGACCTTCAAGAGTAGGACACTCTCTTTGACCTCTGCTGAAGTCTGCCTTACAGGGTCCACCTTCTGCCAGTAAAGAATGCAGCTCAAGATGGTCTGCAGGATCCAGATCTCCAACAGGAGCAAGGTCCTCTTCCAGCTCTGATTCCTCAGCAGCTGATTCAACCACACAAGGTTATTCCACACGCTCAGCTGGTGGAGGGATCACAGGTGTGATCTTGGACAGTCCTCTCAGGGATGTCCTTGTTGGTAGTACAGGAGTACTGGCTGGTTTCTTCCTAGACATTATAGGTTGCCCCTTTTCCTCTTTCTTCTCAGAAATTGCAGTCAGTAAATCCTGTGGACTAGGAGTTATAGTTTCCTCTATAATCTCCTCTGGAGAGCCCCTTAAAGGTACTCTCTCTGGCCTTCGTATTCTGCTCCTATTCCCTTTTTCTGGGAGGCCTGGGGGTGCTTAGTACAACTCCAAGAGTTTTTAAGTCATTCCCCAACATGACTCTCCCATGTACTTCACTCTGCACACTTACAGGTATCTTGACAGTCATATCATTACACTGGATGCGAGCTGGTAACTGTGTAATCATTTGGACAGGGCCCCCATCAAGCTTAGTGAAGATTTTGGGTGCCTCAGCAACATCCTCAACCTTGAAAAATGATTAATCAACTACAGTTATGCTGGCCCCAGTGTCTCTAATGTCAGGGGTCTCCTGACCATTCTCAAGAACACTGTCTTTGCAATACTCTTTAGTATTATCTGGGATAGAGTTATACACATCTAAATGCTGTTGTTTCCACAGACTCAGGGATACTAAAGAAACATTGGCAGAGATTTCATGGGTTCCTCAGCCAATAAGTGAAAGTTTCCACTTGCTATTGGTACTTCATCCACTGGGGAGAAGGCTAAAGATACACTGTGGACCCCTGAAGGTTTACCCTTACATCAGGGATACCCTTTCACATGGTCAGTTGACCCACAAGCATAACATTTACCAAATGCTTTTTTTTTATGAATGGGGGTTTGCTCTGACCTCCTTCTGGTTTGTCCCCAGAAGATACACTAGCCTGATTCGGTTTTCCCTGTGGCTTACCCTTGTTATTTTTGGGGCACTCTTTTGGATTGGAAGTATTTGAATTCATTTTGGTATCTTTCTTCTGCTGCTTCCACTCATCCTTCTTCTGAGTTGCCCCAGAATCCTTGTGAGTAGCACTGTTGGCAACCCACAAATCATCAGCCCTTGCTAACTTCTTTGGATCAATTTCCTTAGAGTCAGCCAAGTGCTGTCTCAGCTCAGGAGAACAGGCATCATAAATAGATTCCAACATAAACAGATTTCTCATACCTTCATAAGTGTTCACTCTGTAACCCTTAACCCAACCATCTATGTTTTTCAAACAATCAGTCACCCAGATAGCCCAAGGGTTACCCTCATGCTTTTTGAGGGTTCTAAACCTCTTAAGATACTCAGAAGGGGTCTTCCCAAATCTAGATATCAAAGCTAGCTTCACAGTTTCATACTCCTTTCTGTCTATATCCACCAACTCCATTACCACTTCAGTTGTAACAGGGGGTAGCCTAGAAAAAAGCCAACATATCAACGGATTCCCTGTCATGTCTTGAATCCCATGATTATATTCAAAAGCAGCCAACCAATCCAAAATATCAAGCTTAACCTCATACATACTTATGACATCTTTGGGCATGCAAGGCCTCTTAGGACTGGAAGATCTACAAGACTCTTGGAGAGAACCAGTTTCAACAGACAACTTTTTCATCTCTAGTGCATGGTTCAATTCCATCTCTCTGATTTTAAGTTCTTGATGTTTGCATTCAGTTTGAGCTTGTATTCTTTTAAACTCTAACTCAAGTCTAATTCTTTCTAAACAAAGGGGGCTCTTGGAATCTATCTACCAGCACAAACACAGCCCAATGACCTGTTTTTGGGTGAATAACCCCTGGGAGAGACTCTACCAAGTCTTTAGCTCACTGTCCCTTTCACAGAGAAGAAATGTCCCCGCATATCAGCCTTTGTCCTGCACAGGGGTAGTCCAGCGCCAAAATGCTAGGCAATTCTCCTCTGAACAAGAGTACCATCAGTAACCCCATACACGTGTTTCAGCCTTGTTGGGCATCATCAGTGAGGTGAAACTGTTGCCTCTCTAAGAACAGTGAGCAAGGGGTCCACGTCTGGATCGCCCTGTTAACTTAGGGTGAAACCCAAAGTTAATATATTCAAAACAAAGGGGGGTCTGGGAATCTCTCTACCAGCACGGACACAGCCCAATGACCTGTTCCTGGGTGAATAACCCCTGGGAGAGACTCTACCAAGTCTTTAGCTCACTGTCCCTTTCACAGAGAAGAAATGTCCCTGCATATCAGCCTTTGTCCTGCACAGGGGTAGTCCAGCGCCGAAATGCTAGTCAATTCTCCTTTGAACAAGAGTACCATCAGTAACCCCATACACGTGTTTCAGCCTTGTTGGGCATCATCAGTGAGGTGAAACTGTTGCCTCACTAATCTCGGTGTGGCAGGTGAGCGCGGCACTCCAGGTGAGTCTGGGCATGGACTGGCTCCATTTTGGCCAGCAGTGGCCCCAGCAAGGCCACGCCATGCCCTGAAGCGTCCCTCTCCTGCGGCTCCCCTTCCCTCCCTCCTCCCGCCTCCCTGCCCGCCCCCTTCCAGTGATTGGCCAGGCTGAGGCCTGTGTTTAATATGGAGTTGCCAGCGCTCCCTGCACGCCTGATTCCATCTCGGCGTTGCAGGTGAGCGTGGCACTCCAGGTGAGTCTGGGCATGGGCTGCCTCCATTTTGGCCAGCAGTGGCCCCGGCAAGCCCACGCCATGCCCCGAAGCATCCCTCTCCCGCGGCTCCCCTTCCCTCCCTCCTCCCACCTCCCTGCCTGCCCCATCCAGTGATTGGCCAGGCTGAGGCCTGTGTTTAATATGGAGTTGCCAGCGCTCCCTGCACGCCTGATTCCATCTCGGCGTTGCAGGTGAGCGCGGCAATCCAGGTGAGTCTGGGCATGGGCTGCCTCCATTTTGGCCAGCAGTGGCCCCGGCAAGCCCACGCCATGTCCCGAAGCGTCCCTCTCCTGCGGCTACCCTTCCCTCCCTCCTCCCGCCTCCCTGGCCACCCCCTCACCCCTATTGGTCCATCAAGGCTCTTAAGCCACCTTCGCAGGGCAGCCCCTGCCCGGCAGCCCCTACGGCTAAGGACCCCGAGGCGAAGGACGGCTACACAAAGTGTCTGCAGGTGTCCGCAGGGGGAGAAAAAGAAGCAAACTGACACCAACTAAACTGTAAGTGTGGCACGGGTGGGGAGCAGAGCAATTACTCAACTCCAGAAAACCCACGTCACTCTACCTTACCTCTCCTGAACGCATACTGCCATAGAATCACACCATGCCTACCTAGAGAGATTTGTCATCTCCAGCCTAACTCCATTATTGGCCTGACTGTAAATGTTGTAATGCATTACGCACTAACACACTAGCCAATGTTAATTAGCGCCATATCGGTAGAGAAATGGCATGATTAGCCCGCATCACCTTTAGACAGGTGTAACAATGTTAGCAAGTACCACACTTAGCTGGAATTATCAATTTAGCCTGTGCCGCATCTAGATAGAAATGTGAATGTTAGCATGTACCACACTTAGATTGAATTCTCGACTTAGCCTGCGCCGCATCTAGATAGCAATATGAATGTTAACATGTACCACACTTAGCTGGAATTCTCAATTTAGCCTGCACCGCATCTAGATAGAAATGTGAATGTTAGCACGTACCACACTTGGATTGAATTTGCAATTTTGGCTTGCGTCACATCTGGACAGGATTGTGAATGTTAGCATGTACCACACTTAGATTGAATTCTCAATTTAGCCTGCGCCGCATCTAGATAGAAATATGAATGTCAGCATGTCCCACACTTAGATTGAATTCTCAATTTAGCCTGCACCGCATCTAGATAGAAATATGAATGTCAGCATGTACCACACTTAGCTGGAATTCTCAATTTAGCCTGCGCCGCATCTAGATAGAAATGTGAATGTTAGCATGTACCACACTTAGCTGGAATTCTCAATTTAGCCTGCGCCGCATCTAGATAGAAATATGAATGTTAGCATGTACCACACTTAGCTGGAATTCTCAATTTAGCCTGCGCCACAACCAGATAGAAACGTGAATGGTAGCATGTACCACACTTAGCTGGAATTCTCAATTTAGCCTGTGCCCCATCTAGACAGAAACGTGAATGTTAGCATGTACCACACTTAGCTGGAATTCTCAATTTAGCCTGCGCCGCATCTAGATAGAAATGTGAATGTTAGCACGTACCACACTTGGATTGAATTTGCAATTTTGGCTTGCGTCACATCTGGACAGGATTGTGAATGTTAGCATGTACCACACTTAGATTGAATTCTCAATTTAGCCTGCGCCGCATCTAGATAGAAATATGAATGTCAGCATGTCCCACACTTAGAGTGAATTCTCAATTTAGCCTGCACCGCATCTAGATAGAAATATGAATGTCAGCATGTACCACACTTAGCTGGAATTCTCAATTTAGCATGCGCCGCAACCAGATAGAAACGTGAATGGTAGCATGTACCACACTTAGCTGGAATTCTCAATTTAGCCTGCGCCGCATCTAGATAGAAATGTGAATGTTAGCATGTACCACACTTAGCTGGAATTCTCAAATGAGCCTGCGCCGCATCTAGATAGAAATATGAATGTTAGCATGTACCACACTTAGCTGGAATTCTCAATTTAGCATGCGCCGCAACCAGATAGAAACGTGAATGGTAGCATGTACCACACTTAGCTGGAATTCTCAATTTAGCCTGTGCCCCATCTAGACAGTAACGTGAATGTTAGCATGTACCACACTTAGCTGGAATTCTCAATTTAGCCTGCGCCGCATCTAGATAGAAATGTGAATGCTAGCATGTACCACACTTGGATTGAATTCGCAATTTTGGCTTGCGTCACATCTAGACAGGATTATGAATGTTAGCATGTACCACAATTAGACTGAACTCTCAATTTAGCCTGCGCCGCATCTAGATAGAAATGTGAATGTTAGCATGTACCACACATAGCTGGAATTCTCAATTTAGCCTGCGCCGCATCTAGATAGAAATGTGAATGTTAGCATGTACCACACTTAGATTGAATTCTCAATTTAGCCTGCGCCGCAACTAGATAGAAATGTGAATGTTAGCATGTACCACACTTAGCTGGAATTCTCAATTTAGCCTGCGCCGCATCTAGATAGAAATGTGAATGTTAGCATGTACCACACTTGGATTGAATTCGCAATTTTGGCTTGCGTCACACCTGGACAGGATTGTGAATGTTAGCATGTACCACACTTAGATTGAATTCTCAATTTAGCCTGCACCACATCTAGATAGAAATATGACTGTCAGCATGTACCACACTTAGATTGAATTCTCAATTTAGCCTGCGCCGCAACTAGATAGAAATGTGAATGTTAGCATGTACCACACTTAGCTGGAATTCTCAATTTAGCCTGCGCCGCATCTAGATAGAAATGTGAATGTTAGCATGTACCACACTTAGCTGGAATTCTCAATTTAGCCTGCACCGCATCTAGATAGAAATGTGAATGTTAGCATGTACCACACTTGGATTGAATTCGCAATTTTGGCTTGCGTCACACCTGGACAGGATTGTGAATGTTAGCATGTACCACACTTAGATTGAATTCTCAATTTAGCCTGCACCACATCTAGATAGAAATATGACTGTCAGCATGTACCACACTTAGATTGAATTCTCAATTTAGCCTGCGCCGCAACTAGATAGAAATGTGAATGTTAGCATGTACCACACTTAGCTGGAATTCTCAATTTAGCCTGCGCCGCATCTAGATAGAAATGTGAATGTTAGCATGTACCACACTTAGCTGGAATTCTCAATTTAGCCTGCACCACATCTAGATAGAAATGTGAATGTTAGCATGTACCACACTTAGATTGAATTCTCAATTTTTGCTTGCGTCACATCTATACAGGTTTATGAATGTTAGCACATGCCACACTTAGATGAAACCGTAATGATGACAAGGGCAACACCAGGATGGAATCATGATCACTAGCCTCCTCACATATAGACAGAATTTTGAATTAACAAGCACCACACACTCAGATGGAATAATAAATGATAGCAAGCATCACATCTAGACATAACTGCAAGGACAGAAAGGGCAACTAACCAATCCACTAACAACTTCACCCCTCTGCTTACACAGCTGAAACTCTAACCAAACACAACCACAAGCCTAAAAGGCAGCAATCCGCACAAACTTCACTACACCGCAACAACAAAACAAACCACACATAGACTTGCACAACAGCACACAACGACTACCGATCGTAAAACACCCCAAGCCCAGCCAATGGACCCACCGGGCCGAGGCTGCCAACAGCAAATCACTGCTCTCTTGCACTTTTCCATCCTATTCCCACTAACTCAACCCCCACTCCCCCCCCTCTTTCAGAGCTGCCAGAGCGCCAGGGGACCACTCCGGTGGTGACAGTGCGCGGTACAAATGTCCTTTAACATTAACATTAACATTAACATTCTTCAAAATCCCCTCCCCAATAATCCGCCAGAACTCAGTGAGATTGTTTGTGTGAGATGCAAAGATCAGAGCTTTCCAGATGTTACATTCTTTCTGATGCGTGTACCTTCTCAGCCAGATGGAGTATGACTTTTTAGCAAATTTGCATTTGTGGCTATACGTGGATGGGTCTAACTTAGTCTTTCCGAGTCGTCGTATCTCATTTCTTAAGGCCCTCTTTCTAGCTCTTATGGCCTTATCATAGCAATGCAGATGATTTTTTATTGAAGATGGCCGCCATTCTGTTGGTGGTCCTAATATTAGTTATGGCCCATTAAGTCATCGAAGTCCATCCTTGCAAGGTCATCATTTTTCAGTGCCTCAATTTCACCATATCTCTCTCCATATCTAGTCAATTCATGGGAGATGGGAAGTAGTGATTTGTCCATTTTGGAATCCTTCCAGGAGACCCTGTTCTGAACGATGTTGGCAAAGAGAGTACCAGTTTGTGGGTCATCAAATGGGGCCCAAGGAAGCCCAATCCCACTATAAGACGATAATGATCACTTTCCAATCTGTGCAAACATATCCTCAACTATGGGCGAGTGACTAGAAATAAATACATAATCCAATATGCTGCTGGAAGAACCATTTTCACAAGAGAAATTGTCAGGAGAGTTCAAAGGGACCTCACCGTTCACCATAGACAGACCGGCCTCAGCCATCAATTGACTCCACCTTTGTCCCTGGTTAGTTTTCCTCAGTCCGTTCTTCAAACTTACAGGTGCTGATTTTAGTGAAGCACCATCTTCGGAGCATAAGACATTAGGGATTGTTGCGTTAAAATCACCACATACCAAAATTGGGACTGATGTATTTAGTTGACAAAGAAGCTCCTGTAATTCCCTCAGCACCTCACAGTGACTCGTGGTACATGGGGGAAAATAGATGTTAATAACATAAAATGCAGGGATGCAAGCAAGGTACGTATCTTTAGGTAAGGTGATTTTCCCAATCAGTATTTTAGGTGAAGAGCACAGAATTTTATCCACTCTGATTGGGCTTCTTGCTCCTAGGATCAGACCCCCCCTTGGGGCGACCTCTCGAGCCTTGTGTCTCCCGGTAATCGATCATGTGCCAACCATCCACGTCTAAAGCGTTTATCAATCAGGTTTCCTTTAATGATATTATGCACAAGCGATCTATATGATCTAACAAACTGCCCTAATGGTAAAGATGAGATGAGCCACACATATTCCAGCCTAAGAGGAGAAACTTGAATATAGGCCCCAGGTTAGGAGAACAAGTCTCCCAATTGGCTACCATATTGGCTAGCCAAGCCCAATGAGTGTCTTCTGAGGTTTTTACCCCTTTGCGACTGCTGTCTTCTGCAGTCAGATTGCGTAGCGAGGGGGAAGAAAGTACCTGGGTAGGAGGAGTGATCATATCACAAAAACACCCAGATGCCTGTTTGTTTGGTACAACAAATCGAACATGAGCAGTGGATCCACCATTTGTTGATGTAACAGATTTCTGCAAAAACTGATCTCCTGTAACAATCATTAAGCCCTTGTACCCAAGTTTGAAGATGAAATAATAATGATCCAGGAAATATGAAAGTGTGGTCCTCATTGTTAAATAAACAATTGAGATAGTCTTACTGAAATCCTCAGGTATGTCCACCAAAGCTATGTCTCTGCTGTTTACAAAACGCAAGGGAATAAAATTTATGAATTAGATCCAGCAAGCAGGACCGATTCAGATGGAAAGTGTATTCATGTCCGAAGACACTTTCGATCCTCATTGCGTTCACAGTGCCCTTGTTATTCAAAGGATTGGGGCAATTCTTATCAGAGTTCCCCCTTGACAATTTGGCCTGATTATGGGTTTGCCGTCACTTCAGTGTCAGCAGTGCCTTTCCCTATGTTGGAGACTTCTCTAGAAGGGCACTCTTTCTCGATTTCACATTGGCATGGATGTTGGGCTGCCAGAGGACCTCCTGCCTCTAATAGTTGTTGGCATCCCATAATGTCTCCAGTACTATTAGAGAGATTGTATTCATCCACTGCCAATTAATTCTGAGACACACAATTGGGAGCAGCAGATGGCTGTCCATTTTGTGGTGTATTAAGAGGTGGCTGGTTGTTGTTCGCCTCAGAAGCCAAATTAATATCAAAAGGTGTCGTGACTGGATTAGTAGTCTCCACTTGAGCTAGTTGTTGCATCTTTTTGTTGAATCTTTTTGTTTTATCAGAGAGGTGTTCTTACATTGAGGCTTGCCACCCCACTTTTTTATTTTTGCGTTGATACCATGCGCTCTGATCAGTTTCCAAACCTTTTGTTGATCGAGTAGGAGTGGAATCAGGTCTAAGAGGGGGATCAGGTCTAGTGGGGTGGAAAGACATGTGTTTCCTGTTGAGTTTTAGGACAGTTGATTAAACTGTTAATGCCATTGCTCATCTGGTCAGTTGTTTTGATTATTATGCTCATCCATGGTATTTAGAAATGCTGTGACGTTTAGTGCACAGCAAGATCATTTTCATCTCAGCAGAGCCACTTTTACCCAGTAGCTGCCTCAGTATAGACCCTCATTCTGAGAAGATGGTTTCTGAGGAGCTATTATGACTTACAACAGATGAGCAAGTACTAATCCCCTCTTGGTTAGCCACATCACCATTGATGATACTGCGGTCTCCCCCCGTTGTTGTGTTTCTATTGTGCCCGGTGAAGAATGATCTGGAGAGTAAGTCTCTTCGCTGTAGTTGCTGTAGCAGCAAGTTCCCCCTGGATTAGCTGATGTGGGTTCTGGTGAAGGTAATCCTCCAGAAACGCATCCTGTTCCCGGTGTTGGTGCATTATCGGAGTGGGTAAAGTAACCGAAGGACAAGAGGAGGCGAGGCGCCCACTCCAGTTCTCAGCCAATATACTACCTGTAACAAAAATTACTGGGTTAAATCCCCAAATTTTCCAGTCCATTCACAGGATTAAATCCCAACTGCTGCCAAAATATTCATAGGATTGAATCCCTTCAGCTGCATTTGTAATGCTGTTCTCCACGTTCACAGGGTTGAATCCCTTCAGCTATATCTGCACTGCTGTTCTCCTCCTAGCGCTTTCATTTCTCCAAAACTCATCAGGGAGGCTGTGTTGCCTATCTTTCCAGGTGATTCCAATATAATTGCTATTGCAGTCTCTAAGGATTATGGTAGCTGTTGTGAAACCATTTTAACAGTTCAGGTGACCAGGAAATGACTTCCCTCCAGAAGCACACATCTTACACTTAGTATGGGGAGGGGAGAAAACCATAATTATAGCTCTCCAATGTGGGGCATAATAACCCTGGTGCTGCAGCCTCCCATATTATGTGGGAGGGCACATCATTATGTGTCAGCAGGAACAGGAGAACACACGTGTGGAACAGGGACCGCAGCCATTGCCACAAGATACAAGTGACATTCCATTCCCTGAAATGTAGTAACACCAGCTGCAGTACATGATAATTAATCAGCCTAATTCAGAGCTCCAAAAGCCCAAAACACGGTCTCTGAACCCGTGGTTTGGCCGACTCGTGTGATGAATCAAAACCGCCTCTGGGTAAGAGGAGCAATCTCACGCAACCAGACAGAATCTTGCAACAAAGTAATTACAGCAAGAGACATGGGTAGCATGATGTGAATGGGCACTAGCATAGTATTTGGTGGTGAACACACAATACAATGCAGACACATAGTTATACTTATTACCTTGAAAAGGTACACCTCGAGCTGAGAATCATTTCAGATCCCAGGCCTAGGGACACCAGCTCTAGCCAATCACAGCTCAGGACCCTAGGGGTGGGTAGCAATGGGCAATAACCAATGATCAGACCCTCACACTGCAACATTGTTTAGTGGCAGCAATTTTGGGACGGGTCAGACCTGACACCTGACATGGGAGAGCCAGTGAACTAACATGTTTAGGGATGCTATAGGAGAACTACCACCCAACACCCAATCCTGAATGGCGATAGGTGTTCTGGAGATGGGCCCAGGTTATGACGTCAATGTGATGAAAGATGCCATCAATACCGGCCTGCGAGCCAGAGCTCATCGAGATGTTCCAGGATTCCTGCTTATCCTTGTACTGATCCCTTTTGTTTTTTTCTGTAATAAACCACAGTTTGAACTTGCTGTCTGTCTCGGTCTACATTCCTTTTGGGAAAGGTGTTGGGCCTTCACTGAGTTTGCGAACTCCTAGTAGCCCTCGGACCTACCTTGGAGTTCTTTCCCAACAATTTGGTAGGAGAGGATGGTTCTCTGCACCAGCCCGGCACTGAGCCGACCCCTTCACTGCTGAACCTGAGAGGCTGTGGTACCCTCGCATGGATTTCGGGCACAACGGGAAATGCATACCCATTCAAAGGCTGTCGGGAGCTGTTTGGAAATCATCCCGCCCGGAATCGCTGAGGTAGCTAGGCAGACCAGGACAGGCGTGCAAGTGCTTTTGACTGGGAAGCCGGCAGCTGAGCAGCGTCAGAGTAACAGAGAACATAAGTATTGATCCAGACTGACAGCAATTGTGGGTGTGAGGGAGGATGTTGAGTGTCAGGAGGTATTGTTTAATATTGCTAGGTATTGTCAAAGTATTGTCTAGTATTTTAGTAGGGACAAGAGCGGAGGTAGAAGTACCCTTTTCTATGTCTAGGTCATATTCATTCTTAGAAGGCTCGGATGATAAAAGTTTGTAGATAAAGGGGTGCTTTTGCTCGGGTCATAGATGATGGTATTCCCATTAGGGTTAGCAACGGAGCTAGCTTAGATTGCGGAAGCTGAATTAACTGGTTAAGTCTCCTGGAGAGAGTGGATTCACACGTTAGGTGACGCAACGGGTGTAGTTCGATCACAAGCGAATATTGGTATACTCTGCATGGAGGTGGCAAGACAGCTGTGTGGATTTTTGTGTGGGTTTGGGAGTAACGGGCTATTGTTGTATGCACACAATATTCATTTTTCCTATTTCATTGATAGCTTGGTGATGACACCCTTAGGTTGCACATAGGACACAGAGAGTTTTGAGACGGTGAGGAGCTAGTATTGAGAACTTGGGATTGGCAGACGAGGTGAACCAGTGGTGGTGCATGGAAGGCACATGCGCAGGATTGTGGTGGTGTGCCTGATGAGGCAGAGATTGTAAAGGTGGGGCGGTGTGCGGAGCATGTCTGGTGTAAGGTGCAGAGCAAGAGAGGCTTATAGAAATTGGAATGTATAACAACTCTATTTTGACTTTTTATTCTCGAACAGAGGATTATCAAAAGCTCCGACTTGAGGTCAGGTAAGAGAGGTTTGATGCCCATGTATCAGGGGAACAGTGGGGGAGTAACGCCCCTCTAGAATTTGTGTAAGATGTTACACCTTATAATGAAAAAATCTGTGAGTATAGTACAGAGTTGTCCAAAAGTACTGAAGGTAAATTAACCAAACCATGGCCGCCTTGTGGCAATTTCTCCACAGGTCGGCAGCAATCGCTACTGACGCACATACAGGGCAATTAAAAGCACAGAATGCTGACAGGTGCACCATACACAACATGTATGTCAATAGACTTAGGGATCTTCCTGGACGTAGGAGAGAGGAGACAGCAATAGCATGTTCCAGGGCACGACTGTCTATGGCTTATGACGACAGCAAAAGAATAATGACCCTAGAACCGGCAGATATATGCACAGACATTGAGGACTAGAGAGGGCCTATTCAGATTAGACAGTATTGAAGGATGCCAGAAGAGAGAAAAGCATATTTGCAGATGTCATTACTAGAAAGGGGAGGGACGAGACCTCAGTATTTGCCCTGGAAGCACACAGACAAAGAGAATGTTAGGCGCAGGTTACCATCTATGAGTTCGAGGGCTGGAAAGTGGATTTATGAAATGGAAAAGATGGCAGTTGGTCACAGGTTGGCAGTGGGTGACGTCAAAGGACTGTTGGTTTCAATACTGGGTGACACAGCTATGACATATGGAAGAGGGCGGAGTTCCCCGGGGTGACGATACAGAACACAGAGCATGATGGGTTGCCATTTGCAAATTGCAGATCAGCAGTTTGGCAAGCACTCCAAACACAATACCCAGACACGTCAGACATTGGGGAGATTACGGCATGCAAAACGCGTGAAGACGAAGACCCTGTTCTATATATTCAGGAGATTCAAGAGCTTTGGCACCTTGAAACGGGAGAACCGTGGGACAAAATTATAGCTATCCTTTATCACATCTTAGTGCAAGGACTGCCTGAGCCAGTACAGAGGAGTTTGAAAAAATTGGTGGGAATGGTAGCGAAGGGTTGGGCAAAAATATAACTCAAAATAGTACATCATTGACTATGGGAGGAGAAGGTTAAGCAAAAAGCAGAGGAGAGAAAAGCAGATGAGGCCAAGTGAGTTCAAAAGAAAATGTCAAAGTACAGAATGGAACAGGCGGTTATAACTAGCCACACCCCACCAGCACAAGCACTGCAGCCGCAGTGTCAGCAGGCACTGCAGTTTACACCTCCCATGGGAGGAGGGTACATGGGGCAGGGCAGGTTCCAGGAGGGGCACAGAGGAAGGGGAGGATTTCAAAGCGCTGTGGCTTCAAATTACAGACACATCACGATCAAGGGGGATTTCCAAGGGGGATTTTGTGGGTATCGGCAGCGGATGCAACAGAATTCAGTGGACCTTTCGGGCGGTTTCCAAAGACAGGGGAGGGAGGGAACCACCACAGTGATGGACCTGCGGGCAGCTAAAGCACATTTAAAGAACTTGCCGATTCGGATGAGGACAACAGAATTGGGGGGATCAGGGGCAGCAGCAGTACCAAGGGGGACAGCAGGATTATTATGCTCAAAGCCAGCAGCAACAAGGGCAGATACAAGGCTCATATCAGCAGATGCCCCAAGTGCAAAACACAAGCACTAGCACCACCACAGATAAAGACACCGGAACTACAAATGACAGCGCCACTACCACAGTATCTACAAGCAGCACAGATCAGGGGAAACATAGAGCAATTAGCACAACTGCAGGATGACGGCATACCTGAAAACATGGACACAGTGGCAACAGTACCCGTTAAAAGACTGGGATGCGTTATTATGGTGGGGAACAACCCCTTCACAGGGAACGGATCATCATTGTACCTTCAATAGGACAGCCCACAGACGAACATGATGTGTCCCATCCTATCGATCACACCCAACCTTGTGGAGGAACCTCGCATCAGGGTGGCGATAGGTGACAAAATGTTTTCCTTTCTTGTTGACACTGTGGCGACTAGGTCATGCATCCGGGAAGGGACATTTGCGTTGCCAGGCAATGCCTTGAACACTCAAGGATTCTCAGGGGCTCGGGAAGTGGTTCCTTTTACTGATAACATCTCACTATCTATGGAAGATCACGACTTATCACTACCTTTACTTTACTCTAGACAGACACCTGTAAACATATTGGGAAGTGACATCATGAGCAGACTGAACATGACCACTTTGTTTACAGACAAAGGCATAGTGTGCTCAACACCAGGAATACCCATGTTCAATTTAAATCAGATTGTCCAGGAATATTGTTGGTGCACGGTACAGAGGGGGGGTTCCAGTGAGCCACGAGATGTTTCAATATGGGACAGACATTGCCATTCCATGGATTCAACGCATCGAAAGAAAGGTGTGGCGAGTACCTAGCGAATACCTGTTCAGGCCAGAGACACAAATGGGTGACCCAGAGGGAATGATAGTGTCCATTGAGATTGAGTCAGTACTGGCAAGAGAATATTGGATTGCAGTGCATACAACAAATGACACTGCGAGGGCATGGAGAGCAATAATTGCAGTTGCAGAGAGGTGCAGGCTTACAACAGTGACAGATGATGAACTATTGCGAGAAGCAAGGCTGGAGCTAGTAATGATGTTTGAAATGAGTGTAACATTCTGGTTACACATTCATTACAGAGAGGTGTCATAGAGAATGGCGATGGCGCTGGAGGCGCCGTCCTCATTCTGGGAGGAGGACATGGCCAAGGTACCAGACAGCTTATGACGTGGGGTGCATAAAGAGCATAGGTGGTATGAAGATTAAGCTTAAAACAGGAGCAATGTTACCAAGAGTAAAACAGTATCCCCTAACAAAAGAAGCAGAGGAGGGCATTTATGAGTAGGGTTTGCTGTTTTAGGGTTTTATTATTTTTTTTTTACTTCTAGGGGTGTTTTTCTACTGTTTTCAAACCATTTCAGAATCTGTGTTTATCAGTGTTTTCCTGTTTGCCCCTTTCAAAAAATCATGGATAACTATTTTTTCAAGTGCAAACACAGAAATATTCTTTTATTATTTCATTTTGTTCATATGTTCTAATCACTTTCATGTTAATCCAGTAATCTGTTGCAAACACTCAAAATAATGTCAGATGGACATTGTAAAGGGGGTGTCTTTTGAAATGTGCCTTTGCAATATGCCCTCCAGCAGTACATATGGTGTGCTCCAAATTCAATTCCCCCACTGGTGGTTGCCAACGTCCAAACATCTTTAGCATAAAAGACTCACATGGGAAGACCTTCCCTTCTTTTTTGTGTGTTGTCCTTCATAACAACCTGCCTTTGATTTGGCAAACTGAATTTCCGCCTCCTCCCTCTTTTATTAGAAGGAGCTCAGAGCCAGTAGCTGAAAAGTTGTCCTTGGAGCCGGAAGCCGTGGTTCTGATCCTGTGATCGTGACATGGCCTGACATCTTTATGCAGGTATGTTCAACTACTGTATTGAAATGGACTTTGCTCATTATTCTGGGGGAGTGGAAAACAATTTTCACCCCTAAAATCCAAGACCCCTCCCAGTAAAAATGCACAAAGTGTCCAGCGAGGGGCTGTGATTTTCAGCCGGGGTGCACGCTAGCAAACCAGGACTGCCCCAGCCCTGGAAGCAGGCACATTTGTTGTATCCACCGTTAAAGTTAAATTGTTGAACTATTATGTTTCGAAACTCATAGCAGCTCTACAAGTTGACAGCAGACTGCAAAATATTCATGTGTAATATTGTTTTTAGAAGTTGACACCTGGTCAGATTTTTCAAATTCTACTGGTCATATTAGGGGACCTTTGCCGTTTTTAAAGTGTTGCAATTTGTGATATGAGGTCCGTGTTGCGACTGGGCAGTCGATTTGAACTTCTGCCACAAGGTGGCAATAGTGGATAATCATTTGAGACTTCATGGCAATGTCAGCTTCAATAGACAACACTGAAGCAGAGCTGTGAAGATAGCTCATCCGCAATGCTTCTGTCTTGGAAACAAGACAATGCAGAACAATAGGTTTATCCTAGTCCTCTGTGGAATGTAAACACATTAACAAGGGGAAAATATCAGATTCTTTCGGCAGTCTCCGAAATCTGAAAACCCTATTCATGAGACAATCAACACCCTCATTGAGAGAGGCATCCTGATACCATCAGAATCTCCATGCAACACAGTGTTGTATCCCATGTGCAAAGCCAGCGCGGGGTTGTGGCATTTCATCCAGGACCTAAGACCTCTTAACCACATTGTAGAAGCAGAGTCTCCAGTAGCTGCAAATCCAGCGATAATTTTTGTGTGGCATTCCAGCAGAAGCCACTTCTTTCATGGTCATTGACTTTGACTTAAAAACTGCATTCTTTTCAGTACCACCAAACTCAGACTACCGCGATCTCACCAGCTTTATGTACAGAAACCAGAAATGGAAACATACTTGTTTACCACAAGGGTTCTGCGAGTCACCATCTATCTTTAACAGAGAGATCCCAATGGATCTAGGCAACATACAGACAGAGAGCACAGTTTTACAGTATTTTGACGTCCTTTTTATTTACAGTGAGACAGAAGATGAGTGCAGTAGAGACTCAGTGCCTATGCTGACGGTATTAGCTGACAAGGGGTATAAGGTAGACAAGGCCAAACTACAGTACTGTCAGAAGGAGGTGCTCTACATTTGACAGATGATATCTAAAGACGGCAGGCACATTGCCCCAAAGAGAGCAGGGACAATACTCAGCACACCGCAATCCAAGACAGTGAGGGAAATGCAAACATTCCTGGGGTTGTGCAATTACTGCAGAGCATGGGCTTTTGACTACAGCACATACACAAGGCTACTATTGACTGCACTGAAAGAGGCCCACAGGGGAACAAAGACACTGGTATGGACCACAGAGATGACTGAAGCGTTTGATGAACTGAAACAAGCAATATGCACAGCACCATGGTTAGGGACCCCAGACTACAAAAAGTAGTTTTTCCTGTTCTCCCACACTGACGGTGTAGTGATGAAAGTGGTACTGATTCAGAAGACAAGCATAGGCCATAAGCCAATTGCTTATTATAGTGGACAGCTTGACCCAGTAATGAAAGGACATTATCTGTGTCAACAATCATGGGCAGCTGCAGCCTTCGCAGTGGAAAGATCATCAGCAATCACAATGGGGTGCACAACCGCTCTTTACATGAAGAATGCCCTGTTTGCGATACTGCATACGCCAAAGAGCACACTGACCACACAGACCACACAGAGAGCATCAGTATATGAGGTCATCCTGTTAAATGTTGGACTGAACATAGTAAGATGCAAGACTGTAAATCCAGCACTATTCCTGGCAGACATTCTCCAACCAAGGGGACTATGCACATGACTGCACAAAGAACATAGAGATGTTCCGCAAGACACGCATGGTGGAGGAGGATGCACTTGAGGGGGGAGATGTGCTGTACATTGATGGTTCATCGACTATTGACCAAACTGATGGGTGAGGAGGGCTGGAACTGTGGTGGTATGACGGAAGGAGGACCGGACAAGTGAGGTGGTTGGGAGTGCAAGATTACCATCTCATTACTCAGCACAAGCAGCAGAACTAGTGACTCTCATATTAGCACTAGAACACAGTGTAGATAAACATGTGATGATTTATTCTGACAGTGCCTACATCACATCAACAGTACATTCAGGACTGGTGCGATTGCTCAGGAGGGGGTTCAGAAGGGCAGATGGGACCCCAGTGCAGCACGTGCTCTTGTTAGGCAAACTGATTGAAGTGATTACATATCCAAGGGAGCTGGCACTGATCAAATGCCAGGTCCACACCAAAGAGGAGGACTCTATCTGGAGAGGGAATGAAGCAGCAGATAACGAGGCAAAGTGTGCAGCATATTTTGGGCCGCTATGGTAACTAGAAGAGAGACAAAAGGCCCAGGGAGGGATACGAAACATGGTGATGAGGGAAGGCTCTGCCAGCATACCAGAGACATAGATTGTGGAATTGCAGGGAGTTGCACCACAGGAGGAAAGGGAGCTATGGGTAAAGAGATGATGTTCTATGTCTCCAACAGATGCCCTATGGTGACAAAAGAACACAAGAAAAGTGTTCATGCCACTAGCAATGCTCAAAACAGCACTGGCACAATTGCATTATCCAACACATACAGGGAAGGAGGTCATTGCTACACACATTGGAGAAACTTGTTTGTTCCCAAATTTGAATGAACATGTAGCTAACTTCATTAGCAACTGCTTGACTTGCCAGCAGTTCACAGCGGGACATACCTTGAGAGTTGTGAGAGAAGCCATACCAAGAACTGAAGGCCCATTCCTGCATCTCCATGTAGATTACGTGGACATAATTCAAGTGTGTCAAGGATACCACTACATGATAGTGGTTGTCTGCCCATTTTCAAGGTGGATAGAGTCTGGGTCCTGTTCACATGCTGACACCCTCAGGGCAGCAACATTCCTGGTCAGGGTCGTTTTCCCAAAATGGGGCTTGTGTGAGATCTTGCGGTCTGACAATGGCACTCACTTCGCCAATTAAAAGTTTCAGCACATCACAAACCTGTTAGGCATCAAACACAAATCCACCTGTGCGTATCACCCACAAGCAAATGGAGTTTGTGAACAACTCAATGGACTCCTGAAGGAGTGCACTGCCAAAACTCAGCAGTGTACCCAGAAAAATTGTCTGCCTTTGGCACTGTTTGAATTGCACAACAAGCCAGGGTCCGACCACCATTTAACGCCCCACGATGTGGTGACAGAACGGCGCATGCATCTTCCCCTGACTCCTCCCACTATGGCACTGCAGGATTGTGAGAACAGTGCAGATGTGTTAGGGCAAGAGTTGTTTCAATATGTTACTACCCTGGTATCTAGTGCTTCTTCTATCTCTACTCAGATGCAGAGGAACCAGAGCAGGCCTGAAGACAGTGAAAAACCAAACTCTGATGACACAGGACAAGATATTACAACAAAATATTCAATGCAAGTAGGAGACCTGGTGCTCCTAAAAAACGTTATCAGGCGCTGAATTGTGCCTAGGTTTACGGGACCTCACATAGCAGTACGACTTGTGGGTAAACTGTCTGGAATAAAATTCAGGACATCAAGCCCTACAAAGCAGTGGCCTCGCCTGGCAAAAGAGTTACAGTGATCGGCAGGGCCAATATTGACAATCTTGACAACCTACAAGTTTGGGTTGAACTTACAGAGTTAGGGAGACCTGGCCATCCTATGGTCCGACGATCCCAAGCAGCAGAAGTAGTAACTGAGATACTTGTGCACATTGACAGCTGAAACACTGTTATGTTTTCTTCTCTTGCACATGCAGGTTGATGAAAATGTTGCTAGAATTGTATAGGGGGTTATCTTGATGCTACCTCCCACTGACCACCCAGAAGCCTTCTCCAACCAGTTTGTGCACTATATCAGGAGACCCAACCGATTTAGAGCCGGACCCCCTGCAGTATAGTTCCTTCTCTTCATAGAATATTTAGCCCAAGCATACACCCAACTCGAACACATTGCCTACCCAGTCCTACCCACATTAAGAGATTACTTGATAAGGGCAGTGTGGGAGGAGGTATTTGCTTTCGCCATCAGTGATTACTTAGTTTGCAGAGCTTGAGGGTACTGACCGGTACTAACAGAGTAACACTTTTCTTGCGATTTTCAGGCAAGCAACTTTACCATCTCATCAGGCTGCAAGGATCGAGCAGTGTAAGTGGTCATGTCACCATTAACCATGGTGTGTTAATTAATTCCCACTGGAGTACTGGGCATTATAGTGTGGCGGCTCTATTTTGCAATGAGTACTACCGCTGTACACAGGCAGGAGGAACTACCATGTCAGGTGGAAGAGAAGACACTGCTGATAAGCTAAGGAGAGGTAAGCGCAGTGTTGATGCAGACATAAAGGGAGCTGACACGTATCTCTCAGACAAAGCACGGGTATCCAATAACATGTGGTATAAACACATGTCCAAAGTAGGTAGGGATACCACCGGGGAGAGCTGTTATGTCTGCTCTTTAATCACCTACACCTAGAGTGCTTCTAGAACATTCATTGCAATTGAAATACCCGCAGCAAAAGCACAGTGCTTAATGTACCTCGTGATGGTCCAAACACGAGGCCGATTCCAAGGGAAGACAGCAACCTTAAGATGGATGTCAAGGGGACCTTCCCATATGATGATAGTTACATCAAAACACTAGACATGATGAACAATTACTGGCAACTCAATGAAGGGTTGCAGTACATAACTTATGGGCCAGAGAAAGGAGATACAAATACTATCATACTGAAGGAATTGCCATGCCCATGGGCAAGAGTAAAGGAGACAGAAGGAGAGCCTGGTTGCTGGGAGAGACCACAGATATTGATCTATGGATGTATATACACTAACGATGAAAGCAACAATGAAATGGGAAGATGGAGTGGTGGGAAGCAAAGCACTGACCCTAGCCAAGTCAGCAATGAACACGGTACAAGAAGAGGATGACAAATGTTGAAGGAATGTGATAGAAGAGCAAAGTTGCTGACATTGGTAGAGAAACGAAGCGGGACCAATGCCAATAATTCCCCTGAAGACAACAGCTCTGTGCTACCAGCATAATGTGCTACCACAATGTGGTAGTGGGTGAGATTGTGGAATGCCAGATGGTTGAAACGATCCTGGCAATGGGAGCAGGGAAGGCAGTACTGATGGATCACTGTTGGGAATATGGGTCTAAAGCATACGAAAAACTGCCACCTGGGGTGTGCTCCATGGTGCACATCAACATGCCATCATTGGTGGTACTTAAGAAGGATGTGAAGCTTGATGACTTCCCGAAGATGGATAATAACAAAGGGAAGAAAAGATCACTGGAATTAGCACTACCTGCTGAGATGGAGAAAACGGAGAAGCCAAAAGGACTGAGCAGAATAAACAGGGGCGGGATTACTTTTCAGAGGCATCAGAAAATGCACTGGATGAGGTCCCAGCACACCACTGACTGTTTAGCAGGACACAAATGTTCTTTGCATCATTGATACCAGGAATACTGACATGCACAAATGCCAAGTAGTTACAGATCACTTGTTGGGAGCTGATGGTAACAATAATTAGACAGTTAATGGGTTCAACACCATAAAAGAAGAGCTCAGAGCAATAAGGTTGGTGGCACTCCAGAATAGGTACATTCTGGATCTCCTCACAGCAATGGAAGGAGGATCTTGCACAAAAATAGGGAGTAAATGTTGCACGTTCATACCAGCTAACAGTGAAGATAACTGAACTCTCACAGATGCAGTTGCACATTTGTCACCAATGCATACGAAAATGGAGGATGAAGTACAAGGTACTGGGATTGTAAAGAGCTGGTTGGCGTACATCTGGTCATGAATGCCATCCTGGTTGGCAGATTGATTGAAAGTGATAGCTGGAGCGCTCGTGCTTAGAGCAGAATCAGTATGTGGAGTGAAGATATGCATTGGAAGGTGCAAGAAAACAGCAGAAGAAGCCATTGGAATTCAGATGCTGTTGGATGTGAACATAGGGGGAACAAAAGATGACATTGTGAGAGCACGAGACAGACTACAACAAAGAATTAGACAATTTGACTAGTTTCCAGCAGACACCATAAAACTGGATAATCCCTGTGATCCAAGGATGTATGAAGGGAAGTGGGTTTGGTACAACCCTGAAGGTGTATGCAGTTACATGTGCTGGTCTTTTGATGATCACACAATCTATTATGGTCACCTTGGAGTAGTGACAAAGATATGGCGGCCCAGAGAGAAGAATTGGACTTTGCGAGACTTGGTCGACCAGTCGCCCAGAGGGGGGACTGAAGAGGGAAGGTCGAATCCTACACCCCCGATCCCCCTCCAATTGAAAACTTGTACCAGAAGCCCATACCATTTCAAACCAATTCCCAGTCCTCCTATGATAGACAAGTACGTTGAAAGGTATCCACTCAGCCAACCCTATAGCGCAGGAACAGTACAGACACTGCCTAAGGCGGATGAACATCCCCTGGATGCCATTAAAGACACCTCAATTGAAAGCCTTCACTAAAGCACCAAGCAGCCACAATTAATGTTGTTAGAGACACCATGACATAGAAGCATCAGACAGGAAGCACACGTGCCATGCGCACATCAGAACACAAGGCACGCACCTGAATACACAAAGAACACACATGAAACAGTTCTATAAGTTAAAGGACAGACACATGTACATAATGCTTTACCTTTATTATTTTGTCATTAGCTTGACCACAGCACGCAGAAACTGCAAGAAGCAAGATATCCTGAGTGAGCTTGCAGATGATTACATGCAATAAACCTATGAAGCTTCAGGAGCTCCTACATGACCTGACAGAACCATGCCTAACTAACCTATGAAGACTATAGAATAACACGAACATGTAGAAGCCAGGCCATGGCTTAGGAAATCATAGTAGGCCACAAGCTTCTCTGAGGATCTGAGCTGAGCTGAGTTCAGCAGGAACAGGAGAACAAACATGTGGGACAGGGACTGCAGCCAAGGCCACAAGATACGAGTGACATTCCATTCCCTGAACCATAGTAACACCAGCTGTGGTAATGCACAGGTGTCCGAATGATGTTTTGGTTGCTGCAGAGTCTGAGTGGCATCAGGTAATTTTCTAGAACATGAATGTTTATGAACTAGAGGATAATCTGGCAAACCATTACAGCTGCCATAATTGCTGGAGGAGGATGCTGCATTAGAAGTATGTGTGGCAAATGACATGCACTTCCCATACACATACCTGGGCCAAAGCGTGTAGTGATTGACCATCAATAAAATGTACAAGGTCCTCTTTGGTTGGTTGCCCCACTGCATTGACATCTTGCAGATGTTTCATTTTACAGAGGTTGACAGTAACACACTCTGGCAAGCTGAAGTAGTGCCACAACCACAACCTGATGGGTGGTGATGTCATGAGCGGGGATGCCTTCTGACCCACATGGACACTCTTCATGAAAAAGTGAGATTGCTATGCCCGCACATGGGCAGGCAATGGTGGAGTGGTTCCAGTAACCCCCCGCTGGGCCATCTGCTGGAGAACTTCTCTGGCGCATCTTACTAGTGCTTGATGGTCTTCTACAACATCATCACCTGCTGCTGTCCACTCTGCCCCTCACCCCTTGCTCCACTGTGGCTGCTTCTCACTGCTGCCACTGTTGTATTGCCTTCTCCCTGCCAGGAAATAGGGGAATGTAGTTTCCTATATTCTACAGAAACTCTTTGTGCATCCCTGCAGTTACCACATCCTCAGATTCATTGGTAGGCTCAACCAATCTGTCCATGTTAGCAATTTCTTCAACCACAAAGTCTCACCAAAGTTCTTCCTGTCCTGACATGGTCCCCTCCAAGAAGCAGACTCTTCTACATCCCCCCTCCTCACATTTTGAAACATCCATCTGCACCTCCTCAACCTCCATATCCCCCTCCTGGCTATCTCAACTGCAGTAGCGGAGATCGAGGCGCGAGTCAGCTCATTATCGAGTTCCCCTAGCTAACAATTGTAACGAATAAGCAATGACAAAACCAATACTTTTGGCATTTACTACTGTTCTTTGCATTTTACATTTATACGCACCAGGATGCAAGGAGGAGAGTGCAAAGTGTCAACACCGCCCTCACAAACAACATCAACCACCATGCTCCAGTGAAACAGCACACCATCAAGCCTAAACCTTTAGCACCCTGGAACACTGAAGAACTCAACAGATGAACCATGAGAAAACAAGAAAAGAATTGGCAAAAATCCTGCAGTGAATCCGACCTCTCCCTGCTCAAGCAACTCTGTGCTACACGCAGCGATTGGTCAACACTGCCAAGACCAACTACTACCAAAACACCATAGCTAAGGCCAACAATGAAAGCAGAGTCCTCTTCAAAGCCATCAAGCAATGCATCAATCATATGACTGACCCACCCGTATCACACTCCATCAAAAATTCCACCGGTATCAACTCTTTCTTCGTCAAAAAGACCAACATCATCCACCAATGCATAGACACCAACATCAAACTGACAGCACACTACACATCCCATCTTGCAAAACCACAAATACCTACACAACTTTCAAGAAACTAACTATGGAAGACCTCACTGTCACCTTAGCATCCCTCAAGGGCAAATCATATGCAAACAACATACTCCCGGTCTCTGTACTCAAGACCCTTCCAACTGAAGCACTTTTCACTTGCCTGACGATCATCAACAGCCCCCTAACACAAAGGAACTTCCACTCAACCATCAAGACCAGCCAAATCTTCCTGCTTCTTAAGAAACCAACACAAGGCCCTTACGATCTCAGCAGCTACTGCCCCATCACCCATCTTCCCTTCCTACGTACGATCCTTGAGAAACCTTTAGCCAAGTATCTCCTCCAACACATTTAAACCAATAACCTAATTCAATCCTACCAATCTGGCTTCAGACCCAGATGCAGCACAGAAACAGCTACCATTAAGATGATCGACAATGCCCCTAAAATCCTTGATGATACTCATGCTTGCCTCCTAGTTTTCCCTGAACTATCAGCAGCATTTGACACAGTAGACCACCAGACACTCACCCACAATCTGCATTGCTGCATGGAGCTCAGCAAGATCATCCTCAGCTGGTTGAAGTCCTACCTTGACAATTGCCAACAGTTTGTACAAATGGATTCTTCCAGATCACCAACTCTACCCATCACCTGCGGAGTCCCGCAAGGATCCATCCTGTCCACTGTGATGTTCAATCTTTACATGGAACCTCCCGGAAACCTCCTCTCTCCACACAACATTCACATTCACCAATATGCAGATGACATGCAGACCTACCTCAAATATCCTCCATCAAGGCCTGCCTCACATTCATACAGTGCTGGATGTGCTGTGCTTACCTGAAGCTCAACTCATCCAAGACTGAATTTCTACTGCTGATCAACAACATTGAACACCCTGACATTCAGACTTGGCTCTCTGATGTGATCCTTGAGGGATTTACACTGCAGCTGAACACCTCTGCCAGGTTCCTTTGTGATGTCATCTTTGATGTCCTAGGTGTTAGTGTTAGCAGTGCACGGTGGCGGCGCGAGTTATGGTTGCTTATCTTTCCATAACTGCCGAATTTCAGGGGTTTTTCGGTTTTACTTTGAACCATAACGTCCCTTTAACAAAGTTTTTTCACTGAATTTCATAGGTTTTTAGTAGCGCAACTTAACCATAACGTCCCTTTAACAAAGTTTTTTTACTGAATTTCATAGTTTTTTAGTAGCACAACTTAACAATAATAACTTTGACTTTATGTACATATAATATGGAACATACTGAACCCTTTCTACTGAATTTGACGGTCCGCAGACATGTTTGGACAACAGTACCACCACCTAAAAACTCTGGTGGGGTATGTGTAATAGTTATATCATAACATAGGAACATTTAACAAATTCACAAAGCACCACACATACAAAGTATATGTAGTAATACTTAAAAAATGTTACCCATATATGTAACACACTAACCATTCATGTAAATACAATGGGCCTCATTACGACCCTGGCGGAAACCGAAAAACGATGGCGGAAATGCAATACCGCCATCGAATAGCGCTCGGTGCGACTATGACACGTCACCGCAAAGTACGATGCCATTAGCGACACCGTAGTGAACGCCAACGCTAACTGCACCAAGTACGCGCGCGCCATGCCAAACCGTAATTACCACCATGGCGCAACGGTACGCGAATTCTGACCCTAGCGGACATTCACCTAACGCCATCAAGCACGGCGGAAAGTACCATTCCGCCATGGTGAGAAGTACGGCATCGCGAATCAACCGTAAACGGCCCCACTGAGTGCCTGTACACCGCTCCCTGGCCACATTGTACAACTCCCCGTAGGTGCAATGAAGTCACACAATGCAACCAGTGAAATGTACTAGTCATCCATGCCTGCCAACGAACAAATGAATCTCAAGAGGGGCCAATGGGAGCTGCAGGGCACAGATGGCACGAATACAGAAGCCATCCCAATGGACATGACCTCAGTCTCCCACCAAGAAACGCACGCAAACACAGGCACCTGTGACCAGCAATATTCCGAAAATCACATCATTCCACCAATCCACCTGGCTGACCGGCATCTGTTACACAAAAGCAAATCCCCCGCCCATGAGCAGGACATCATTAAAACAGTCATATTGGCAGCCCTCATCCCTGACCTCACTGGGCTTCGTAGGCAAACGCGCCCAGCACAGTACCACGCAACTATTCTCCGAAGCTGGAACCCAATGCAGATCTCCTCACAATACATCGCTCCCCAAATAGGAATATGCCACATCACTTGCAAAGAAGAACGCTACACGGTCCATATCAGAATAGAAATTTAATGCACAACAAATTCACCAAGCCCATACAGCCATTAGGCCATGAACTCCAAAACACATTTCACCATTGTGGGCTGCATCCGCAATAAATGACCAGCTACTTCTTGTGTGACGCCCTGTTCCTTCATGGTACACAGGGGCTACATTCTCGTACGAAAAGGCAACATGGAAGCGCCTAGAACCGCAGGGCCGTCCCAATAGGGAGGCACTAGTCCAGCTGAAAGGCCGAAATGTTGCTCCTAGCCACTAGTACTGCGTAAGGGCATGTGGCCCATTGGCGATCGTCCCATAAGATCGTAATGCTGCTCCACTGATGAACACGAAGCAGCAGGTGTCGGGAGTAAAATCCATCTGCAGGAGTGGCATACAGATGGCAGTGGCAAAAGGGGAGGAGATACCTGTCAACCAAATGAAATGAAAAAGAACAGTATGGCCATCAGAACTTCATTAGTATTACTCACTTCAATGATCACACCAAATCCACAGCCATATGCATGCTAGCCCACTCCAAAGGATCATCACCACCCAAAAACCACTTGCGAATCATAACTATCTATATCGAGGTGAAAACACCATCACAAACGAGTGTACCTGTGCATGCGTCTGTTAAAACAGAATCCATCAGATGGGATTGGTAACGTGCATAGACACAAGTGTCTGAAGGCGCGTCGAGACAGGGAGGGCTCAACAAGGCCAGATAGACGATGGTCCCACTATGGCAGCCCTGCATCACATAGCGCAGGGGAGGCGGACAGATTCCAAGAAGCCCTGTACATGGCAAACTCTGTATCAATTCATCTGTCCATGCATCCATTCATCATTCCCTCATCCCGTAATGAGAACGCCTGTTTCCATACTCACATAACATGTGAAATTTCCATTGAGTCTGTGCGTTATGCAGCCTGCAAAATCCACTGTGCCCCAGCCCGTAATTCCAGTGTTGTGAAGTAACATGTATTTGGGAACGTCTGGCCTCATCGTCCACTTCGCCATTGCGCATCCCAAACTATTCATATCAATCATTGCATCCTCGCCATGGCCCCTGTCCCAAGGACATTGAACAATAGAACGTTATATTTGCAGTCAGACCTGTGGGCATCTCCTTGCCGCTAGCTGAAAACCGAAAGCGCCGCCCTTCGAATTCCTCATTTGCAACATCACGTCGAAAAGGCATCTGTGGCCGCTTGAAATCACAAATTAATCCATCTAGTGCGGCTGTGTGTGAAAATGGCAACTGCCTTCACTCACAAATGGGACGCCCCGCCCGTCGTTGAACCTCGGTGCAGTGATGCATGAGGGTCCACCGTTACTCGAGTACTACGTTCCACTGACCCTTCACAAGTCTGTTCGCGACTGCAAAGATAGTATGTGAAACAATGGGACCATAGCCGAATGAACATATCAACCAATGTTACACTGCCATCGGGTACAAATACATGATTGTAATAGCAAGATGCCATTCGTCGAATTGCAGCGTTGTGTGCGGGACGTGCTCGCCCAAAGGGGAGAGCAGCTTGCACAGGTGGAATGAATCACCACAGGTGGAGGCCATACAGCCTGAAAACACATAAATTGCACGCCCAGTCTCCTCCCACACCCACTCCGAAATGCTACCGGCAGGACTAGCTATGTTGGCCCTGGGGGACCTGATAGCACTGCAGGTACTCCAACTTCAAGAAGAAGACGAACACCAACTACAACCGGCCGCATGGAGGAGACGCAGGAGGAGGAGGAGGGCAAGGCAGGGCCAGCAAGGGCCGCCAGCACAGCCACTACCACCACGCAGGCAGCCCGCAATCCCACGCCTCCGAGCACATCCGTTCAACCTCACTGATGAGCAGATCCACACCCTCTACCGTTTGGACCGGGACACCATAACCGCCATTGTGGACATGACACAGGCTGACCTTGTCAGCATGATAGATAGCCCAACCGCCATCCCACCCCTACTGAAGGTGGTGTCTGTACTCCACTTCCTGGCCACAGGCACCTACCAGCACACAGTCCGACAGTTGCATGGCATTTCACAGCCACTGTTCTCACGGACACTATTGCAAGTGCTCGATGCCCTCCTGAAGCACGCAGACGACTACATCTCTCTACCACGCTCGGAGCAGGAAATTACGAACACAAAAGTGGGATTCCATGCACTTGCCGGCATACCGGGTTGCATTGGTGCCATCGACTGCACCCATGTGGAATTGGTCGTCCCACATGCCATGGAGGCCCAGTACCGCAACCGGAAACAATTTCATTCTCTGAATGTACAAATGGTGTGTGACTCCAACAGGATCATTACACATTGTTGTGCCCGATTCCCTGGATCAACCCATGATTCTATGATCTTGAGGAACTCTACAATACCACGCTACATGGAGCGACACGCAGGGAACAGATCCTGGCTACTCGGTGAGTCTCATTTCATGCATGATGATGTGGGGTATGTGATGCGGCAATGACCTGGCAGGAAGGGGGGGGGTGCGTACGTAGCAATGGCATTCCACATGATTCGTTTATCGTCCACATACAGGTGATGCGGATATCCACTGAAGATATGGCTCCTCACACCAGTCCGGAACCCACGGGACCAGCATGAGGAGGACTACAACCATGCCCACTCACGTACCCGTGTAGTCATAGAACAGGCATTCGGCCTACTGAAGACTCGTTTCCGGTGCCTCAGCAGGTCTGGCGGGGCACTCCTGTACCGCCATGTGAAGGTTGCGAAGATGGTGATGGCATGTGTCATGCTACACAACATGTGCGTACGTAGAAATGTGCCCATGCCCCCTGACGCAGAACTACAAGCACCTGAAGATGGTCATGATGAGGGTGGGGATGTGGCAGCACCTCAAGGAGTCTGCGAGGCACAGGAGGGCCGTGACATTCGTCAGCATCTCATAGATGCATGCTTCTAGCACTCACGCCTGGTGGCTGATACATGGACACGGGACTCGTGGCACTGTGTGTGTATGGTACATGCACAATATGGACTGCACGCCTATAATGGCCTCGTACACAAAGATCAATGTCCACACATCTCATTGGTTGATCGTGCATTGTTTATGGCATATGTGATATCATGTTAAACACCCTATCGACCCGCCACCCAAGTGAGCCCAACACCCCCCCTCCACCCTCCTACCTCCCCCCCGAACACCAGTGTCCAGAGATGCTCATTGCCAGTGGGCAGTCGCTATTGCAAGCCCCCTCTGCGGGTATCAGGGGCACCCCTGCCTGTGGAGCGCAGGTTCCTCCCAGATCTACGTTGGGGGCTGCCCTGGACGGAACTTGCAACGGATGATGTCTCTGCCTGCTCACGTCCATGCATGTCCCTAAGGGTTTGTGAGAGCTCAGTGAGCACACGGCGCACTGCGGCAAGTTCGGCACATACGTCTTTGGACGTCGCATGCAGTTCCCCCCTCAGGCTCTCGGTGCTTCTCTCCATTTGGACTCTCAGGCTCTCGGTGCTACTCTCCATTTGGACTCTCAGGCACTCGGTGCTACTCTCCATTTGTGCCCTTAGTGTCTCTGTACTTCTCTCCATTTCTGCCCTAAGTGTCTCAGTTGATGTTACTATGTCTGCCTTAGTGCCCCCACATTCATCGGCATGGTCCTTGAGGAGCGTGGCCAGTTGCTGCTGTTGCACGATTAACTGGTCGAGGGACTGTTGCCTCTGCTGGGCCATGGCCATTTGCGGTGGTGTCACAGAGTGGCTGTTCGCCTCATGTTGCCCTGCCACAGTGCTTGTGGGGTATGGCCAGTCGTCGTCTTGTGGGTGCCCCTGCGTGGTATCCTCATGGTGTACGGGATGGAACAGACAGGGGGATTGGGACAGGTCATGGATGGATCTGACTTCGACATCCCCGTTTTCTGTGTCGGAGCATGCTGCCATTAATGCAGTGTCACCTATGGTGCTGCTGCCACCAGAAGCAGTGCCTACTGTGGCATCCATTGGGGGGACCTGTGGTGGTGGTGGTGTGGGCATGCTGGCTGCTGGGGTGCCTGTTGGAGTTCCCTCCTCTGTGCTGCCACTTGATTTGTGCTGCTGCCGTGTCTTGATGCGTGCAGCTGAGGTGGAGGGTCTTTGGCCGTTGGTCTTGGCCCTCTTTGCAGGTGTGCTGGTAGGGGTGTCCTGGAGCTCGTCGTTTGGATCGGACCCTGTGGTGGAGTAAAGGAGGGCGAGCGTTATTGATGGGTCTGTGGGAATTGGAATGGCAATGTATCACATGCATTGGGGTGGTACCTGAGGGTGATTTGGGTCGGGGCCTTGGATGTGGTTTCATTTGTGTGTGGTGTGAGGGTGCAGTTGTTTGGCAGCCTGCAGTTAGGGTGTGCCTGCTGCACGTGTAGAGGGTGTTTTTAGGATTTTTAATTATTTATGTATTTGATGTGAGTTTTGATGTGTGCTATCAGGCCTATGTATGTGGACGTTCTCCTGGACATGTGTTACTGTTGCACTATGTGGGCACGTGGTACTTCACATGATTGGACATTGTGGTTTTGGCATTGGGCCTCATTACGACCCTGGCGGAAACCGAAAAACGATGGCGGAAATGCAATACCGCCATCGAATAGCGCTCGGTGCGACTATGACACGTCACCGCAAAGTACGATGCCATTAGCGACACCGTAGTGAACGCCAACGCTAACTGCACCAAGTACGCGCGCGCGTGCGCCATGCCAAACCGTAATTACCACCATGGCGCAACGGTACGCAAATTCTGACCCTAGCGGACATGCACCTAACGCCATCAAGCACGGCGGAAAGTACCATTCCGCCATGGTGAGAAGTACGGCATCGCGAATCAACCGTAAACGGCCCCACTGAGTGCCTGTACAGCGCTCCCTGGCCACATTGTACAACTCCCCGTAGGTGCAATGAAGTCACACAATGCAACCAGTGACATGTACTAGTCATCCATGCCTGCCAACGAACAAATGAATCTCAAGAGGGGCCAATGGGAGCTGCAGGGCACAGATGGCACGAATACAGAAGCCATCCCAATGGACATGACCTCAGTCTCCCACCAAGAAACGCACGCAAACACAGGCACCTGTGACCAGCAATATTCCGAAAATCACATCATTCCACCAATCCACCTGGCTGACCGGCATCTGTTACACAAAAGCAAATCCCCCGCCCATGAGCAGGACATCATTAAAACAGTCATATTGGCAGCCCTCATCCCTGACCTCACTGGGCTTCGTAGGCAAACGCGCCCAGCACAGTACCACGCAACTATACTCCGAAGCTGGAACCCAATGCAGATCTCCTCACAATACATCGCTCCCCAAATAGGAATATGCCACATCACTTGCAAAGAAGAACGCTACACGGTCCATATCAGAATAGAAATTTAATGCACAACGAATTCACCAAGCCCATACAGCCATTAGGCCATGAACTCCAAAACACATTTCACCATTGTGGGCTGCATCCGCAATAAATTACCAGCTACTTCTTGTGTGACGCCCTGTTCCTTCATGGTACACAGGGGCTACATTCTCGTACGAAAAGGCAACATGGAAACGCCTAGAACCGCAGGGCCGTCCCAATAGGGAGGCACTAGTCCAGCTGAAAGGCCAAAATGTTGCTCCTAGCCACTAGTACTGCGTAAGGGCATGTGGCCCATTGGCGATCGTCCCATAAGATCGTAATGCTGCTCCACTGATGAACACGAAGCAGCAGGTGTCGGGAGTAAAATCCATCTGCAGGAGTGGCATACAGATGGCAGTGGCAAAAGGGGAGGAGATACCTGTCAACCAAATGAAATGAAAAAGAACAGTATGGCCATCAGAACTTCATTAGTATTACTCACTTCAATGATCACACCAAATCCACAGCCATATGCATGCTAGCCCACTCCAAAGGATCATCACCACCCAAAAACCACTTGCGAATCATAACTATCTATATCGAGGTGAAAACACCATCACAAACGAGTGTACCTGTGCATGCGTCTGTTAAAACAGAATCCATCAGATGGGATTGGTAACGTGCATAGACACAAGTGTCTGAAGGCGCGTCGAGACAGGGAGGGCTCAACAAGGCCAGATAGACGATGGTCCCACTATGGCAGCCCTGCATCACATAGCGCAGGGGAGGCGGACAGATTCCAAGAAGCCCTGTACATGGCAAACTCTGTATCAATTCATCTGTCCATGCATCCATTCATCATTCCCTCATCCCGTAATGAGAACGCCTGTTTCCATACTCACATAACATGTGAAATTTCCATTGAGTCTGTGCGTTATGCAGCCTGCAAAATCCACTGTGCCCCAGCCCGTAATTCCAGTGTTGTGAAGTAACATGTATTTGGGAACGTCCGGCCTCATCGTCCACTTCGCCATTGCGCATCCCAAACTATTCATATCAATCATTGCATCCTCGCCATGGCCCCTGTCCCAAGGACATTGAACAATAGAACGTTATATTTGCAGTCAGACCTGTGGGCATCTCCTCGCCGCTAGCTGAAAACCGAAAGCGCCGCCCTTCGAATTCCTCATTTGCAACATCACGTCGAAAAGGCATCTGTGGCCGCTTGAAATCACAAATTAATCCATCGAGTGCGGCTGTGTGTGAAAATGGCAACTGCCTTCACTCACAAATGGGACGCCCCGCCCGTCGTTGAACCTCGGTGCAGTGATGCATGAGGGTCCACCGTTACTCGAGTACTACGTTCCACTGACCCTTCACAAGTCTGTTCGCGACTGCAAAGATAGTATGTGAAACAATGGGACCATAGCCGAATGAACATATCAACCAATGTTACACTGCCATCGGGTACAAATACATGATTGTAATAGCAAGATGCCATTCGTCGAATTGCAGCGTTGTGTGCGGGACGTGCTCGCCCAAAGGGGAGAGCAGCTTGCACAGGTGGAATGAATCACCACAGGTGGAGGCCATACAGCCTGAAAACACATAAATTGCACGCCCAGTCTCCTCCCACACCCACTCCGAAATGCTACCGGCAGGACTAGCTATGTTGGCCCTGGGGGACCTGATAGCACTGCAGGTACTCCAACTTCAAGAAGAAGACGAACACCAACTACAACCGGCCGCACGGAGGAGACGCAGGAGGAGGAGGAGGGCAAGGCAGGGCCAGCAAGGGCCGCCAGCACAGCCACTACCACCACGCAGGCAGCCCGCAATCCCACGCCTCCGAGCACATCCGTTCAACCTCACTGATGAGCAGATCCACACCCTCTACCGTTTGGACCGGGACACCATAACCGCCATTGTGGACATGACACAGGCTGACCTTGTCAGCATGATAGATAGCCCAACCGCCATCCCACCCCTACTGAAGGTGGTGTCTGTACTCCACTTCCTGGCCACAGGCACCTACCAGCACACAGTCGGACAGTTGCATGGCATTTCACAGCCACTGTTCTCACGGACACTATTGCAAGTGCTCGATGCCCTCCTGAAGCACGCAGACGACTACATCTCTCTACCACGCTCGGAGCAGGAAATTACAAACACAAAAGTGGGATTCCATGCACTTGCCGGCATACCGGGTTGCATTGGTGCCATCGACTGCACCCATGTGGAATTGGTCGTCCCACATGCCATGGAGGCCCAGTACCGCAACCGGAAACAATTTCATTCTCTGAATGTACAAATGGTGTGTGACTCCAACAGGATCATTACACATTGTTGTGCCCGATTCCCTGGATCAACCCATGATTCTATGATCTTGAGGAACTCTACAATACCACGCTACATGGAGCGACACGCAGGGAACAGATCCTGGCTACTCGGTGAGTCTCATTTCATGCATGATGATGTGGGGTATGTGATGCGGCAATGACCTGGCAGGAAGGGGGGGGGTGCGTACGTAGCAATGGCATTCCACATGATTCGTTTATCGTCCACATACAGGTGATGCCGGATATCCACTGAAGAGATGGCTCCTCACACCAGTCCGGAACCCACGGGACCAGCATGAGGAGGACTACAACCATGCCCACTCACGTACCCGTGTAGTCATAGAACAGGCATTCGGCCTACTGAAGACTCGTTTCCGGTGCCTCAGCAGGTCTGGCGGGGCACTCCTGTACCGCCATGTGAAGGTTGCGAAGATGGTGATGGCATGTGTCATGCTACACAACATGTGCGTACGTAGAAATGTGCCCATGCCCCCTGACGCAGAACTGCAAGCACCTGAAGATGGTCATGATGAGGGTGGGGATGTGGCAGCACCTCAAGGAGTCTGCGAGGCACAGGAGGGCCGTGACATTCGTCAGCATCTCATAGATGCATGCTTCTAGCACTCACGCCTGGTGGCTGATACATGGACACGGGACTCGTGGCACTGTGTGTGTATGGTACATGCACAATATGGACTGTACGCCTATAATGGCCTCGTACACAAAGATCAATGTCCACACATCTCATTGGTTGATCGTGCATTGTTTATGGCATATGTGATATCATGTTAAACACCCTATCGACCCGCCACCCAAGTGAGCCCAACACCCCCCCTCCACCCTCCTACCTCCCCCCCGAACACCAGTGTCCAGAGATACTCATTGCCAGTGGGCAGTCGCTATTGCAAGCCCCCTCTGCGGGTATCAGGGGCACCCCTGCCTGTGGAGCGCAGGTTCCTCCCAGATCTACGTTGGGGGCTGCCCTGGACGGAACTTGCAACGGATGATGTCTCTGCCTGCTCACGTCCATGCATGTCCCTAAGGGTTTGTGAGAGCTCAGTGAGCACATGGCGCACTGCGGCAAGTTCGGCACATACGTCTTTGGACGTCGCATGCAGTTCCCCCCTCAGGCTCTCGGTGCTTCTCTCCATTTGGACTCTCAAGCTCTCGGTGCTACTCTCCATTTGGACTCTCAGGCACTCGGTGCTACTCTCCATTTGTGCCCTTAGTGTCTCTGTACTTCTCTCCATTTCTGCCCTAAGTGTCTCAGTTGATGTTTCTATGTCTGCCTTAGTGCCCCCACATTCATCGGCATGGTCCTTGAGGAGCGTGGCCAGTTGCTGCTGTTGCACGATTAACTGGTCGAGGGACTGTTGCCTCTGCTGGGCCATGGCCATTTGCGGTGGTGTCACAGAGTGGCTGTTCGCCTCATGTTGCCCTGCCACAGGGTTTGTGGGGGATGGCCAGTCGTCGTCTTGTGGGTGCCCCTGCGTGGTATCCTCATGGTGTACGGGATGGAACAGACAGGGGGATTGGGACAGGTCATGGATGGATCTGACTTCGACATCCCCGTTTTCTGTGTCGGAGCATGCTGCCATTAATGCAGTGTCACCTATGGTGCTGCTGCCACCAGAAGCAGTGCCTACTGTGGCATCCATTGGGGGGACCTGTGGTGGTGGTGGTGTGGGTATGCTGGCTGCTGGGGTGCCTGTTGGAGTTCCCTCCTCTGTGCTGCCACTTGATTTGTGCTGCTGCCGTGTCTTGATGCGTGCAGCTGAGGTGGAGGGTCTTTGGCCGTTGGTCTTGGCCCTCTTTGCAGGTGTGCTGGTAGGGGTGTCCTGGAGCTCGTCGTTTGGATCGGACCCTGTGGTGGAGTAAAGGAGGGCGAGTGTTATTGATGGGTCTGTGGGAATTGGAATGGCAATGTATCACATGCATTGGGGTGGTACCTGAGGGTGATTTGGGTCGGGGCCTTGGAGGTGGTTTCATTTGTGTGTGGTGTGAGGGTGCAGTTGTTTGGCAGCCTGCAGTTAGGGTGTGCCTGCTGCACGTGTAGAGGGTGTTTTTAGGATTTTTAATTATTTATGTATTTGATGTGAGTTTTGATGTGTGCTATCAGGCCTATGTATGTGGACGTTCTCCTGGACATGTGTTACTGTTGCACTATGTGGGCACGTGGTACTTCACATGATTGGACATTGTGGTTTTGGCATTGTTTTATTTGGGCCACCTACCTGATTCTTCGGATGTCTGCACTCCTTTCTCCATCCCTCCGACTCCCTCTATGCTCTCCATTCCTATGGTGGAGGCACAGATTTCTTCCCAGGGGGTCAACTTGTTGGGTGATTCCGATCCTCCCCCGGTGGCTGTGGCAATGTTGCGGTTGGCAGACAGTATGCTACGGACGCGTATCCGCAGGTCGTCCCATCGCTTTCTGCATTGCTGTGGGTTGCGGGGTGCGGTCCCCACCGCACTTACCCGCTGTGCCACCAGGGCCCATATGGCCTTCTTGTTCGCAAGTGCCATCCTGGTCATTTGCGTGGAGAAGACGGCGGCTGCATTCTCCTGGAGGGTCTCTGTGAGTACGGTGAGTTCCTCACGGGAGAAGTGGACCTGCCGCTTGCGGTCGCACGCTTTCTTCGCTACTTTTCCCATTTTTCTTGGTTTCACTAGGGTGGATGACGGGTTGGGGTGTGTCTCAGGGTAGTATTTTTAATGGTTGTGTGGATTTAGTGGTTTTATAGGTGTACGGCGTAATGTTTCCCGTTCCGGGACCATGCTTTTACTTCCGTTTCCGTATATTTATATCACCGTACTTTCCGGTTGGCGCTCACTGCGGTGTCCGCTGAGATGGGTGGCGGTATTGCACCTAGGGCGCCGTACGGCGGCGGTGTGGGCCGTTTTGGGGTCATTTCCACCATCGCGGACTTTGCACTTCCGCCATGGCGTGGTGCTCGTGCCCGATGGGTCGGAATGAGCCGCACTTTGCTCCATCGTGCAATGGCGGAAACGCTATTTACGCTGTGGCGGTCCGGTCAGTCACTTTCCGCCAGGGTCGTAATGTGGGCCAATATGTTTTAAAATGGAATATACCAAAAGAAGATAAAGTGGCTTCCACCATAATTACCCCACAGATGCGCCACAACCAACAGCAAGACCAGACGTATACACTACTGATTACATATCTCACCAGACATAGTAAGTGCACTTCTTTTTACTCATATATTTATAAACTTTCTATATTAGAAAAAAAAAACCTATTACTTTTTTGTTTTCTCACAGAAATGTGTACTACTCTCGACTGGCTAGAGGAGCATTTCCCACAGAGGAAATGTTAGAAAATAGTCCACCTAATGGTACACACTTTACTATATAAACCAATTAATAAATATTATTCTGTATACATTTAACATATAACGTTTTTTTATTACAGACCATACAAAAATTCCAAGCATCTCACAACAACCATCAGAGGATATCACTCTACAGCAGATTAATCAAAAAATGGACGACCTTATGCAAAATTTTATGGATTTGAAAAACTTTGTGGAAAATTATGTGAAACCCCCAACAGCACACCATTGTCCAACTTGCACTTGTCCCCCCTCACCCTATCCCACGCAGTTAACCCCAAACCCTGTCTATGGACCAAAGCGTTTCGATGAACTTTCTTTCCCTTCTTCACCTGATCCCAGTTATCTAGAAATCCCTAATTCTCCTGTTTTTGTTTCCGTTTCTGCCCCACCTTCCCAGTCATAATTGTATATATATATGAAATAAAGTTACTTTTCTTATATTGTGTTGTAATTACTTTCAGTTCCTTGTGATAAAACCAATTTAGGTGTCCCCGGACACCGCGGTTGTTCGGAAATGTTCATAAAGAAACGAAAATGTGACTGTCCTGAGGACACTTCATCTGTCCGTAATGTTCTCATGCAAGTTGAAAATGTTCTAAGAACACTCGTAGTGTCCTGAAATATTCGTAAATAAACAAAAATGGAGGTGTCCTTAAGAACACTATGCCTATTCGTAGTGTTCGATAGCAAACAGAAACTGTTCTAAGAACACTCGTGGTGTCCTGAATTGTTCGTAAATAAATGAAAATGGAGGTGTGCTTGAAACGCTATGTTTGTCCGTATTGTTAGCTAATAAATTAAACTGTGCTAAGAACAAACGGCAGTCCGTAACTGTTTGTTTTACATGTGACGCACTTTTAATTAGTTCAGGACCCGAACACAGTCCGCAGAACATCAACACGCATGCGCAAAACAATGTCCGTACATTGGGTGTCCTGCGGACGACCGCTACCTTAGCGAACATGCTCACAAAACAATCATGTGACCGCGCCCACGCTCATCTTGTGCTCTAAATGCGGACACTGTTCGTGTCCCCGACCAGTTTAAAAGTACATTTCCAAGTAATCCACAATATTTCTCATTAAAAAATCACCATACCACAAATCCCACATACTAATCCTAACTTTCCACATAGTTTTTGTGACTTTTTGAACTTTTTTTGATATTCGATCTGTCTTGCGGACGGCGCGCATGTCCGCGACCCGCGCACAAGCACCCCGATATAAGACCACGCCCTAAAGCGCATTCTCATTGTGTTTCTGACTATTCCACAGAGCACACTGCATTTTGCTGCATACTTTGCAGATTTTGAGATTTCCATCTCCAAGCCTATGACATCCATGGCTCGACTATTACCACATGGTGCTACATCTGCCTCAGCACCACCCCCACCCCCTCCACCACCACCATTTCCCCAAGGGCCTGAAGAGGGGAACAGGAGTGAGAATACAGAGGAGGAAGAAGAGGATGACGAGAATGAGGTAGAGGAAATCCCTACTACCCGCCCTCGGCGTGAATCTTGGGTGTGGCGATTGTTTACCGTTCATGGAAATGGTCCTAAGTCTCATGCGAACCGTGTCACCTGTAATGAGTGCAAAATGGTACTCAGTCGCGGGAAGCATGGTTCGTATAGCTTTGGGACCACTACCATGAAGCGACACCTGCGCTCATTCCACACTGGGGCCATTCGCAAGGTTGTACCTTGCGAGAAGCATAGTAGGTTGATTGCCTCTATTTCATCCTACGTTCCTGATCCTGTCACCACAAGGAACACCTCTGTGGGACAGCGTCTTCCTCAAGCTGCCTCACAGGCCATACAGAATTCTGATGACCCTTACCTTTCGAGGGTCACAGTTGTATGTGTGTACTGTGACACAGTACTCTGCAGGGGGAACGACTTTGGAGTGCTTTTGAGACGATCGTCTCAGAGCACCAGAAGACCTGCTCACTACCCAAATAAAACCCACTCTACATCTTCATCTCTCAGCTCGCCCTTTCTTATCCCTGTGGTTGGTGTCCCCCTCCCTTTACCCTCCTTTCCCTCCTCTCCTAGTGTGTCGTGTATAAAAAAGAACAAAAAAATACAAAATAACAAAAATCAAAAAAAAAATAAGGCTCTTTTCAGAGCCGCCTTTCACAGTTAAAAAATAGAAGTGAAGATACATAAAGTATAGCCATTTCCATTTCGTGAAAGTCCGCGGTCGGTCCACGAACAGAAAAACAATTGCATTGCTACCCTATTGAAACCAATGCATTTTTCTCTAACAGGAAGTGGTGGCTCTGAAAAGAGCCTTTGGGAGGTGTTTGAATGTAAAACATTTTAACTACGTAAGACATACTTCAAAACGAATGCTGTATTTCTAAAAAAGGTCGCAATGCATTTTGTACATTTCTCAGAAAAATCTGATTGCCAGCATAAGTAAAATGGACTCCATCTTTGCGAAAAATGCATGTACTACGAAACAAAATATTTTCATTGTTAAAAGAGTGCATGCCAAGATCTCTTAGGAAGGCACAAACAGCCTTATTAACATTACGCCTTGCTTTCTCCATTTGTGGACCACATGAGAAAGAACAAAGCCACACTTGTCTCTGCGCAATCCGTGAAAAAAATATTTTAGAGTTTGGAAACATGTCCATTATCTTCTGAAGTCCTTCTTTCATTGCAAATTGCAAAGAAATTCCAGACACATGTCCTAAACTGTTCCCTCCACAATGAATTACAATTATGTCTGGATGTTCCTCTATCTTCAAAGTTGCACAGAGAGGTAGCAAGTCCAACCACTTCATTCCACGCACTCCATGCCAGTGCACTTCCACATGTGGGAATCCAAGATCTATAGATACCCCACAGCTTTCTGCATGCACCTTCAACCAATGAATCCACAAGTCTCCCAAAATCCATACAATCTGTGTTTTGAAACACTCAGCCATAGCTATCTGTTCTTCTCTCTGCAAAAACAATATCTGAAAAAACCTCTCCTAGCACAACACACTCACTAAACTTTACTGACCAATCCCTTGCTTCATACAATCTCATTTCCATACCTCCCCTCCCCAAATTCCCCGGATGTAATACGCAATGTCCTAGAACTACCGCCATGTCCGCGAATGTATCGTAACATGTACAGCCCTTCTACCATTTCGATTTCACTCTCTGTGCCATTCCCTCATTGGATGTAGCTAAGCAATCACATGACCATCCACCAATCAAATCCAATAACTCTACATGTAACTGCATCACCATACAGCAGCACTACAAATGTACGGTGTATCTCTCGGAGTACAAGTCTCATACCATTGACAACCACGATCTAGGCGAAATACTATACAAATCTCCAATATTTCTACTTGCAGCTTGGTCCATATCCATATACATGAACAGAAAGTACAGGTATGCATATTTTCTACACAGTACATGAACACATTTTCTAACCGACTTTTACCTTCTATAATCTGAAAAATGAATGGACGATCATTGTTTCATTGTCCTAAAATGACCTGTCACTTACAAACCTTTATATCGTTTAATTTCTTCATACACACACACACATGCAAATACTATTAAACTAACATTTTCGAAATTAAATATAAACACGACATATAATCACACAAAATAACATACACACTCTATGATCAAATCTCAAACAATAATATTTGTACAAACACATAATTGGTTTTAATTTTTTTCGTTTATATAAGTACTTACATACATTTATATAGGACAAGCAGACTATGACATTCACTCACTGTTACGTGCAAAAGCAGGCTATGACAATGACTCACTATTACGTGGAAAAGCTTAGTTACAAGAATAGTGGTGTACGTTGGTAGATTATGAATTCCACAAACCATAGTAAAGATATTTTCTTTCCTACTCTTAGTCATAATATAGTTTTAATCGTTTTCAGGAAGACGCTGAGCATTTCAATTAAAACAAATCTATGTCTAAAATGAAAAGAGTGCTATATAGCAACCAAATTACTAATTTATTTCTTTTACAATTGCAGTGAAGCCCATTCTCCTGAATAGAAGCAGCCGATTTTGATTTACAAAGAACAACTAAGAAGCAAACTACTCATTTTTGAAAAAAAAAGTAAGTAGATTGTTAACATAATATTTGATTTATAACTCACACGCACTGTACGGTGCATTCATAGTATTTCTGTGCCTAAAAATAGAGATTCTGCACCATTCTGACCAAAAATCCCCCCCGTTTTAAACAGTGATCTCCAGTCAGAATGGCCCTCAAATTCCTATTTTTCGGCACACAAATTACCCAACTCTGAACCCCAGGTTAGTAACACATTAATTGAAGAATACCCATCCCTGGTAGTTCAACTTCCCAATTCACAATCACACACCATTACATACATCTTTATCAGCTTACTCAAACAATCATGCACACAACACACATGCATTGCAGAAAACCCCAACTCATACCTTCTGTATATTTTTCAACAGACGCTACAGAATGCCCACCAAAAGCAACTCCGTAGAAAGGGACGCAGAAGTAGAGCAAATGAAAAGAAAAGTCTCCAACATAAACACCCATCTATAGCAGAATTTGTAAAAAACGTTGAAACACAACAGCTAATACAGTCATGTTGTGAAACAGAAGAAGTTTCTAGTGCAAAAACTTTGCCTCCTCTATCACAAAGTAAAACGACCCAAAAAACTATTAACAGAAAATCAACTATCACTACAAATAAAACGTCTTCTATAAATCTTCATATAGTACTAAGTAAGCATACCAAGAAAAGTATATTAGCCAAAATGTTCCGTCACAAAGTCCTTCAAAATCTGATAAAAACAGTAGAGAAACCAGGTTCAACACTTCAAACCTATCATAGGAAAGTAATCTTACAAGCGTTGATAGACAGTGCAATTCTTCTCAAAAGAAACGTATTTATTGTTGTGTTAAACAGAATTAAACCACTAACAAAACTAACAACTAAACTTCAAAAAAGACTTCTCAATAAACGAAATGTGAACAGAAATAACTTCTTAAATATCTGTGGAGGTGAATGGAGTCACACTACAAGCACAGAACCATACTTTAATGAAGAAGCATACAAACAAAAGCAAACAAATACAATTGCCATACATAGCATGGTCGAGGTTATGAAAAAGTTAATAATACCATAATGGAACAAGAAGTACTCCTTACAAAAATATGCCCTGAAAACTTAGATTTACCTCTCCATTCGACTGAATCAGAACATCTAATTTACACATGGCCATGCACATCAATGTGTAACATTCCCAAAAAAATGTTCCAATCTTTACGCCTATTCCTCAATCAATATGTGAAAAGCAAAGACAAAATCAAAATTAAAATACTGCAAAGTATGGTTGCTTGTCCAGTACGCAAGCACACAGGACTCCAAGGACATTCGTTGGCCTGCATATCAGGAGCTACTTGCAAAACAACCTTCCATGATATCAAAATGATATCAACACATCATGCAAGTATAAGAAATCTAGTTTATAAACTGTATTATGCAAAAAGTCCTGCTTTAGCTCTAGCCAATTTAAATAACATTCTTCTACATGGTACACCAAAAGACCTACTAGAAGAAATCGAGTATATACAGAAAAAATATTTTGGAAATGAAACCCACTTACAAGATGAAATAGCTGTCAACCAACTTCGTAACAAATCTGCACATGGCAACCTTTCACTACACACATACAAAAAAGAAATACTAAAATTTCAAAGCACTTCAGCTGAAGTACCAAACCACGTGTGTGTATGTTGCCGCAGAACGTGTTATAAAAGTAACACAAAAACTATAGACCTTTCATACAAAATAGAAGACAATGAAGATTCTAAATGGTTTGAATTAGCTCTCTACCTTATAGCAGAAAACAAATACGAAATAACTGACCCCATAATACTTTGCAGTTACTGCACTACCAAACTTGAAAACAACCAAACTCCTTCATGTGCTATCTCAAATAACTTGGAATTACATCCACTACCAAAACTCCTTCAACAACTTAATTTATATGAGAGCATCATAATTCAAACAGTTCATCCATTTCAAGCAATAATACG